>NW_019174768.1:462044-572817 GCF_002260705.1 Seriola dumerili | reverse complement strand
ACACACACACACACACACACACACACACACACACACACACACACACACACACACACACACACACACACACACACACACACACACACACAAAACATAAAGAGACAAAAAGTGACATATACTTAGTACTGCAGTAGCAGCAGTGGTAGTACTACCAGCAACAAGCATTACAAGTAGTACCAGTAGTATTAGAGTAGAGGAGTAGTTGAAGTAGAGACACTTACAGAACAAGTATGTGTTACAGTAGAAGTAGTAACAGGTGGAACAAGTTACTACAGTAAATATACTCATAGCTAGTAACTGTAGTACTGATACTAGTAACTGTAGTAGAGGTTGTTACTGCAGAAAAACTCAAACATCAAATTTGTACAACTTTAACTTTTTATTTCAGAATAAAAGACCTCAGCAGCACACTCTCTTCAAACACAATGGTCAAATCAGTCATCTGCTTTTACTTTGAAAAGAGAAATGAGACGTTTGTTTCCAGAGTGATGTTTCAGGTTTAGTGCAGAATTCATGTCATTCATGTGTGTGTGTACAACCTGTCAAACACACACACACACACTTTACATTGAACTTGTATCAGAAACCTTCAACACAGATTAAATAGCAGTTAAATAAATATGACCTCAGTTATTGATACCTGATCACAATCAGGTGACTGACTGGCAACAGCTATAAGTGCAGTACAAACTAAAGTCAGCAAGGATCCAGATCCAGATCAGGTGCAGGTGTAGTTTTAGTGCAGCATATGGACACATGTGAAACAGATGTAAAGAATCTGCATTCATCAATAACTCAGATGAACTGTGAGTGTGTCGCAACAGATGAAGAAGAAAATATCTGATTCAATCAGACTGAAGTCTTCAGTATTAAATACACAAGAGGCTGAAGTTCACAGCCATGGATTCATCCTTCATTATCCAATAAATCCCACTGAGCTGTCATAATTTAATGACAGCTGTTCACAGCTGTGAACACCTGTTCAGGTGTGACCTGTGATGTTTTCCTGGGAACAGCTCAGGGCTCACCTTTTCAGGCTGTTGGACACATTTGTTTTTGTGTTCAGGTAAATTTTCTTCATGTTTTATCACTTCAACATTTTCTTCTTTGGTGTTTTGCACTTTTATAAATAAGTATAAAAAATGAATAACTAAGATTAACCTGTAGCAGCTCCTTATTCTCAGTAACTTTACATGTCAGTATCACAATACAACAGACCCTGTAATAATAATAATAATAATAATAAAGTAGCTTTGCCCTTCATATCTGATCATTAGTAACTGAAAAGCTGAAAACTATAGAAGCGTCTGAAATGAAGAGTTCTGCTCCAAACTGAATCACTCAGATTTGACCTCAACACTGAGCTTCTAAGTGGTTTTCATTAGTGGTGACAGCGCCCCCAGTGGACAGGCAGGGCCACATGTCATGCCTTACTACACCATCATATTTTATGACTTACTATGACATACCATGACCTCCTCTCCATAACAAACAGACCAAAGGGTTGACTCTCCTCTCTGTCAATGTAGTGATCTGAACAAAGGCAGAAATGACTTTAAGAGGAACCTGAAGTGGAATAGTTTGGACTATGAGGCGGGAACAGCACAGAGTCTGGTTAACCACAGGCTGAGTCACAGGTAGGGGGTTATGAAACCGAAAACCAGAACCGGTTGGATTACTACTAAAAATGTTGGAATTAGATTCCTATAGAAACTAGATTAATATATTTTATGCCATGTCTAAGGACATATACTTCTCATAGTAGCACTTGAAGACGACGGTTGATGTTTCAGTTGGTCTCTTATCACCCAGGGAACTTGCTGCAGGTGGCTATAACACAGTGAATCTTGGGGGCAGTGTAAACTCTTACTGCAGCCATTTTAACTAAGGCACAGACTGCAGAGCTGCAGCAGGTTACTTCAGGTCATCGCTGTGGAAACATTCTGGTTCTCTTGTTTCTCTCTGGTCAGTAAACACAAAGAAACCTCAGGTGAGACAGGAAGTGAGGAGCTGAGGCTGAAACGATGCAGGTGAGTAATCATTCTTTTTAAAGGAGAGTTGTGACTTTAAAGTCGTTTTATCACTGAAACTAAAGTTGTTTTGTTTTATTGGTTTTTAGAGCAGACCCTTCATCAGTTAGTGTGTGATGTTTCTGTTGAAGCTCCACGGTTCATGTGTGAACCTGTGTCCAACCCAAACTGCACAATGACAGGACAGACAGCTGAGTGAGGAGAGGGGGGGTCAGTGTTACTGCAGCGTTACCAGCTGGTGGTTCAGAAGGAGCTGGTCCTGGATCTGTTCCTGATACTCCAACACGTTTTCCTGCAACGTGAAGAACAGAGAGAGAGACACGACTCACTCACAGTATCTGGACTTTGTTTGGAAACATTATGATTCATTATTAATATCAGTCAAATATCATGATCCTTCCTCAGATGTAGGAAGTCAAACATGAAGACATGAACTCTGAGTGTTACTGTCGCTGACTTTGGATCTGAACCGGCTTTAAAGGTCTGGACCTGGTGCAGGTTTAATCTTTGTGTTGGACTCTCCAGTGGATCCAGACTCTGAGAGACGTGGTTCTGTTTGTGTAACTCCTCTGACGTGTCGGCTCCTGACTGAGAGAGGAAGAGGAGGAGGAGGAGAGGTCTCACTCCTCAGCGCTGCACCACAGACACACAGATTCAACATCGACTTGCCTCCATCAGCAGAGACCTCCGAGCATGACAAACACTTTATCCACTTCGTATGATCCAGTTTCATGACACCAAACATATTGCTGTGGCGTGAAGGAAACACACAACCTGAGCATCCCCAGTGAAGATCATCTGTTGATCAAAAGCTCCAGAGCAGCTACTAAATGGATGCTGAGGTGAAACTGCTTTGAGAGGAAGTTGACATCATATCTACAGAATAATAATGTATCATATGAATTAAACCCTGTTCAGCAGGGTATCAACACGTCCTCTCATCAATGATGTCACTGTTTTCTTTATATTTGAGAAACATCATCAGCTTCCTGTCACATGACACACATCCTCAGTGTTTCGTTTCTGACTGACTGCTGCAGGTCAAACACAACTCATGAGGAGGCGAACACACCTGTGACAGTCAGCTGGACTCTCTGCTCCACGCCTGCCTCCGGGATGTGGCACTCATACAGTCCGGTGTCCTCCTCCTGGACGTTCTGCAGGGCGATGGAGAAGTTTCCCTTCCTGTTCAGATCAGGGGGACTGATCACTCGCCCTCTGAACTTCTCGTTCTGGGTTTTCATATTGTGGACGCCGCTGATGATGTCCAACAAGATGTTGTCGTCTCTGTCCCTCCAGTAGACGTTGACCTTCTCTGGTTGAAGGTATTTTTCCGTGTAGATGCAGGGCAGGAGGACGCTGTCTCCGATGAAACCCTTGACGACAACCTGGCAGCTCACTGAAAGACAACACAACAAACACAGAGTGTGTGTGTTTACTCTGTGTGTGTGTGTGTGTGTGTGTGTGTGTGTGTGTGTGTGTGTGTGTTCGCGTTACACAACATGTTTGCTTTTTGTGTTTCGGAGTCAGACTCTGAATCAACGTCATGATCTGAGATAAAAGTGAACTAGTGAACAAAGATGAGACAGTCCAAGCTGAAGGGCATCTCCTGATGCAGCTGCTCTGATACAGATGTTGTTCTGCCTCATGAAATCACACTGCCACATCTTTACTTATTTCTTTGAGTTTTTAATAAAATAAAATATCTGTATCTGTGTCTCGGCGTGAGGTTGTTTTGTTGGAATATGGCAGGACATTTTCAACCTCAGTGCTTAAACAAAAGATAGAAAACATGTTAATACACTCACCTGTGTTCACACAAAGAAGTACGATGAACCACATGAACCTGTGGAGAAAGAAAACAGGTCAATAAATCATTAAAACATCGAACTCGTCAAATCAGAAACAGTTTAAAACGACTGGATCTGCTGGATCACTGATTTCTGACTGAAATGAAGGTAAAAGAAACGTTGAAATAAACATGGACTCTATGTGCAGCTGAGGCACATGACTCCTAATCTTCCTCAGACGAGTGGAATCACAAAATAAACACTGAGCCACATCAAACATGAGAGGTCATTTCCCTCTGTGACCTTCAATATTACAGAAAACTTTCTCATGAAGCAACTGCAGCCAGAAAATCATCTTTTACTTAAGTAAAAGTACAAATACTACGGGGTAGAAATACCCCAGATATCACAGTACAAGTTCATGATGCAGTAATAAGTGAGTTAGGACACAGTTAGACTTAGGAAGAACTTGACTGACGTCACTTTCAGTCATAAGTAGACAAAAAGTCGCTCAGGTTCTGGTTTAATTTTTTTATTGAAGTTTAATAGGTTTAAACAACAGAAGCGTAAAAGCTAATTAGCACATTGGAAAGAGGAGCTAACTCCAGGCTACTGAGGCTGACCTGTGGAGGCTTGTCAACTAGATGATTTATTGGTTCTCATTACTGTGGAGTTACTTTTAATTTAATAATTAAAAATTTGAGATGTATCAGCTTCTTATGGAGACAGGAAGCCATGCTGCTAGCTAAAGTTAGCGGGTGCTAAACTCCATTACGCCACTCCGCTTCATGTGGAAGCTAGGCGGGTTTTGGGCCTGATTTTCAGCACTTCTACAAACGTACCTCCTGCAGCGGCTCATCGCGCTTCCTTACACCTTTCAGACGCCCTACAGAGGCCTGAACTTTAGTTTAACTCGGACTTTCTCAAGCTAGCTAGTAACTCATTTAGAGTCAAGCTAGCGGAAATGGTAACGAGAACATCCGATTTCGTCATCAGCCTGTTCAAGTTTATTTAAAATATCTAATATAGACTGATTTTAATAGTTTAAATTTGTCTTTTCTACGCGTTTGGTTGTATTTGTTCACATTTATCGGAACTCAACCTGTGGTTGAAGTTTCCACCAAGTTTGAGCCAAAGTTCAGCTGTTTTTAGGCCCTACCTGACTGACTGAGTGTGTGTCCGATGTGGTTTTATATTTTCCTCTTCTCTGGACTTCACCAACTCCCGGCAGGGTTCTCCAGGTCGGCTGAGCTTTCTTTACTTTTGTTGGATATTTTCAATACATTTGGAAAGACCGTCTCAGAGTCAAAATCAAATAATTTCACTTAAAAGTTTTGCCTATTGTTTTGCCGGCGGCCGGAGGAACCATGTTCTCAGGTTGTCCGACTGTCCGTGCGTCCATTTCCACGGACCTTGAGCAAACTCCACAACATCCGGTTATCGGCTTTCATGAAGTAGATGTAAACTAAACTATTTTCTACGTGTAGTTTTATTTATTCACATTTATTCCACCAAACTTCAGCCAAAGTTTACCTGTTGTTTGGCCCGCACCTGAGATAAACTTAAAAGTCTTCAGGTTGATAAATCTGTAGCTGGTTTCTAGAGGCACGTTGACAACAATAAATGATAAATGTAGTTCTTCTTCTTTAAACTAAATATGAAGGAAGTGCATCTGACAGAAGAAACCAAAGTCAAATCAAAAAGTTAAAGTCACTTCTATATAAAATAAGAATGTTAACAATAAGAAAAAGCTGCTGCAGGGTGTGACTGCATTTCCTCCTCGGTCAGTCTTTACATCCTGTTTCACGACTGCATTCTCAGAAACAGGTGATACTTCTCACTCTCAGAAAAGACAGACAGAAAATAACTATAGCTGGTGGACAAGGGCTTCAGTTTGAATGGACTTCATGTCAAATATGAAACCACACAGACATTAAATGTTTCTTGGCTGCAGATGGTTTTATAATATTAAGAGTCACAGAGGGAAATCCCCTCTCACATGGTTTGTGTTTATTAGTGGTTCAATTTCTTTTACTTTCATTTCCTATTAAACAGAAACCTCCTGTTTTTTTCTTTCCTTTTTTTCTCAACTGACATGACATTATGGGTTAAATTTACTGTTGTGTAATGATGTGTAATGTGCATGTGTTTGCATTCTCTGTACAGATCTGTGAAAATTAATTTCCCCTTGGGGACAATAAACTAAAAAAACTGAAAAGAGGGTTATGCAATGAAAACCATGAGCAAATAAACTTTTACCAGAAGTTGTGAGGAAGTTTTTTATTTTAGTTTTACTTCTGATGGTTGTTACTTTGCTTGGCAGTCTTGGCCCTGGTTGAACTTTAGTTTCACTTTCACCTAACCACTGTGACGCAGATTATTTTCTCCTCTGAAGGTAAAGTGAACAGTTTTTAATGGTTTATTCGTTAACACCTGACAGACATTAAACATGTCCGCCATGTTGTGTTGATGTTTGGAATAAGAGTAGAAACAGAGTTAGTTGATGGTCAATAGTTGAACACAGAGTCGTTATTATTGTGGGTGAGTGGTCTGTCATTAGATTTACACTACAGGACTGATGTGGACTCAGTGTGGCGGGCTGACAACATGCGCTGTGTCAACGACCAGAGACCTATGAGAGCCTGACTCACCTCTCATCAGTCTCTTGTAGTCCTGTAGATCTGAATAACAACTCACTTCACTGCAGCTTCATGACGCCATCTAGTGGACTGATGGTAGAAGTACAGCAGCTGATGGCAGCTTCCTCTGCCTCACACTGATATGAAACAGAGAAGAAGAGCCAATCAGTGGAGGAGCAGCTGGAGAAATGATGTACATTTGAGTTGATGTGCAGATGAATGATGTGTGTTTCTCTCCACATGAAGGTAGAAAGTGTGTGTGAGCTGATGTGGATGTGAACTCAGCAGCATGGATCAGTGTGAGGACAGAGAGGAGGGAGCCCCTCCCTCTAAAACCACTCTGTGTGGGGAACATGAGAGCCAGACCAGAGCTCAGAGGTGAGATGAGGATCTCTAACTGTCCATGACTCACATCACTGCTCCATCATTATTCACACTCAAAGCTCTGTGTGTGTTAGAGACACACCACACTCTGCTGGACCTGGACCTGGACCTGGACCTGGACCTGGACCTGGACCTGGACCTGGATCTGGATCTGGACCTGGATCCAGCTGTGTGTCCATGAAAGGTGACTGGTTGATGGATCTTCCTGTTCATTTCAGGCAATCTGTTGATGGAAGGTCAGAATTAAAAACAGTCAGAAAGACGTTTCTCACTAAAAGTCAGTTGTTGTGTTTATTTAAAGATTGAAGATATTTTTCTCCAGTTTTTATTCAACATGAACATTTATCAGTTCTGTTTTTGTTTCAGGATCCAGCAGCAGAGACCAGACTCTCCTGAACCCAGCTGTCTATCTTTAAAGAGCGACGAGTTGAAGGATGTTTTCATTGTATTTAAAGGGCGACGTCCATCAGCTGATCAGATGTAAGCTGTAACTGACAGTAAGACTCAGGTTATTGTAGAAAAGAACTAGTTTGTACGACGTGTTGTTGGACCTGGTCTGAAATCAAAGTGTTTGTGTCTGTTGTGGACGTCCTCACTGGAAGGTGGAGGTAAAACAGTGGAGGGTTGGTGAGAGCTGTTGGGACTAAAGCAAACACTGAGCTGAAAGCTACAAACAGCTGCAGACTGAGCTGTTGATTCTCAGTGGGATCGGCAGGACTAGTAAACCTTTACCGCTACAGGGAGTCGTCTGATTGGCTGTCACATCCAAACGTGACTTCATGGACCTTTAGCTTGTGTCTGTCTCTGTGTGGACAGACATAATGTGAGCTCATTCTTCATGATTCCTCCACAGAGTGGACCAGGAGAGCTCAGAGGTTCCCAGCGCTCAGTCTGCCCAGCAGCATCAAACACAGCTGGACTCCATATTTATGGTCTGTACATGTACAACAACTACTGTCCCATCTGTTGTGTTCACAATAATCTCCATGCTGCACTTTCAGACCAGTGGACTGTCAGTCTGTCCAACATGGATCTGATGTTTGATGCTGTCATTCATATAGTTTTCTGTTCCAGCTGCTGGAGGAGAACATGGGTTAACCCTCTCCTGCCTATTTGCTTCTCTCCAACCTCCCTGTACTTCCACCTACCTACTCTTCACTACTGTCTATCCCTCCCGCCTCTGTACGGACTCACTACACCCTTCTCCTGCCAACATCCTACTCTCCAATTTGCCTGTACCTCCTCCTCCTGCCTACCCACCTGCTTTAGCTACTGCTGCACAGACTCTTACAAACATCCTTCCCCTACCTAGCCACAGTTGCCTGGCATTTACCTACCATCTACACCTAGCACTCTCTTACTCAGGCTGTGATCCCTAGCTACCCCTTACACCCCCTACCCCTGTTTGTGTGAGAGTTGACAGAGCTGAACATAAGTCTTTACAGAGGGAGGTTTGTTTTTCACCAACTCCTCAGATGTTCCTGAAGTGACTCAGCTCCCTTCCTGAAACATGATGAACATGACGATCTGTGATTCACGGTCGGAGTCGAGTTCCATCTTTGTTCTGAGGCAGCAGAGACTCATCCAGGTTGGGACCAACGTTCTCCTCCTCTGGTGTTCAACAAGATAAAGAAATGTGTTGCAGTATATAAGTAGTTATTCCCCTTTCTGCACGGGACCTTGAAGGGGTCCAGCAAGCAGACCCCACTTTGAGAACCAAAACATTAGTTTCATTTAAACCAAACGTCTGATGAAGGCTTTTAACTGTGGTCAAAGAACGGCCTTAAAAAGGTTTATGTTTGGGTTTATTGATAATATAATAAAGGATAATATTATATGTAATAAATTATAATAAATCAGTGTAAAGGCCACACGTTCATCTTTAGAAAACCTCATCACAAAAAGCTGCAGATCTAAAGGAGGAAGTTTCCATTTACGATCTTTAACCTAAATAAACAGAATGAGAATATTTCATATACATTTTAAATTGGAAGAATCTCAACATGAAACTCTTAAACATCTTAGAATTCTTGTATCTTGGTGGATTAAAGTATAAATTAAGTAAACTAGAATACATTTAAAATAATCAAACTACCATTAAATGACTAGAACATGAGAGTAAAAGACAAATGTTGTAATTACTATAATTACTAATTAGTCTGAGAATGAATCAAAACACCAAACTACTCATCAAAACCTTTAATTTTCAAGCTGGACATTAAATGGAAAAAAGCATTGCTCTGTGGAATAGTCCATTAATATTTTCACATACAGTATTTTTACGCAGCTCCAGAAATCCTTCAGTTTTTACAGAGTTGTGAAGCACAGTGACTAAAGCTGCTGCTTCAAACCTTCAGATCCTTTAAAGACGGTTTCGTTAAACTCTGGTTTGTCTTCATCCCAACAGAAACAACATCTGTCAATAATCACGTTCATGTTTTGATGCAAGAAAATAAATTCAGGAAAATCCAGCTGAGGTTTTGAATGAGTTGCAGCCTGACAGACACTTTAACATCCAATTAAGATTCGCTCAGAAATCTCTGTAAACAAATAAACTCAATGGCCAAAATAAACCTGTGATTGGCTGGTTTCAACCTTGAGCAATATATCAACTTTAGTATTGATCATTTTGCACTGGAATCGTATTGATTAGAGATCATTGAAGTGTCATCATGTGTCTAAAGTTTGTCAGCTGCATTTAAGATGAACATTTGAAGCAGGTCAGGGAGTTTTATTTTGAAAATAAAGGACTTCTCTTCAGTTTGTGCGTGTGCAGTCAAGAACAAACATTAACGAAGCCGCTTCCTCTTCAGTCTCGTCACAGAGCAGGTTCCACTGTGCAGAGGTTTACAGCCGAGCACGTTGCCCTCGGTGTGTTTGCATAGATTTGAATTTACAGCATGAAATGAAGGACAGCCAGAGAGAGGACAAACAAAGACAGATAGACAATAACCCTGAAAACATAGTGCAAACAGCCCCAAGAAAAAAGCCAATCACCCGCTGTGTGTCTTCAACAACTACATTCGGACAAACAACCAGAGAAAATATCAGGCTCTTCTTATTTCTCCAGTCTTTTGTCCAATCAACAGCTGCAGTCCCTTTTTTTTTTTTTTTTTTTTTTTTTTTTTTTTTACAAACCACACTGGTGTTTTTACAAATGTTAGTTCATTAACTCTAAAAATCATTTCAATGTTGTTGTTAATTAAGTTGAAACTTGCTGCAGAGATCATCCAGTAAAATCAGTGTTTGGTTTTGAATCAGTCTGGTGAAGCAGCTGAAACTAACGGATCAGAAAACTCCTTGGAGGTGCGTTCAAGGACACTTTGACATTGAATATTTGGTAATCGGCTGCTTATCAGTGTCAGAAAGTCAACCCCACATGACAAACTGATAAAGTGAATTCAGATTTTCTAACATTTAAAGTGGCACTTCAGGAAGTGATGTAATGTGCCACGTCCATAAACAGACACATTAAAATAAGAGTGGTCCAAACTGAAGCAGCAGAAGCCGAGATGTCCTGACGTCAGTTTGTCTGTTGTCCTGTGCGCCCCCCCCCCCCCCGGGGATCAGACCTGGTCTGAACTCAACTGGTGAAATCCAGCATACAACCTGTAGCAGGGTCAGACACAGGCTCTTCAAACTAACAACTATTTTTCTCTCTAAAAAATCTAAAACATAAGAATATAACAGGTCAAATATCACCCATGACTTCATTTAAGTGCATGTGTCTGGGGGATCAGTGACATCAAGACAGGTTGATGTGTTGAAACAGGAAGTAGGTGCTCAGGTTTCATTTATGGAAATGATTTGTTTTTTTGTGGTGTTTCAGCATCACTTCAATTTCACTAATGAACCTTGAACTCTGAATTGGAAATGATAAAGTGAAGTTTGTTCCCCATAACACTGAAGCAGGAATTAAATTGTCTGACTAACTAACTAGCTAGCTGAACCGTGTTAAAAACACCTGTGTGGTCGTAGAACTTGTATAAATGAATCCGTCCGTGGTTAATTTCCGCAGCCGATCTCCTCCTTGTAGCGGTTCGTCAGCATGTTGGCCTTGTGCGTCAGTTTGGACAGAACCGTGTGGAGTCCGTTCAGGTGGTAACGAAACTGTTTCTCCAGGTCATCCTCCTCCGCCTCCACCCGCGACACCTCCGTCACACCCGCCCTCTCCTTCCCCCGCCCGTCACCCTGCAGGACGCCCCACTCGATATCGTTACGGATGGACTTGAGCAGGACGTACGAGCTGTACATGTCGGCGTCCTGGTGGAAGTAGGTGGTGCAGTGGGCGGCGGCGGCGGGTGTGGTGTCGTTGGCGGTCCTCAGTGCCTTCACGTCCCCGTTCTCGTCCAGCGGAACGTCCCGCAGCAGGCTGGGCACCATCACCGTCTGGTCCATGTTGTTGACGGCGCCAATGAAGCGGTTCATGGCGTTGAAGAGCGAGTTCTTCTGGTTGTAGGAGTCAGATATCTGCATCATGGTGAGCACACCACCTGTCACAGTCCAGGGACAAACTTAGCCCGCTTAAGCTCTTTAGAGGATTATTATGAGACCGCAGCCAGATCCCGGGTCAAGTCTTAACTAGCTCCTGACCCCCGAAAGCTGGACCAGGTTGCACAGGAACTCACCACTCCAACATGGATCAGTTTCCTGGTTAAAGAGTCTGCAGTCTCACCCTGAAAGCCTGGTGTCACTGGTGGGGATGGAGAGCGTCTCCTGCTGCACGACTCCAGCCGCCCGTTTCACCCGGAGCTCAAATAACAGGAAACATGCTGCAATAAAAGCACAGATACACAGAGTGAGGATGGAGGTGGAGTTAGCCTCGTGGTATTAGCTACCAGGTGCTAACAAACATCTCCAAACACAAACTAAGACTTTACATAAACCTCTACAGTCCAAGAAGTAAAGGCAGCCTGAGAAACCAGGAAGTCTCCAGCATCAGCAGGCTGAAAGCAGCTAACACAATTAGCAAACGAACTAACGGTATATTCCAGTTGGTGATTACAGTTATTACATCACCGGGTTACAAACACTTGGCTCGTTAAAGTGAGGAGATAAACGTTAATGTGTCTAGATTGAGAATCCACCATGAGCTGCCGCTAATTAACGCTAAAGCAGCCTGCAAGCTAACGCTGCCGGACTGCACCCATTATCGGACATGTCCAGGTTTTCCGTTTGTCTCCCGACATCCACCTCTTCAGTAAAACACACACGTCCACTTACACATACGACCTTACTGTATCGGTGTCTGGTATTTTTCGAGTGGAAAATCAAAATTTCTCTGCGCACCGGTGTTGTGTCGAAGTCTGACCGCGTCCGATAACGGAACTAGGATACACTGTGTTGTCTCGAATTTAAATTCAAAGAAATGGCAACCGAACAACTGTTAGAATAACGGGAGAAAACAAACCGCCTGTAGCTGAGTGTGTCCGGATCCATTTCTAATCTTACCGGCGGTTTGCCTGTGTCAGTCTCCGTGATCACTGGGAACGAAACGACAGAGCAGCCACCGTGACGTTCTCCGCCCAAGGTTCGGGGACAGTTGGTCACACGAACCGTGAAACCTCCGTGATGGGTGAAGGTGTCCGGTGAACTCACCGTGTGTCCGCTGTTGTTCTTCGGTCGTGCCGGTGTGTGAGCCGTTAACCTGTCAGAGGGAGCACCGGGAGGTCTGCGGGTGTGTTGGGCAGCATCAGCAAGACGAGGCGGGGATTGTCAGGGAAAGACCGAACCTCCGGAGACAGCCAATCACAGGGGGGCAAGGCCATCCGACGTCATGTAGAACGTCAGTAAATGTTACCCTGTTTAACGGACGTCCCACGCGCCGCTCTTCTTCATAATTTTACAGTAATGAAGTTTATTTTTCCCGCCTCTATTGTATTCTGCACTGTTCGTCCGTCTGAATGTTTTTCAATAAAGGTTTAAAGTTACAATATGTTTTAACCAGCCTGTGGACAGGATAAAATGATGAAATTATGACATTTTATATCCCAAAGGTCAAAGGTCATACTCTCACAGACTCACAGATTTTGAGGCTCGTTCCCAGTCAGTGCGTGAGGTCCTAGTTCTGTCCTACTGTCTGAAGACATTTTGAGTCCTTTGTACGCACTTTCCGTAAGTCCGCATTTCTACAGACTTTGCCAGAGGGAATTACCCAAAGTTCATAGCTTTGGGACAGTTGCCGTGGTTACCAGGAGACGCCCGGAAGCGTAAAAAAAGGTAAACAACTGCGATAAAACTTTCACTGTGAAACTACGAAAAGTGCTTTCACTGTGACGCTGTACTCTTCTACTGATGGAGTATTTCTACCCTGTGGTAGTTTTACTTAATTAAAAGTGTAGAAAAAAACGCGATAAAACGGAAAAAGGAAAATTGAAGAAGAACGTTAGCATTTTAATCATCTGTATGTTTATGAATTATACAGGATATGGTTATCAATGTGGAGGTGGTGATTCTAGTTTACCATGTTCTACTTTGCTGTATTTCCTGTCTGTCATTTTCTCAGTCGTTTAGTAATGAATTAATTTCATGTCTGAAGACAAATATTTAAATATGTCACTATTTGTGTTTTTATCATTGTTTTTAATGAATAAAAAAAGTTTCTGGTTTGTTTTCTTGTTTTATTTCTCACCACATGACGTTTCACACAATCAACACGCACACAATAAAAACACTGTAATAAACATAAATAACATAGTGTAATAACACAGGGAGCAGCCAGGGCCACGCTCATGTTTCGGGCCCCTGTCAACCCCTGAGACAAAGTTCATGGAATAAGTACGTCTGCCAAGTGAGCACAAAACAAAATACAATACAGAAGACGACATTTAGTAGCTGTTCTGGAGCTTTCAAATACATGACATGGTCCTCATCAGTCAAAATGTTGGAGACGTTCTTAAAGTGTTCAGATTCATGGAGAGATTGTTTCAGGAACACAATCAACAACAACAAAAATAAACAACAAAACAAACAGGAATAAAAACTACAGGGTGTGTGGTTCAGTTTGGTGCCCTCTCAGTGAGAGTGTCCTCAAGTTATTTAACATTATTAATGATGTATTATTTCTTAACACAGACAACCAATCAGATTCAAGAAAGTGGTATGCATGTCAGGTTTCCATGGTGATGTGCATCCTCATCTTTTTTCTATAACAGAAAGAAAACAGTAAAATAAGAGCAGATGGAGGTGACTGACATCATGAGGACAATGTGTGTTGTCAGGGTGTGTGTGTGTGTGTGTGTGTGTGTGTGTGTGTGTGTGTCTTACCTGTCAGACCATCTCGTACTGGTTGGCGTTGATGAAGCGAGACAAACAACAGGCCAAAGACATTCCTATGAACTGGAGACAAACACACAGAGAGGTTTTCACTTTACCTCTTTATTTCCTGGAGGATCACTGTTGTCACAGGTGTGTGTGTGTGTGTGTCTGTGTCTGTGTGTGCTATACAGCATCTACAATATCCATCATACATTGTTTATTCATATATGTGGGAGTAGTGTGAATATCAAACCACATCTTATACAGTAACAGATCAAACTCATTAACATGAGCTCCACCTTCACCTGCAGCAACTTAACAGTGACCTCAGCCAATGGGAGGCGTGGCCTCCTTCAGCATCATCAGCACCCTGATTGGTCACAGTGACGACCAGTTCACCAGACATGTTTCTATTTTACATGTAAACTCATGTCAGGAGGTGGAGGTGAAGGTGAGATGGTCACCATGACAACGAGCATCACTCTCAGGACTAATGGGACACAGACACTCTCCTTGCCTCACATCAAACTGCTTCATCACTCTGGAAAATTTAAATGTATATTTTGTCTCGTGATATTTCGTTAGTGGCTGCTGCTTCCTGTTTGTTCACCTGAGAGAAGGCGATGCCGAAGGTGACTCCAGCGATGATCCCCATGTTGCTCTCTATGACGGACGTCACCAGCTCATAACAGCCCTGCAGACACACACGTCTCTCACTGTGATTTTGTTAATGACATCTCAAGCTGCTAATTGGAAGTATGTTTTTCAGACGAATGTCAAAGACAAATATTTTACAGTTACTCAGATCTAAAGAATTGTGTGTGTGCGTGTGTGTGTGTGTGTGTGTGTGTGTGTGTGTGTGTGTGTGTGTGCGTGTCCGACCTGTTTGTAGACTTTACGTGCAGCCAAAGTTGCGTTCTTCAGGTCGGCTCCGCTGCAGTCGGAGAGACTGACACAGCAGCTGGCGGGAACCCCCCCGACCGGGAAATACACACTGCTGAACCAGCTGGTGTAGTTATACACTCCACAGCAGTGTAACTGCAGAGACACAGGTAATACACTCACCTGAGTTTAGGTCAAAAACACATACACATCAAAACATATGAAATACAGAGAAGTGGTCTGAGTGTGGGACACCTGTGGGACACCTGTGGGACACCTGTGGGACACCTGTGGGACACCTGTGGGACCAGTATCTACACTGACATAGTGAAAGTAACAGAAGATTCCATGGTTGGTTTATCATTTAAATACAGTCCTTTAACTTATTGACTCTGCGTCATTTAAAGAGTCGACATGGAGGAAACATTATTTTATAAGATAAAAACTGAAAAGAAAGAAAATGTCACAGGAGTTTTTCTGGAGGAAATAATCAATAGGCTCATTAATACTGAAGATAATTGAACTGAAGTCACCTGGAGTTAGTTAGTCATAACTAGAGAGAGACAGAGAGTGATAGAGAGACACTGACTCTGCGTTGGACACCGTCCACAGCCAGACTCCTGTCATCTCGTCCATCATAGGTCATCACTGCATCGCTGTAGGTGGTGAGGAACGTCCCTTTGATCTGAACACACACACACACACACACACACACACACAGAGTTCAGTCAGTTTGAATAACTGCTTCTGTTTGTAAAGTGTGTGTGTGTGTGTGTGTGAGTGAGGGTGTGTGTGTGTGTATGTGTGTGTGTGTGTGTGTGTGTTTTCACCTCATGGCGAAAGACGAATCCAGAGATTCCAGCGATGAGTTCGGCCATGAAGACCAGAGACAGAAACGCAGCGTACTGAGCAGGGGTCAGAGGTCAGAGGTCAGAGGTCATGCAGAAGTCAAAATAAGAGGTTATTGGTCCTAATGAGAATCTAGTCTCAATCAAGACGTAATGACATCATGACGTGCACAGACCAGTCGTAACATCCAGGGGCGCCCCCTGCAGGTGGCGAAGCAGCCGAACAGTCCGAACAGCACGATGGCGGCTCCGGTGCCGGTGAGGACGTATGGAGCGTTGGACGGGGCGCTGGAGATCAGTAACATGTAGGGGCCCAACATGAACTTCCACCACAACCCCACCGACAGCAGGACCACACCTGTCACCTGAGGGGGAGGGGCTACAGGTCAGACCATCAAGCAATGAGGAAGTATTCTATTTTTTTCAGCAGGATTTAGAAAGAAAGAAGCTGAATCACAGAGAGCGAGGACGTGTGTGTGTGTGTGTGTGTGTGTGTGTGTGTGCGTGAGCGAGGGTGTGTGTGTATGTGTGTGTGTGTGTGTGTGTGTGTGTGTGTGTGTGTGTGTGTGCGTGTGTGTGTGTGTGCGTGTGTGTGTGTGTGCGTGCGTGTAGCAGTGATTCAGCAGCACATGACTCTGTAATGAACTCTGACAGCAAAGTGACAAAGTGACAAACAGACGAGAAGATCATGGTCCAGGACCTGGACCAGGACCTGGAGCAGGACCTGGACCAGGACCTGGAGCAGGACCTGGGCTATTTGAATACAAGACAAGGCAACAACTGAGTCCAGGTGGCAACTATGGCAACTGAAAATAACCAGGACTAAAGTCCCGACGAGGGAACTGAGGAGAAGGAAACAAGCAGGGTGATGTTCAGACCGGCCACTGGGATCCTGCTGTTGTATTTTCACATCTTCATTATCGTCCTGGTGTCACAGTTCCTCCTCCTCCTCCTCATTCCTCAGGGTCCAGATAATTACTGAAACTCCTGCTCTGACCTGTGGGTGACCTCTGACCTCATCACACAGCACATGTCCCGATGTCCCACATCATGAACTGTTAAAGTCTTAGATTAAAACCCAAACTATCCCTCTGACATATGATTCATCTTTAAAGGTGAATTTCACTTTCCTGTACAGTTAAATATAAAATACAAAATGGCTTCCTTCCACTTAAAGTAAACGATCTTTAACGTTACTACACTATAATTAAAAACAGGGAAACCTTCCACCTCCAAGACATCAGCTTCAGACAGTGAAGTGTTGAAAAGTGTGAGTTTGTCGAGACGCACAGTTTTGGATCATGACTAAAATCATGAGAATAAGACTTTAGCAACGTAAACATGTTTGAAACGTGTCAGAGATCATCATGGTTTTTAAAATGAGAAAGTGAAAATATAAAGACATTCTGCAGCAGAAAGTGAATGAAGTGTTTCCTCACCCAGAAGATAAAGGAGTAGAGCAGCAGCAGCGTCTTCAGACAGAAGATCACCGGTTTAGTCTCCATCCTCCTGTGAGCCATAATCCAGCACCGACTGTGACGGACCAGAACCAGGACTCTGTCTCTGTCTCCTTCTCTCTGTCAACCCTCATCGAGCCCTGTTGGTGTGAAACATGACAGCAGGTCGAGTCAAGCTCAGAGCTGACGGCGCCCTCTGCTGTTTGTAAAGGTCACTGCATAAGTCAGAAACAGCTGAGGTCCCAGAGCGTCATGTGCTGAGGTGATCCTGGAAAACACAAACAACACTGATGCTCCTCCAGGATCCTGTGTCGCCGTCTGTCGCTGCAGAGACGACACACTCCTCTTCATGATGAAGACTAAAGACTCAGTACTTACACACACACTGATGGTAGAGGACGAGGCCGCAGCACAACAAACTAGACAGCTCTGAGCCGAGCGTGCCGACATTCAGCCACAATCAGGCCGACTCAGCTGACGGCAGCTGGACTGTTTATTGATGTTAGATCACAGACGAATCACAGCGTCACGTCTTTATAGAGACAGTGACACATGAACAGTGTGAGGGAGACGTGCAGGACGACACGTGGACGATGAGACGAACATGTGACCCTCATACTTCACACTCCCACCACACAATTAACACGGAGGTGATCCTCATGGAGCCAGAGCTGCTGTTACACCTCAGTGTGAAGGTCCTGACACCACCCACACCCACCACCCATCACCCATCAGCCACCAGCCACCACCCACCACCCATCACCCACACCCATCACCCATCACCCATCAGCCACCAGCCACCAGCCACCACACATCACCCACACCCATCGCTCATCACCCATCAGCCACCAGCCACCACCCACCACCCATCACCCATCAGCCACCAGCCACCACCCACCACCCATCACCCACACCCACCACCCATCAGCCATCAGCCACCACCCACACCCATCGCTCATCACCGATCAGCCACCAGCCACCAGCCATCACCCTCCACCCATCACCCATCAGCCACCAGCCACCAGCCACCACCCACACCCATCACACATCACCCATCAGCCACCACCCACCAGCCGCGCTGCAGCGCCTCAGGGCAGATAAATATGATCAATAATAATTGGCAATAACTGCAACGTAAGTGCAAATGTAGCTGCAGGTTGGACTGATCATATTTTAACTGGTTTATTTACACCTAGTAAATAATAAACTGTATTACCTATTTATTAAATCTGTTATTATATTCAGTCATCCTCCTGTTTCTGATCAATAAATTGAATCATTTTAGAAACTCATCGTCCCACTTTTCTTCCCCAATGTTTAAAAGCTTTCAACAGTTTTAAATCTGTTCTTTATTGTTCCTCTTTAATCTCGTCTTGTGAATCACTTTGTAACTGTGTTTTGAATGGTGCTGTATAAATAAAGATTATCATTATTTATAGTGAAGAGTAAATGTGTGATCATCAATATAAATGAGCTCAGTCAATCCAAACCGCAGATGTTAGAAGGCTAATGCTAACAATGCTAACGGCTCTCTACTTGCTAAGATGTTGCTTGAGTTTTAGTGGTTGAACCAGATTCAGTAAATCACTGGTTAAGAACTAGTTTACACACAGACTTAGCAGATTAAGGACTAGTTAACGAAAACCAATCACAGACTGTTACCAACAAACTCGAGCAGCAGATGCTTCTTGACGTTTTATTGGTTTAAGCAGAGCAGAAATTCATTGTAACATAAAGTGAAAATGGATAAAATCATCATTTGACGGTGAAGAATATGAGCTGAGGTAAAAGTGCAGCAGCTACAGACCTGATGATTCACATTGGCTGGAACACAGTGAATTGATAAGACATTCTTTACAGCGGAAGATCGACTTTCATTTCCTGAGTCGTGCCCTTTAGCTTCAGGGAGCGCCACACAGCTAACGGATGTGATATATCATTAAGTGTGATTTATATATCTATATGAGCTAATGCACGATTAGTGACTGAGATGTGCGAGTACAGAACGGCTTGTTGTGCGTTTGTAGTTTCAGATCATCAGTGGTGGTTCTCTCTCTCTCTCTGGTCGAGTGTCCTTAGACTTGTACAGACCACGGTGTGAAGCTCCCAGGTTCAGCAGCAGGACACTGCAACACAAACGTATAGAAATTGATGCAGTGTGTTCATTATGTTAAATATTTTAAAGAAACAGAGAGAGAGTTTCCGCCTCCACCGCAGCAACTTGTACCAAAACTTTAAAGCACCACACCTGTAAATAAATACTTGACTGCCTCCATTGATCATTGATCGGCTGATTTCTAAAGAGCTGAAAGAAATCTGATCAATAAACATCAATGAAGAGACTTTTCTCCAGTTTCTCTGATGTTTTGTTGATCAATAAAATCAACCTCAACACAAACACGGCATATGTTGATCAGGCTTTCGTACCAGTTTGGTGAAGCGGTCGCTGCAGGCGTTGCGGATCCTCTCAGCGGAGGCGGGGCTGTCCAGCCTGAATGGGCCGCTGATGCCGGCCTCTGCGCGGGCGGCACTGATGGCGTCTTTGATGGCGTAGAAAACTGAAGCTGCCAGGAAGAGAGGAGGCTCGCCCACGGCCTGGAGAGAAAACATGTCATCAGCTCTGAAGTCTAAAGAATCAGTTTGCTCTGTGTGAGCGGTGACGGTGGTGATGATGTCAGTGATGTCAGTGACCTTGGAGGAGAAGATGGCCTTGTCGTTCAGTGCGTCCCGCAGCAGCGAGACGGTGAGCTCGGTGGGGATGTCTCCGAACGCCGGGATCTTATAGGAACCAGGCCCCCGAGTGAGGAGGACGCCCCGAGGTGAGTAATGCAGCTCCTCCAGTGTGAAGAGACCCAGACCCTGCATGAACCCCCCCTCCACCTGGAGACATGGACAGAGTCACATCTCACTCTGAAGGGTCAGAGGTCAGATTCTTCTCAGATGAACGATGTAATTCCTCCAAAACAAACGCGATCGATCAATTATATCTAAAAGATCTGGACACTTTTCTCAGCAGAGGAGGAGCGAGAACCTTCAGTGTAGTTTAGGATAAATATCAAACATCGTCTCTCTGAACTGAATTCCCTGTATTTCTTCTCTTTGTATCTCTTTTTTCCTTTTTTAAAGTTGTTAATTTATTGTTTTATATTGTAAAAGATATTATACTTGTTCACTTACTGTCTTTATATTTTATTTAATTTAATTATCTACTTACTTTGCATGTGTTTTTTTACACTCACCTGTCCAATGTCTATAGCTGGGTTGAGGCTGTGACCCACGTCCATCACGATGGTGGTGCTCAGGTTCTACAATACAAACACATCACATAAAGATTCTCTTATGTTTTACAACATCTGGAAAACTTTTACGAATCACTTCCATAACATCGAATCATCTGACAAGAGCTGAGACGAGGAAACAAAGGAAAGGAACAGATATAAACCACCTTGCTGAATCTTTCATGATTATTACTTAATCTATTGATTTAGTATCTTTCTTCTAACCCAGTGGAGGGATATGTAAACTGCAGTTGCTACTGATGAAGATAAGGTTGTTACACATCTGGAAACAACATGGTGTCACTTGCTTCAATTGAAAATTGTCAACTGTCTGATAACTGTTGTATTTTGTGGCGAACAAAATTTTTTGTTGCTTTACTTGAACAAAAAGACAATAAATGTAGTTAAAAAACAATTATATCACATAAATATCTGTATTCAGTTACTGAACTAACGTTGATCCTTCAGCAACAGTCTGAACATCAGATTCACCGTTTCCTGTTTCTAGTGTCAGTTGGTGCTGACCTTGTGCGCTCCGGTCAGACAGTCGACCTCCACCTCTGAACAGGCGACTCCGTAGGTGAAGTAGTTGAACGCTCGACCGGAGTTTGAGTCGAAGTCGTAACCGAGATCTGGAGTCCTGAAGACAAAGAGGAGACGGTGACACTCTGAACTTGGACAGGTGAACTGAAGCAGAGACTCGCTGTGTGAACTCACCTGTAGAATCCGTTTGCACTGAGGCTGACTCTGTCGAAGTACGCCGCCCTCACCTGAAACACAGGTATGCACACATCAGTGACATCATCCAGCCACGTGCGTCAGACGACCTGCTACAACCTCTTAATCATTTATTTTTATTCTACACATGTACAGAACAGCTGACATTTCATTGTGTGTTGTTATTGTATATAACATCTGTTTTATCTTATTTATTTATGATTCTGTTTCTAGTCTCATTTTATTTCTTCTTACATTTACTTATTACACGATGTCACTACAAGTAAGTAAAGAGAGTTTAGATTCTATAATTAACTGATATTCATCATCTGTTACTGTTAAATATTCTTAATACTTCTGCTCACCCAGTCCTCCCATGATCCTTTGGGGTTCTTGGTCTTGTACGGTTCCAGACGTCTCACGAGGATGTCGCAGGCGTTCTGCACGGCGGCTCCATTGAGGTCGGAGGAGGCAGAGGCGGCGGTGGGGCTGGTGTTGGGGACCGTGTTGGTGCTGGTCTCTGAGATGTGGATCTTTGAACAGGGGACACCCAGAACCCGGCTGGCAACCTGGAAACACACACACACACACACACACACACAGCTTTACTAAAGCGTCAGTCTCATGTATCTGAAGCTGCAGTTCTTCTAACGGCCACCAGACGGTGCCATTTACACTGAAATGACCTGAAACCAGAATCTCTATGAACCATCAGCACAGATTTACAATTTAAAAAAAGCTAAAAAAGATGAAAAACCTGAATATTAAAGCGAATAGTGAAGCTCCTGTACCTGGACCATCTTGGTGTGGAGTCCCTGTCCCATCTCTGTCCCCCCGTGGGTCAACAACACTGAGCCGTCTGTGTAGATGTGGACCAGAGCGCCGGCCTGCACACACAACAAAACACTGAATCAAACATATTCAGGCCTTCACAAAAAAACACACAATCAACCGTTGGGTTGTTCATCAGACCTGGTTGAGGAAGACGGCAGTGAAGCTGATGCCAAACTTGGTGGGGACGATGGCGAGGCCTCGTTTGGTCCATCGGTTCTGTCTGAAGAAACACAGAAAGAGCTCGTTTCAACCAGCAGCGTTTTTAATCAGCGCTGCTCTCAGGACTGTTTCTACCCGTCTCAGACCAGTCCGTCCTTTTCACCTGTGGTATCTCTGACGGTTAGCCAGGTTCTTATAGAGCTCAAACACTTTGCTCATACAGTTTCAGTTACCTGTTGTAGAGGTCGACGGCGGCTCGGCGTTGCTGGTATCCAGACCGGGACAGGCACTCATCCCAACAGCGGTCCAGAGTCAGCTGATCCAGGATCTGGTTGTAGGGCGTCAACTCGCCTTCCACGTACAAGTTCAGCCGACGCACCTGGAGGCAGACGGAGACACTGATTGGACGCCGTTCATCAGCTGGTTCATCACGTCTGACTTTATTCACCCACAAACCTCCTCTGCCGACCTCCCCAGACTCTGAGCCACGTCGGTCATCCAGCTCTCAGCGACCATCATGCCTTGCGGCCCTCCGAAGCCTCTGAAGGCGGTGTTGGACGGCAGGTTGGTGCGGCACAGGAAGCCTCGGCCACGGATGTTCGCCACGCTGTACGAGTTCTCCATGTGGAACAGAGCGCGCTCCAGGACCTGGACGACCACACAGGTGAATTCAGCATGACATCATCATACAGTGTGATCAGAAAATATTCTGCGGTTAAGGATGACACTCACCGACAGGGACAGGTCCATGGAGTTTCCTGTGTTACTGTAGTACGACACGTCCAGAGCCACGACCTTACCGCTGTCCAGAAAACCAACCTGCAGGAGGAGGAGGAGGAGGAGCAGGAGGAGGAGGAGCAGGAGGAGGAGGAGCAGGAGGAGGAGGAGCAGGAGGAGGAGGAGCAGGAGGAGGAGGAGCAGGAGGAGGAGGAGCAGGAGGAGGAGGAGCAGGAGGAGGAGGAGCAGGAGGAGGAGGAGCAGGAGGAGGAGGAGCAGGAGGAGGAGGAGCAGGAGGAGGAGGAGCAGGAGGAGGAGGAGCAGGAGGAGGAGGAGCAGGAGGAGGAGGAGCAGGAGGAGGAGGAGCAGGAGGAGGAGGAGCAGGAGGAGGAGGAGCAGGAGGAGGAGGAGCAGGAGGAGGAGGAGCAGGAGGAGGAGGAGCAGGAGGAGGAGGAGCAGGAGGAGGAGGAGCAGGAGGAGGAGGAGCAGGAGGAGGAGGAGCAGGAGGAGGAGGAGCAGGAGGAGGAGGAGCAGGAGGAGGAGGAGCAGGAGGAGGAGGAGCAGGAGGAGGAGGAGCAGGAGGAGGAGGAGCAGGAGGAGGAGGAGCAGGAGGAGGAGGAGCAGGAGGAGGAGGAGCAGGAGGAGGAGGAGCAGGAGGAGGAGGAGCAGGAGGAGGAGGAGCAGGAGGAGGAGGAGCAGGAGGAGGAGGAGCAGGAGGAGGAGGAGCAGGAGGAGGAGGAGCAGGAGGAGGAGGAGCAGGAGGAGGAGGAGCAGGAGGAGGAGGAGCAGGAGGAGGAGGAGCAGGAGGAGGAGGAGCAGGAGGAGGAGGAGCAGGAGGAGGAGGAGCAGGAGGAGGAGGAGCAGGAGGAGGAGGAGCAGGAGGAGGAGGAGCAGGAGGAGGAGGAGCAGGAGGAGGAGGAGCAGGAGGAGGAGGAGCAGGAGGAGGAGGAGCAGGAGGAGGAGGAGCAGGAGGAGGAGGAGCAGGAGGAGGAGGAGCAGGAGGAGGAGGAGCAGGAGGAGGAGGAGCAGGAGGAGGAGGAGCAGGAGGAGGAGGAGCAGGAGGAGGAGGAGCAGGAGGAGGAGGAGCAGGAGGAGGAGGAGCAGGAGGAGGAGGAGCAGGAGGAGGAGGAGCAGGAGGAGGAGGAGCAGGAGGAGGAGGAGCAGGAGGAGGAGGAGCAGGAGGAGGAGGAGGAGGAGGAGGACGAGGAGGAGAAGAAGAAAAGATAACTAACACTGGAGACTCAAGGTGCTGCTACAGAAACATTGATCCGGCTCGTTTTGTCCAGCTAGCATTGATGCTAATGCTCCTGTTGACCGTGTCCTGTCCAGCAGGGGGCGTCCTCCTACCTTGTACTTCCCATAGAAGGGGTGTCGTCCTCCAGTGATCAACATGTCCTCGTCTCTGTCCAACATGCACCTCACAGGCCTGTTCAGCCTGAAGTACAGACGATGTTTCAGGTTTCTCAAACTTTTAGGAACGAGTCCTTAAAATAAAAAAACATCTAAGTGATTGACAGACGTACTTGTTTGCTGCCACGGCAACCACAGTGGACAACACGGTGGTTCGGCTCTCCTTGCCACCGAAGCCTCCGCCCATCCTCTTCACCCGGACCACCACCCTGTTGGCAGGGACGCCCAACGCCTTCGCCACCAGAGACTAAGACACCAGAGACACAGTTTACAGTGGTATTATTAGTGTATAATAGTAGTAGTATTACCTGCGTAGTATTACTTGTGTTTTGCAGTAGTATTACCTGTGTTTTGCAGTAGTGTTGCCTGTGTAGTATTACCTGTGTAGTATTACCTGCGTTTTGGAGGCAGACTGAGTGGAGACGAAGAGCTCCATCTCTCCGTCTTCTCCTCGGGGAACAGCCAAAGTGACGTTTGTCTCCAGGTAGAAATGTTCCTGACCTCCGATGTGTATCTCACCTGACAATCAATCAATCAATTATCAATACCTGATCAGCTGGGATCAGGAGGAAGTTTGATACACACACACACAGACAGACAGTCCTACCCTCCAGGATGTGGTCAGCCTGTTTAAACCCCGCCTCCAGGTCTCCATTCTGGATGGTTCTGATTGGCTGATAGAAGGACTGGGCGGCGATGGCCTCCTGTCAATCAAACCAACAACATTAGCTTGGCAGCATGTTACCTGACGAGTTTAGTCTCACATCTCATCACCCAGGTGTTGCTGCTCTCACCTGGATGGTGACGACAGGCTGCAGCTCTTCGTACTGGATCCTGACGGCCTTGGCGGCTCTCTGAGCGTTAAGCTGAGTGTCGGCCACCACGGCGCCAATGATGTGGCCCACACATGTCACCTGCAGAGAGGAGGGACACATCATTAACCTGAACCTGACGGAGTCACCTGACTGGCTGGATAAAACAACAGAAACACACCTGGCGGTCAGCGAGGACGGTCTCGTCATACTCGATGGGTCCGGTGGCGTTTGACCCGGGGATGTCGTCAGCAAACACACAGCAGACCACACCTGGCAAACACTCTGCTGCTGACGTATCTATGGAGCTACAACACGCACACCTGAGTTAGAGAGCACAGGTGTGTGTCGAACAGGTGTGTTAGGGTTAAGGTTTGAGCCTTACGTGATGCGAGCGTGAGCTTTGCTGCTGGTGATGAGCGACAGGTAGAGCTCGTTCTCGTACAGCGGCACGTCGTCGCAGTAAACCGCCTCACCTGTTGCCTGCTTCATGGCCGACAGGTGCATCATGGGACGGCCCACCACGTCGTCCTGGCCCTGCCCCTCTGGCACCGCCTGGTGGAAAAACGTGAACTTACACACCAGGACGCCATGACTGGGAATACTGGTTTATTTGAAAATTTATATCTTTTTAAGAATCAAACTAAATTTTGATCACGATTATTTTCCATCTGTGGCCAAAACTAAAAACCTTTTCATTTTAAAGCCTTTTTCAAAATGAGCACTGAGTGTTTTATAAGCTGATTACAGTCTGTAGAGTAAATACTTATTATTAATTATTATATGTTTGTTTCTATATATATATAGTCATACATTTATGTGCAAATATTAACTTGTATGTATATGTATATTGTATTAATATGTATTAACAGTATTAACAGTTACATGTATTGATTTTAATTTCTAGTCCTTGTTTTTAAATAATCCATTTGCAGCATTTTTAGTCTTATTGTGAATTTTATCAAAGTCCAATATTCCCAGTACTGGGTCCAATATTTCCCCAGTAAGAGTCTGGTATGAGTCGAAGTGAGCGTGGTCGGACCTGGTAGATCTGAACACTGGACGGAGTCTGTGGATGGTAAATCTCTGTGGCGCTCAGACAGTCTGACCCGACCCCCTCCACCTTCACACCCTGACCAATAAAAAAGAAAACATGTTACAATCAGTTAAATCTCAAACTTAAAATATTTTATAGAATTTCATTTTGTTTTTTTTTTTGAAATTCAGCTCATGAATCATACGACGGTCACAACATTTAAAAGCACATTTATTTGACCCTGATCAGATCAGATCAATATAAAGGTTAATGTCTGACCTGCTGTTGGAGCTTCTGCAGAACCGTCAGGTAGAACTTGTAGAAGAGGCTGAGGGTCAGAGTTCGCCGGTATGTCACCATGCCGCCCGGCGCAGAGGGGTCAAGGGTCATCTCCTCAGCCAATGAGGAGCAAGCCTCCTGCAGAAGCTCCTCCCCCCAGCACCTGGATGACATCAGAGAGTTACACCCTCCCTATCTTTATCTCTTTAACCCTGATTCTGTGTGTGTGTGTGTGTGTGTGTGTGTGTGTGTGTGTGTGTGTGTGCGTCTGTGTGTGTTACCGTCCCAGAAGTCTGTTCGCTGTCTTCTTTGCCAGCATCGTGGTCGCCGCCATTCCGCCGTAGCTCAGCCTCAAGTCCTCGACGACACTCGTGCCGGCAGCGAAGGTGACGCTCATCGCTGCAGTGACGATGCTGATGTCATCCTCACGGCGAGGCGATTGTTTGAAGGCGGATATGAACTGATTCTGAGGCGGGAAAAGACGAAAACACGAGAATTAGAGTCTGAACAGCAACAGATACAGTTCTGTCACAGTGGTTGCTAGGTGACTGAGAAGTAGTTGCTAGGTAACTGTTGGTGGTTGCCTGGAAACTGAAACATTAGTTATCATATGACAGGCCATGGTAACTAGGTGACCAGTGGTTGCTTAGTGACTGGACAAAGTTGCTAAATGTCTGACAGTGGTTGCTATGTGACTGATTTGGTTGCTGGGTAAATGGCAGTTGTTTGTAGGTGGTTTTCAGTGGTTTCTAGTGGTTGCTAGGTGACTCATAGAGTTGATAGGTAACAGAGAGCGGTTTCTAGGTGACACGGTGGTCGCCAGGGCAACGCTGTGTCTACCTTCTTGCTGTAGGGGATCTCTATGGAGAGCAGGATCTCCTGCGGCCGCAGAGCTGTTCTCCTGTAACCGGTGAAGAACCCGTCGTCCATCTGAACCTGACGGCTGCCATCTGACACACAGAGGTTAAAGGTCAGGACCAGGTTCAAACGTACAAACACAGAACAAAATGTAATTTGTGGGTCCAGTTGTCAGACAAAGAGACAAAAGACAAACATATTATGGGATAGTTTGAGTTTTAGATTGTCAACAGAAAATCTCAGCCTGTGTTCATTTCTGTTCAAACAGCATCAGAAAACATTAATAACTCAGTTTAACTGGATGGACCTGAACACATCAGTGCTTTAGAGCATAACTGCACATTAGATGGCACTGATTTGAAAGCATGGTTGGTTAACTATAATGCTGCCTTTAAGTGCTGCAGGATATATGAAAATTAGTATTTTTGAGCAATCAACAAAGTGATAAATTTGACGAGAAAAGTTTTTTAATGAACTCATGAGCGGAGGAGGCAACACTGAACACAGCCTGAACTCAAATGAACAAGCTGTGACTAAACCTTATATAATGAGTGTTGACAGGCAGAAACTGACTGTGCAGTTTGGAGATACGCAACACTTTGGATTAAAGGTCACCTGAAAGTCTCCTGACAAATACAGAGCAAGTAAACGCACCGTGACCGTGTGATTTCACAGGAAGTTTTCTCTAACGCTCCGTACAGTATCATGAGCTGATGTGTAGTATTCAGAAAAATGTCTTTATTACTACGTATGGCACCTTTCAAAATAAAGTTCACACTCTAGGGGTGACATGAGCTGTGAAAGATTTCAAAATAAAATACAAAATAAAGATGTTGAGGACAAAAAAAACGCAGAAGCAAATTATTTACACTTATAATGTATTTAATTCAAGTATGTGTGACCGCAGTGTGTGTGTGTGTGTGTGTGTGTGTGTGTGTGTGTGTGTGTGTGTTTTTCTATAAGTGAACTCTGATCTCTGTAAAAAAAAAAAAAAAAAAGTGGTGAAACTGATTCCTGGAATATCTCACAGATAAAACCGTGTGTGTGTGTGTGTGTGTGTGTGTGTGTGTGTGTGTGTGTGTGTGTTACCCTTGTCCATCAGTGTGAGTTTGCAGCACGCTGCTATGAACACAGGGTTGAGGTCTGATATGGGGCTGGCTGTCATGATGTTTCCACCAACAGCCTGAAAAACACCACAACACAATCATTGTCATCACCTGTACTTCCCCAACAGCAAGAGCTAAACCGGCTCTGTGTATTTCCTGGGAAAGCTTCATGATTACAGGGCCCATGAACTAACCGTGGGCTATGTCTATTTCCTGGAAAAGGAGTCTTTAACCTGCATCATCACCATTATCAGCCAATTTTATAATACGGACTAATTGTGCACAAGAACCAGCTCTGTCTAATTCCTGGAAAAGCTCCACAGTCCAAACACCCCTAAACTATCCAGGAAACTACAGGACCCTCAAAATCAACCAATATGAGGCAGGGATTCAAACCTGCAACCCTGTTAGTGCTTTGCTCAACAGAAGATATCCAGACTCACTGCCACGTTGCGTATTTGCTGTCCAGCAAACCAGCGCAGCTGCTCCAGGACGGCGAGGAAGACTTCGGTCTGATGAGGAGGAAGAGTCTCCACCGCCTGCTTCAGCACTGCCCCCATGTGGCTGAGAGTGCACGCTGCACCAAACACGATCCCTGAATCCACACAAACAGTTTGGAGTGTTTATTTTAACGTGTTCCGACATCAGGTTTTGGATTTGGTTCATAGCTAATGTGACCTGGCGAGCTAATGGTCAGGGATGGGAGAAATATCATAGAAATAAATCTTCAGGCGTCTGGTTTGAAGACAGAATTAGAAGGAGGTGTAAATGTGGCTACAAGTGTTGAGTCATAATTCATCTGTTTTTGTTTTTAGTCTACGTTTGGAGCAGTAATATCAGAAGTTGTATCTCACCGTCTTCAGTGTGAGTCACTGCGTTCAGTTCAGGGATGAATGTTGGAGCCAGGATGACCGGGTACAACATGTTCTTAAACTTCACTTCAATACCTGAACACACACAAGCACACAATGTCTTAATGAACGAATGAATGAATGAATGAATCAATGTCTGAGAAAGATAAACAGACTGACCCACTTCAGTGTTTCCCACCACGACTCGGGCGTCTGGATGTTTCCATTTCAGACGCAGAAACTCTTCCAGACTGTTGGGCTGCAGCCACACTGCCCGGTTGCCATGGAAACACAGTGAATGCGACGTCTGACCTTTGGAGAGCGACTAGGTGGGAGGAAGGAAGGGAATAAGGAAGGAGGAAAGGAAAAGAAGGAACCAAACCAATGGGCTTTAGACTAGGAGAAAGTTTGGACTGAAACTTGAGCCTTGTGTTTTTTATTTGTCTGTGTGTGTTCACATGAAGTTAAACTGTCTCATTCACAGCAGCTGAATCAGCTGCGATCAGCTCCTGTCTGCAGTGTATCATGATGTTCAACTATCACTAGATCACTGTGATACTGAAGGATACCGAAGGAAAATTAAAAACTGAAGGATTCTCAATGAAGTTCTGCAGCTTCTGTTTCTCTGGAGCTTTATTCTGGAGGGACATCAGAGATAATGACATCCTCAGGAAGTGACATCATCATCATTTTGCACCACATCTAAAACAAAACACTACATTCTGCTGTATGCCGATGATGTCCTGGTTTATATGAAAAATAAATTCAGTTTAACTTCACAAACTGTTCCACTGCCACTAAATAATGAATTTATAATTAATAATAAGTTTGTGTTGTATTGTGGGAGTTATTTACCATGAGTTCAGGGGGGAAGATGACTTCCTGTGTGGGGTCAAAAGGTGCAAACTCTGCTGCATTAAATAGAGACGTGGCTTCCTGCACAAAAACACAGAAACAATTAAAAAGCTGTTTTAAAAACTGAATTTATAAAATGTGACAGAAAGACAGAGACGTACCTCCTTGTCTTCCTCGGAGGTTTTCTCAGCTCCCTTCCCATTGGTCATACAGCAGCCATTTTCACGCCCCCTGCCATTACAGCACCCCCCCTCCTGGAGGCAGAAACACAATCTGAGTGTGTGTTTCACACACACATACAGTAAGTGTGTGTTTGTATATGTTTCTCACCACAGTGAAGGTCTTGTATCCCTCCAGGATGGGTCGATACCCGGTGCAACGACACAAATTTCCTGAACAAACATGAACCCAGTCGCCGTTAAACTGAAATCATGTTTACTTATATACAGTATATTACGACTATACTATAATATTAATAAATATACTGACATCAAGAGATTTAGCTATAGATTTTAAAAATATATTTTGTGTAACTGGTCATAAAAGTAAATATTGGCCTATTTTTCTACAAACATTATTGATGAAAACAACCTCTAATAGAATGACTGTCCTTCCTTAATTGTTTTTTTTATCCTAACATATACAATATATTTATTCTGTACAACACCTGCATCACATCTGGACAGATGAAAATGAGCTGCCTGGCACCATTGTAATTATTTATACATATTTTTTACATCAAGAAAAACTACAAATCCCATAATCCCATAGCTACTTGAGCTATCTAAAGCAATGAAAGAAGCTAAAGCAAAGAAGATGGTACTGACAATTATCTCAAGACAAAACCAATCAGGTTTAAACTCTTGATTCAGACGAGCCAGTCAACAGACAGTCTACCTTGGAAGGCCTCCTCCACGTCGGCCATTTTGGGCGTGGGGTTGTTTCTCAGCAGAGCGTACATGGACATGACGATCCCCGGAGTACAGAACCCGCACTGAGAGCCGTGAGCCCTCGCTATTCGCTCCTGAACGGGAAAATACATATTTATAATAATCATGAAGATGGATCCTACTCTACATTTTAACACCTCGCCAACTTTAAAATGCTAATGTTATTTAACACTTTTTAAAGGCTGAAGATTTATTAAAGGCAGGACTTTATTTAACAGGTATTTTTATGTCATTGTGAACAGTGCTGCCCTCCAGTGGCCAAAATGTATCAAAGCAGCTTTAACATGAGCAAAGCTTTCAGGTCAGTGTGTGTGAGATTGTGTTTTACCTGCACAGGATGTAGTTTTCGGGCCACGCTGCCGATGCCCTCCACGGTCGTCACGGCGACCAGGTGTAGGGAGCACAGGGGGGCGAGACAGGCGTTAACAGCGTAATGGCTAGATGCAGTTAAAGACCATTTATCTGCTCACATCGGGTTTATATCAGCCGTGAAATCAGTTTGTCATCATCAAAGACCTGATGTCAGATGAGAGCACATGACTGCAGCTGATGGTATGGTTCATCATCAACACACACACATACATTTATACACACACACACACACACACACACACACACACTGTGTGAAGGATACAGCAGCTGCTGAGTGTGTGTTTGGTATCTGGACAACATGACGGTGCAGGCTCCACAGCCGCCTTCAGCACAGCCCAACTTTGTCCCTGTTAAACCCACTGACAGACACACACACACACACACACACACACACACACACACACACACACACACACACACACACACAGTTTACAGTGAATCATTGACAGTAAGGTGATCATCTTCAGTCTGGTCACACTAAAACACACACTGCTAGAGTGAAGCAGCTCCTCAGTAAATGAGTAAATGATTAGAATGTCCCAGGTCTTTAAGAAGGACTCCAGAGATCTCATCAAGGACCCTTGGGACTCCCAGGGACACCACATAAGGTACCAGGTCCTTGAAGAGGATCAAATGGTCCCAAAAAGGTTTCCTTGTCCTTGAAGGGATACTGGGGTGCTTTAGGGGCTCAGGAGTTGAAGCACTTCCATGGTCTTTCAGGAAGTCTTCAAGAAGGGCGCAGGGATCACTGAGGTCTCTGAGGGAGCTCCTCTGGGTGGTCCTCTGAGATCTGTGAGGGTGCTCCAGTACTTCAGGAGGTTTCAGGGGTTCTTGAGAAGATGTGCTCCTTGAAGAGGTTCCAGGGGTTATGGTTACCTATGGTTACCTTCAATTCACCTTGACTCCTGCTTAAGGACGGAGGTTAAACTGTTCACTTGAACTATGTTTGATTGAAACCTTCATCGACCAATCAGAGGGCAGGATTTTCTGTTGCCATGTAAATTAAGGTAGAAGTAAATTGTGTTTTTCAGGGTTCCTTCAGTCCTGGAAAAAAACAGAACCCAGGAAGGAAATCTGCTACAGATACGCATAAACCCATCTGTATCTTTACAGCTGTTTAAAAAAAAATACAACCTTTTTTTAAAGGTTCTTTTGGACTTTGACCTGTTGACTGTTGATCTCAGAGACAGTCACCGGCCTCAGACAGTCACTCATTATGTTGTATTTTCCATGAGAAGGCTAATAAACCAAACTCTATAATAAATCACTAATTTAAAGCGCTGAAACAGTTTTCCCTCGGTTGATTGCGTCAGAGGTTTGGTGCAAACTCAATCCAGAAATCTGACTAATGTTCAGTGAGAGCAAATGAATCAACTGAGGAAAAAGACAAATAAAAAGGACGGACCGGACAAAAAACGATAATAAAAATAAGAAGCGAAAGCTTTGTGATGGAGAAGTTGTGAAACAGGAAACCTTTTGACTGTTGCGACCAAAACACTCGCTGCCAAAGTCTAATACAGTACATGTACTTGGTGTTTTTTAGATATATGTGTGATCGTACATTTCCTCCTCAGATACGTCAGCAGGCTCATCTCAGGATCTGCATCCTTCTCAACAATCTGCAGGACAAAAACACACAAGCAGAAAATGAAGGATTTTACAAACATTTAATTCAACTCAGGTTTAAAGTGTTTGTGCTGCTGAATGAATAATTCAGATGACAACGATAAGTGAGATAAAGGTATGGAAAAGCACAGAAAATTCAATTTTAAAATGTGTGTGTCCTGATTAACTAACTAATTTATTTCTATAAATGAGAAATCCTGCAGACACCTGAGACTAAATGTTTTCTTATTATGCTTTTACTTCTATTTTATGCTTTTATTATTTATTATACTTTTTGTAATGCACATTGAACTGTGCAAAACTGATTTATTTATTAATTTAATTCATTCAAAATTATATAGTGTACATATTTATCTATTTGTATAACATTCCTTCACTTTCATGTAAATATTTTGTTACATTTTTTTAATTCATATTGCTTATATTTCCTCTCTTCTTACTATGTTTGTTATTATGCACCAAAGCAAATTCCTCCTGTTGAAAACATATCTATACAATAAACCAGATTCTGATTTTACTGACACATTTTATTTACTTTTATTATTATTTAATTATTTCAGATTTATTATTGTAGATATAAACACCATGAAATACAAGACAATGGCTTTAAACCTTCAGAATATAATGGTTTAATGAGCACAGTGTATCACTATGAGCTCAGTATCAAGTAGATTCCTAAAGAATCTAATGGGGTTATTATTAATGTTATTAAATAATTAAGAATTCATATAATAGAAACGTTACAGCTGGTAAAACACTCAGAGTAACTGCACATAGGAATATATATATATATACGTATAGTATATATATATATATATAATTATATATATATATATTTATTTGTAATATTATATAAATATACAGTGAAATACAGAACTCCATATAAAATTAACTATTTTTATATTAGTTAGTTTTATTAGAGTATTTTTACGCTTCTTAAAGCCGTTCAACCGAAGAAAGATAACAAGCTTGGTTCATGAACCGGACCCGGACTGGGTCTCGGTATCGGCCATGGTCCCGCTCATCTCCCTCATCGTCCTCGTCCTGTCTTCAGTGATCCGGGCTGCTGCGGCTCAGGGACTGAAAACTTCTGCAGAGAGGTGTGTCCGACAGTGACCTGGAGTCTGGACCGGCCCCTCCTCCCCCCGACAGCCCCCAGCCAACAACCTCACTGAGGCCGAATCTCATGGTGCCTTCAGGTGCCCCGAAATCACCCGGAAATTTCCTTCACATATCAGTAATCAACCGCCAAAATCGTAGTTGACCAAATTTTCTGCGGATCAATAATGAAGTTTGGAAATGACAGTTTTTGCTTTATCTGAGTGATAAGGAGAGGAAGGGATTTGATTGTTTTAAATTTGTGAATGACATTCAGTAGGATCTAAAGTACCTGAGGTGACCTTTGATGCCAGATAAAGCGACTACAGTCCTCTTTGGGCTGATTATTCACAGCACTCAAAGGTTATTCAACACAGCAGCTGTTCACATATGTTTGGGTGTTTCAGTGTTTTACATCAGGACTGAAACTGTAGCTACATGTATTTTAAAACTGCAAAAAATGAATGGGAACATAAACATGTTAAAATCTTTGTGAATTAAACAATAAATTAATACAATACATAACTAATTAAATATACCATTCCATCAAATAACCCTAACCCTTTTTTAAAAAGTCAAAAACATTATCTGTGACAAGACAAATGGTAGAAAAGTAGTAAATAGTTATTAAATAATAACAACAGACACAATAATAAAAAAAGAAATGAGGAGCCCAACTTATTCACATGTATTTGACAAACCATTGTGACTTAAACACAGAAGCTGTTTTATCTTACACATACTTCACATTAGTGTCGGGTCACTCACTCTTTCATGTGATTAGTTTTCCAGCTGTGAACCGATTGGATTCAGTCGATTTTCCTTCTGAAGCTCTGAATCATCCACAAAAGACAGAGACTGAGAGAACCAGACTGAACTGGAGCAGTCTGTCTTCCTCCTACTGGTTTCCAGTTCAGAGTCAGAGCAGGTCAGCAGGGACAAACACCAGGTCAGACGAATATAATCCAGGTGTGTGTTCCTTGATAATCAATACACTGAAAATACAATGAGCCTTTACAACCTTATCTCTGTCAGTTTGTCAAGTTTGATTAGTTACAAAATGTTATTTTCACTACTAAAGTATAATATCAATGTCTGGTAACAGGTTGATCACTGAAGCCATTTCTTCTTAAATATGATCATCTTTCAGTTTTCACTGTCAGTAAACAAAGTTCCTGTGCCTCTGTGCTGTGTTGTCCAGCGGGGAACCGAAGAGTTCAAGACAAAAAGAGTCTAATCTGTGAATAAACATTGATTTGGGAATAAATACAGCAGCCTGTCTATTTCACTGGTCGTGTTTCCTCTCCTCACCTCTCACCACAGGAGTTTCTGTCTATATCTAATCTATAAATAAACTGACACACATTTTATAACCAAATGAGAACGTTCAGGGAATGTAGAATCTATCTTCTCAACATTCAGAAATATATAAAATAAACAGATATAGAATCACTTTGAAATGTTGCAGCCGCTTATTGCCGCTCTTTGGGATTTTGGCAGCTGCACAGTTAGAGGACAAAGTTCACAGACATCTTTTTAAGTAAATTCAACTACAACTATAAAAATGTTCTCTACTGGGATGCAGCGTTCATGTGATGCTGGGAAATCTCATCATCGAGGAAAGAGAAAAACAAACAAACAAACAAAATACCGTAAAACAGAAAAACTGTGAAACGTGAAACTCTTTGAGTTGAAATTTAATCCAGGACAACTCCACTGAGGTTTGGATTATTTCTATTTATTTATTATTTTGTTATTAAGTTTACATTTCCCTGGAGACCTGGAGGGATTTCAATTGTCGTCCAAAGTGAAAGTTAAACTCTGAGTGAAATGTAAACGTCACAGATCTCCAAATTATCAGCACCGTCCAGGATCGACTGAAAGTCTTGAGGAACTTTATAAACTCAGATCAGAGGTCGTTGGTTTCCGATGTTTCTTCAAACTCTTCAAAGAGAATGTATCGCAGAAAGCTAAAAATGCATCAAACACATCCTTAAACATCATTTACACCATTTAACAAAAGTTGCCTTCAAAGTTTTTAACAATAACTTGAGGTTTGTAGGAGGATGTGGCCTTTTCTGATGGAGTCACTCCAACAGAAAAGGCAGATTTAAGAAGAGGAATGACGTTTTGCACATTTGGAGGATCTGAACTCAAAGATGCTCTAAAACAAAGTCATCAAGTCTTTAGATAACGGACCTGGAGTTAAAAACACTTCTTACATTCTCACAGTGGCAAACACTGACGCCATGGTTTCATTTTCAAAAACCTCACCTGAGTTTGATGGACACTGGACACTTCGTGCCCTTTGACCTCTTACTCTCGCTCCCCGTGTGTTCACACCTGCCTTTAAAAAACGTGGTAGACGTGTGATCCTCTTCCCTCCTCCTACGACGCCTCCACCAGGTGAAACCCTCCGTTCTCCTCCCTCAGTTTCTCTCTCTTCCTGGCCTGGACCAGACTGTACACCACAGCTCCCAGTGTGTTCCTGTTCAGGCTGAAGCCCCGCCCACCGCCGCGCTCCATGAAACTGGATCGTTCCTCCTGACTGCTCACGAAGAATGTACGAACCTGAAGGACAAAGACAGAGAAGATATTACAGATAAAGATTTCTTAATTTCTCACATGATTCCATAATTAACACTAGATACTCTGTGTCTCACCTTGCCGTGACGTTCACTGATGCCTTTGATGTAAATGCTCCCTCTGAGTTGCCGTAGGAAGCCTCGCTCCACCAGAATGCAGCTGGTCGTTTCTGGGACCTGAAGGGTGGGGGTGTGCCATATGTTACAAACATAATATAAACATATAATAACCCCTCCCACAGACAGGTGTGCTCACCTGTATCCTCCCGCTGACTCCGGTGCTCTCCATCCTGCTCGCCATGTTCACCGTCGTGCCCCAGATGTCGTACTGAGGTTTGGTAGCGCCGATCACACCTGCAATCACCGGGCCGTGAGCGATACCTGGAGATGATGTCAGCAGCAAAATATAATATTTAAAAATATATCACAACATTTTAAACTGGAAACTGAAAGAAGCTTAAAATTATTATCATTATCATTTTGATTAAATAAATATTCTCACATAAAGATTCATATCTGGAGTGTGAGGGAAACTTATTCTAATGTATCCAGTAGTTCCATCATTTCCATATTTTATGACGTCAACATGTGATAAAATGTGTGTGTGTTGTACGAACCGACTCGGAGCTGGAAGCTGTTTCCTGTGTGTGTGTTGATGTGTTTGAGAATTTCCTGCATGGCGAGAGCGAACAGGACCAGCTCGGTGAGGTGACTCCAGGCGTCCTCACACTCCTGAACACAAACACACACACATTCAACTGTTTAAACTCAATGTTGGTATTTTTGATTATCTGCAGAAGGAGAAAAGGCTCTGACCTGTCGGTCAGGAGAGAGACCAGAAGCTGCCATGTAGGAGCTACCGATGGTTTTAATCTTCTCCACCTCCTGGAAATAACACTCATCCATCAGCTGCACAGACAGACACACAGGAGTGATGACTTCACTCATACTTTAATACCATGCCAATAAACAATACATTTATATTATTATACTGTAACAGAAAGCTGTAATTTATGTTTCTAACATTACAAATGACCACTTTTTAAATTAAATAAAGACGATTATCAACAGTGTTTTTAAGTTTTCAGGCTCACCAGAAAACTGGAACAGATAAAAAGGAAGAAACACTTTCATTTCAAGTTTTGGATTATTTCAAATTTTACATCCTGTCTTCACAGACATCATATGTTTCTGTGGCATTATCATTTTTATGTGTTATTTTTGCGTGTGTGTGACCTCATCGAAGCCGGTGATGATGTGGTTGAGGAGGCGCAGACACTCGACGTGCTGATGAATGAGTTCCTTCTGCTCGTAGAATTTGGAGAAGCCCGGCAGCGAGGCGAAGAGGACGCCGACTCGCTCGTACGACTGCGAGTACAACTCCTGAATATAAAGACAAACACACAGTGAACACCTGCAAGTACCAGCACCCAGGTGTAGATTAGTTCCCTGGCTCCGAGGACAGGAGGCGCTGGACTGAGAATATTTTAACACTTCTGCAAACATGTCTAAACTATCTCTACGGAGATAGGCAGCACCTGACACATCACTGTCAGCACAATGACTACCAGCTTAGGAGCGTGGCTGGGGACCAACACAGTCATCAGACAGATGTTCAGTGAATGCTCAGCAGCTGGGATGGGATACAGAGGGACAGTCAGCTGGTGCACAAGGCAGGTTTTAATAATAGCAGAAACATCTTCTTAACCGAGGCCAGTAAAAAAGTCGCAGAAGTCGATAAGGTTTTTCTTACACCGAAATGACCTGCAGCCTGGAGTACAGTGACTCTCAACGTAGATGGCAAAACAAGTTGCACAATGTGATCCCCCACAAATCCATCTCCCCTGGGGAGCCATTTTCTCACCAACAAGCTTCTTGGAGAAAGTAACCACGGGCTGCACTGTCGACCTCATCATCAGGCAACACCTGGCTGTACAGAGCGTGGAGCTCAGGGTCATGTTTATGCCAAACGACAATAAATACCCTCTAGGACGTGCTGTGAGGGAACTGAATTCAGTGCGCACACTGACACACCTGTGGACAGGGGAGAGTACCTCATTGTTCCGGTCTCTCTCCAGGAAGTGCTGGGCGACGTGGGCGGGCAGGATGTTGAGCAGCAGACACTCGTTGTGTTCCCTCAGCTCCTTCATGTCCTCCACCTCCTTCCTCGCCTGGAGACGCCACAGGAAGTCCAGCCGGGCCGTCGCCTCCAGCTACCACCGAAGAAGAGCACAGACTTTCAGTTAACAGATTCTGTCTCTTCTCAAATCAGCACAGCAGAACCCAGTAGAACCCAGTAGGACTCACATGTCTGCTGTTGTAGAGAACGGCTCCAATGAACATCACCATGAGAACGACACAAACTCCCTTCCTACACAAGTGATGATTCCTGAGTGACACACAAAGTGATTGGATTGTGAATTTTACCAAAACAAACAATTAAAATCTAGTTTTTTGTAGTTGGCATGACAAATACCTACAAAGAGATAGCTTGGCATCGGACATCCAGTTTGTGTGTTTCTATGTTCATGTAATGGTGACAGGTCGGGTTTGTTAACGAGGAGCTCCTTCTTTAATTTGTTAAATCGGCTTAATTAGAGTCAGTATTTGGTATCCTGGCTAACTTCTGTAGTTTGTTTTGCCATATCTGAGCTAATTATCACTAGCATAATACACATGTATATATGCTAAACATTTGAATTAATAACACTGACTAAACAGGCGACATGCCAACCATCTGTGACTAGCATATCAGCTAATGAATGACAAGGCAATGTAGCGTGATGCTAGATATGCTAGCTGTTTGTAACTAGTGACTCACGGCCTATGGATAAAAAGTCAACATAGTGTGATTATCAACATGCTACTTGTTGCTAGCTTGCTGTTTATAGCTAGCATATCATGAGGTAGGATTGAACAGGTAGGCTAACGTTGGATATGCTAATGTTGTTAGCTTCAAACAGCTGACGTGTTACTGAGGTCACCTGTGTATCTCTATGAGGTAGGTGTAGAGGGCGGCAGCCAACAGGAGGACAGCGAGCTTCAGCACACAACTCAACCTGAGGAACACTGCGCAGGTAACCATGGCAACTACACCGCTCAGCACCATGTACTGTACACAAGGAGGGTCGTTAATTACACTATGATGCGCACTTAAACAATATGATCATGTTTCATAGTGTTTACTTAGTGACTGAACGCACCTCTGGATGCGTACAGATGTTGATGTCAGGCCAGGGGGAAGCGGGCGGAGACAGCAGGGAGTCACTGCTGTTAACGTGAGTGTCTGATGAATCACACCACAGCTGGAGGAAGGAAGGAAGGAAGGAAGGAAAGAAGGAGGTAAAAACTTGGTAACTGTCAAGGGAAATATTAAGATGCCAGTTAGAAAATCTTGGCTGGCACCCTTTACTGTTGCCAGGAACCAGCAACTTTTTCAGACTAATCATGTCAGAAAAGGATGACAGAGTTTTGTTTCCAGAAATAATAAACTGGGTCACTTTTTGGGAAACTTTGCTGACTAGTTTCCTTAAAATGTTCAAGCGCCCACAAATATTTCAAGGGGGGCCAAGAAACTTTACTGACAAAACTTTCCCGTTTCTTGAAAGTGTACTGCTCTTCCTCAACACTGTTGCTTTAGGCCGACAAGATAAAGATCCTTGTTACTCAAGTCAACATTTTTGGGAAATTTTTAAACCTAAAGTTGCTTCACTATTTTCTCTTTGACCTCCAGAGGAGAAACAACAACAGCTGTGCCAGACTTACGATGTCCGAGGAGGCGACTCCGAAGTTGACAGTGATGGCGGTGAGCGTGAGCAGAGTCCGGACGCTCTTGGTTTCATGAATCCAGCAACAGAGCGACTGAAGAGGGGCGGGGCAACGCTTAAACTCCTCCCCCAGAGTAATCATCAGGAGCAGGGAGTAAATACTCCCGCTGATTAGAAACTGAGCAACCATCGGACACAACCTGTACAGAGAGATGAAGGAGGTGACGACTCGGAGATGTTGCGTCAGAGTACACTGGAGTTTCAGCCTCCATTAGGAGTAAAACAGTGTCTATAAAGTTATATTTAAACTTTATTTTCCTTCAGTAAGTGCAGTTAAATCATCAGATTGTGGGATAAAGAGCGGGGACACGATGCTAAGTATTTTATTGTAGATGATGATGTTGTCTTGTATGTATGAGTGATGTCATATTATGTATATAATATTTTACTCCAGTAATAATGAGACATGAGGCGGGAGCCTTGTGAGGTTCAGTGTCAGATTTGTATCACTGATGATTAAATGTGATAAACAAACAGCAACTACAAAGAAAACCACAGAAAAGGCAGGTGACAGACAGGTGTACCGTGGGGCGGGGATCAGCACTTGGACGGCCATCAGCAGCAGCAGCAGGATGAAAGAACAAGCCATGTTGGACTTGAAGAGTTCGTCTCTCATTTGGGAGTACTGAGAGACAAACAGAGGACGATGAGCGCTCACCAAACTGCTACAGCTCAAGAACAAGTCGCAGGAGTCACGTCATTACCTTTCCCTCCATGTGGGAGTCCTTGAACACCTGGGTGAAGGTGGTGATGTGCTCCTTCCTCATTAGCTCGCTGCTCCGCACCTCCATGGCCTGACGGATCCTCTTGTTGACCTCTTGTGATCCCGACTTCTGAGCCGCGATCTGATTGGGCAGCTGGGTCAGTGAGCCATTGGTGAAAGTGGCGAGGATCTATGGGGCGCCACAGAGAGAACACACGGCATCAGAAGTCACCAACGTTTCCACAAAGTCAGAGATTTGTTTGTTATAAAAGTTTCTGTCGTTCTCACAAAATTCATCCCCAGGATGTCTCCGAACGGCAACTCCGCGTTCCATGTCGTCATCTCCTCGTAACTCGGCCGTCTCACTTTCGGCGGCTCCGCCTCCTCCCGCGGCGCTGGGCGGATCAGGTACGTGTCGATGTTGTGTTTCCGTAGCATCTCATTGCGCTCCCGGCCGTGTCCCGCCTCCGTCTCGTAGAGCCCGCCCAGGCAGTCCAGAGTGGCCCGAGAGATGTGAATCTGCCTGAGGTGAGGACCAGAGTCGTTAGATAATTTTATTACATTTAAATTATCTGAGATAAAATAACATCAAAGGAAAGTTTCTTCATCTGTGTGAATGAGACGTGATAATAAATATGTTGTTGTGATTTCCTTTAGTCAATAAATTAGTAAATGAGGCGACTAAACGTTTTTGTACAGTGAAGATATTTTGGAAAGACTTTTTTAGTCCGGCTTTAATTGAATTATTTACTATACTTACTTGAATACTTATATATTTTAAGCTGTTTTACTGGTATTATTTTCACTTTGTGTTACATTGTTTATGAAAAGTGCTGTACAAATGAAGTCTGATTGATTGACTGATTGATTGATGGAGAGGTAACGTTACCATCAGGTTCAGGTTTAGGAGAGTTAATATATGAGATGGCTGCGTTGTGTGTGTGTGTGTGTGTGTGTGTGTGTGTGTGTCTGACCCTGGCATTCCTGCTGCCTCCAGACTGTTGGCGATGTCGACGTCCCAGCTCCAGATGTCAAACTGCCACTTCTGAAGACCCAGGACGCCACAAAGAACCGAACCAGAGTGGACGCCGATCCTCATGTCTACCTCCTGCTGCAGCTCCCGACGAATGTACCTGCAACACGTTAACGTCTCCGTCAAGTTTCACGTCAACAGTGCGTTTCATGTGTTTTATTAGAGCGTGTTTGTACCGTATGGTGTTGATCATGCTGAGGCCCATCTCCACACAGCAGCGGGCGTGTCCTCTTTGAGGCTCTGGGACTCCTGACACGCAGTAGTAACAGTCACCCAGGATCTTAATACGCAAACACTGATGCTCCTGAACACACCAACACACAGGGAGATACACTGTCGTTAACAGGCCTTTTCTCACTGACATGTATGTTCTCATGTTTATTTTATTGTCAATAATGACAATAAACTTTATTTACACTGCACATAATGTGGATCACAAAAATGTAAACTTAAAAAATGGTGGTTTATGTGGTTGCCGTGGTGATCTGACCTCGGCCAGCCTGTCAAAGCGACCGAAGAGTTCGTTAAGAGTTTTAACGAGATCCTGAGCCGAGAGAATCAGCGAGAGAGAAGTGAAGCCGATGATGTCTGCGAACAGGATGCTGCGAAGAGAGGAAGAAGAAACGTACGATCAAAATCAGGACGTCGGGATTTTAACAAAAAGATAAAGTTCATAAATTAAACTTCAATAGTTTTCTGTGACACCTTCAGATATAAACTCAGGGTCTGACAGCGCTGTTTGAGGTTGTATTAACTGACACAGCTGCTCTGTGACGGGTTCAAACTCACCTGACGTCTTTGTAGTGGTGGATGTAGATCTTGTGGAACTGCTGAGGCAGCAGGTATTCCTCCATGGTGACCATGTCAGCGATCATCTCCAGAACCAGGAAGCGAGGCAGGATGGACATCACCAGACGCTCCTGCAGGACATGAGACAGACAGGCGTCATGGTTCCACGTCTTTTCTTTTTCCTATGTAAGAACCTGAATGTCGTTCGACGGGTTTTGGATGTTTAAATGTGTGATGTGATTTTACAGATCAAATGATTGATTAATCGATAATGAAAATAACTGGTAGTTGCAGCCCTGAGGAAACCAAACTATGAATGATGTGAATAAATCTATAATCAATTAATATATACTGAATGAGACATGTACATGAAAACTGACATCACAGGACGAATCAATGGACAAATATCTGGACTAATCATAATATTACAGTAATGATGTCATGTCTGCTGGTTCTGTACCTGTCTGTCTCTCTACCTGTCTGTGGTTCTCTACCTGTCTGTCTCTCTTCCTGTATGTCTCTCTACCTGCCTGTGGTTCTCTACCTGTCTGTGGTTCTCTCTCTCCAGCCGGACTCGTCCCTCGATGCAGCGCCTGGTCTCCAGGAAGGACTGTCTCTGAGTCCGGTCTGACAGGTAATGGATGAACAGACCAGCTGTGTTCATAGCCAGGTACAACAAGGCCTTCGCCAACACCTGAACAGGTACAACAACATATATACAGTATATTTACATATATACACACAGTACAAAGCTCTGACAGGGTCAGCAAAAAGCGACATGGAGTGATCGTAATGTTCTTAGGAAGAAAGAAAGAAAGAAAGAAAACCTTTCTGATGGAGGTGTGGTCGTCATAGTGACAGCAGACGTCCACCAGCAGGTGCAGGGTGGAGGTGGTTGCCCCGGCTACGATGGACCAGAGGAGGGGGAGGGGCAGCAGGTTGTAGGTGGAGAACAGGGTGAAGAAGACATACCAGGAGTGATCGCTCTCCGCCCAACCGAAAACACCGACCAACACCTGGACGGTCTGAGACAACCAGCTCACCACAGACAGGTACCTGAGGCAGAGACAGGTCCTGGTTCTGGAGAACTCAAGTCCGAGTCCTGCATCAACTGACAACTACACATGGATTTCATGGACCACACACAACTCCATAACACTAATGTTACATAAGAGGTCACATGACTAAATGGTCGGACAACTTTTTGTTGTACAAACTTGTTTTAAAAAGTTCCACTTTAAAGTACCGGCATTTCCCAGCATACCTCAGCGACTGCGGCGACAACATCACCTCCCTCCTGGTCAGAGCCAGCACGCTGATCCCCGCCCACAGGACAACAGACACGCCGGCCAGCCAATCACAGGCGACGCCACCTTGTGACGGCGGCCATGTTAGCAGAGAGATGAGGAGTCTGGTGAGGATGTCGATGACGTTGGTGACGACCAGTGACGTTCTTCTCTGACCAGAAGAAAACTGCTGATACAGCTGCTCCAAGTCTGCTGACCTGAGAGTCAGAGTGTTCAGCTGAAACACTGATTTCATTTTAATGAGCCGTTTAAAAACATTAATAAAATTAGATAATAATAATAATAATAATAATAATAATAATAATAATATAATTCTTAAACTTAAATACAAAAACATCTCGTGACTCGACGTGTTGCTGTTTGTGTCTTTACTTGAATGTGTGCTGCAGAGCGGGGATGAAGACCCCTCGTACTGTCGACCCCACTGACACGAAGAAATCTGCGTCACAGAGGGAGTCGTGTTTCGTCTCTGTTGCCGCGGTGATCCTCGGTGTCGCCGGGTGGATACGAGCAGCCGACGAGCGCCGCTTCTGCCACAACGTTCCACTGGACGCCTTGCTGCGAATCTGCCTGCAAGACAACAGCCTGTCATCACCCACTCTACCTGCTGATGACATCACCAACTCCACCTGCTGATGACATCAGACTCTACCTGCTGATGACATCAGACTCTACCTGCTGATGTCATCACCGACTCTACCTGCTGATGACATCAGACTCTACCTGCTGATGTCATCACCAACTCTACCTGCTGATGACATCAGACTCTACCTGCTGATGTCATCACCGACTCTACCTGTTGATGTCGGCGATGTAGGCGTCTGTGACAGTGATGCGGTGCCTCCCTCTCTCCAGGCCTCCTGCGAGCCTCAGCGAGTACACGTTGTGTTGGTCAATGATGTTCCTGACGGCATTTTGCCACATCAGCTGTTTCCTCCGCAGACCGGGGGCGGGGCTTATGTTGGTGCTGAAGGTGATGTCATTGGTCTGCCGCGCTGCCTCACACTTGCAGTTCTCCAGCACGCCACAGTTGTCGTCGCTGTCTTCCATGGTTACGAGAGCAGTGAAGCCCTTCTCTTCTGCGACCTGATTGGTGCAGAACAGAGATGGTTTTGATTGAAATGTTTTATGGTTATTATTTATTTGATCGATTCTTTTATTGATATTTTAAAATGTTCCTTCTCGTCACTTTCACTTTCCTTGGTTCCTGCTTTTATTTTGGTTAATTTTGTTATTGAGTTTCCCTCCTTTAAACCTTCAACCCCCTGGATAAGTGAGTCAGAGTCTGAGATCACAGACCGAGGCACGTCAGATAAACTTTCAGTTCATGTCGTGTTGTAAACAATCTAGATGTCCAGTTGATCAGATTGTCTCTCTGCCAGAAAACTAAAGGGCCTCAGTGGACCAGTTGGCCCGGGTCAGGTCCAGGTTTCAGGGCTAAGACAATCAGATTACAGCACAGTGACCTGCTGGCTCCTGAATTATTCCTGACGACAGCAGAGGAGGAAGTTCATCTCTGCTCAGAGACTTCCGGAGGGATGAAAGGGAGAAAACCGTCAGCTGATTTATTTAAATTGGTTAATTAGACACCAGCTGATCAGTGTGTGTGTAAAGCTTAAACGTCATTCTTGGTATCGTGAGATTCAAAGAACAACCGTATGCCAGTGTTGTTTTTTCTGCTTGACTAAAATAACAGAAAATAAAACAAGTAATTACTGACATTATCTGTAACAGCTGGACGTGGAAATAAGCAACTGTTACCACATGTTGAGCTTGTTCTGCTGCCTCCAAGTGACCACAAGCAGTTTTATCATGATTCTATCATGATTCTTGATGCTATTTTCTATGTAGCTGGGGATCATCTGAACTTTTTTGAAACCAGAGCTGATACCTGGTTCTGATACCAAACAACAGTTTCACCCATTCCTTGTTTTTCTATAGAACCTTTTTTGTATTGATCAAAATAATCTCTAAAAATGTCAAATTTAAATTTTGTGTTGAAACAACAACAAACACATTTCACTGTATAACAATACTGAGGTTTAATGCCCAGCACAGGTTGAATGTATCTGCTGTACTTACTTGTTGCCGTGGAGTTTGTTTCATCCAGACGAAGGTGAGTGTGACACCGGTCTCATGCCTCAGTCATCGGCGATGATGGTTGGTTTCCTTCGTGTTTCTCGTTTGTTTCCTTTTCTCTTTCGTCCTTTTCAGTTATCACTTTTTTATCTTTTAAGTCCATTTCCTTTAGTCACCTTCTCCATGTCTGTTTGTTTCTCCTCCCTCTTTTTGTCTTCTTCCGTTTATTTTTTGTACTTTACTCTCCTGTTATCCTCCTGTTAACTTCCCCTTCATTTCCTCTGCTTGTTTGTGTTCACTCATCTCTTAGCGACACTTGTAACTTCATTCTTCATCCATGTTTTATATCTTTTCATTCAACTGAATCTTCTCTGCTCTTCTTTCCATCTCTGGATTTGTTCTTAAGTGCAAAGTAAAACAGTTCTCTCTGTAAAGATTCTGTCTTAGCGCTGAAATTCTCCATCAACGTTAAAATGTGTTCCGTAATTTGTGTCCTTGAGTTCACCTTTCATAATTCTTTGTGGTGTCTACCTTTCAAAACTTCTGTTTCCATTTTTTATACGTCTCCTCAAGAAAATACAAGCAGACAGAAAGTTAAAGCAAGGACGAACATCAAGTCAAACTGTAGTTCTAAGTCTTAATTTCTATGTTTACCTTCATGGTAGGAAAAACTCAAAATGAACCAAACGAGGAAGCTGAGGATGAAGTTTGTCCAAAATCCTCTGACAGACAAAGAGAAACAACAGAGAAGAAGAAACTCAGAGAGGGAGAGAGAGGTAGAGGTAGAGAGAGAGAGAGACGGAAATCGAGGTGGAGGAGCTTTGTGTAATAAGATGATGTGAACCAGCAGATGTCTGAGTGTGTGTTAATCCCACAGGAATCCCTGAAACAGAGACAAATGGCTGCTCATTAATAAAACAGATTAACTCTTAGCTGTGTATGTGTGCGTGTTCAGGTGCATGATGGGATTGGCAGACCTCCAACCAGGTCAGGTTGTGTTTGAGTGTGTAGTGTACAGTAGGAACAAGCTGACAGAGGGAGATGGTTCTTCTTAAAATTCACCTCGTCATGTTAAACACTAGTTAATCTCTAATTGTGGGGCGCCCTGGTAACTCACCAGGTAGAGGGTAGCATGTGCTCAGGCTGAGTCCTTACCGCAGAGGCCCAGGTTCGAGTCCAGCCTGAGCCCTTTGCTGCTGGTCATTCTCTCTCTCTCTCTCTCTCCCTGACATTCCTGTTTCTCTACCAACCTATAAAATAAAACAAATGACAAAAAAAATCTATAAACGTGATTAAATTACAAGAAACACGAACGAATAAATCAAAAGGTCAGATTGAGCCAACGTGACTGTATACATACTCCAGGATGTCTAAAAAAAATGACAAGATATTTTTTAAAAAGCCACGTTATATGATTTTAGACCCTAAAGTTGAAACACAAACTGGTCCCCACAAAGACAGAAACCCACAGACAGGCCGGAGTCAGAGGAATTATTTTTGTGTTTTTATTATTTCAAAAACAATCCAGTAGAACGTGCACTTACAAGAACCACAGTGAGACTCTAACACACACACACACTCACTCACACACACACACACTCTCACACACACACACACACACACACACACACACACCAGAGGTCAACAGAAAACTGTCGACATGTGACTACGACTATGTCCTCACTAATGTGGGAAAAATTAAAAAACATTTCTCTTCTTCTTCTGCGTTATTGTGTAAATGTGACCTTAACGAGGGTCTAAAGGCGACAGGAAACGCATCATCAGCTCATCAGATGATTAAAGCGTGACTTAAGTCACAGTCATGAGGTATGGAGTTCAGTCTGTGGCGAAATATCATACTTAAAACACACACACACACACATATATATATACATATACACATACATACACACACACACACACACACACACACACAGTCTCATTATCCATTTAAACTGTTCATCATACAAAATAAATAATATGTGGTTACTATAACACAGAACACACTGATATACAAACAAACTAATTTAATGTAACATGTTCGAAACGTGTGATTGGCTGACGCTTTACATCACAAACACTGTTTGTTCCACTTGTCAATTTATTGGGATTTTTATTATAAATTAATTTTGCTTTCAATTGTTTCCAAATTATTCAATAATTCATTTCATTCATTTCCTATGTCCATTTTTTCCTTTATCTTCAAATTCAATTTATTTGGTTAGTTATTGATTTCATTTTTGTTGTTTTGTTATCTGCTTTTAATTTAATGTTTTTATTTAATCTATTTTGGATTTTTCTTTAATGCAAAATGCATCAAAACTGATCTGCTTTGTTGTTCATTTAAATTTGTTTTTACTGCCATCAGTAAATATTAATACAGACAAAGCAACTGGGCTGATGGGAAATGTGGTCTTTAGGTGGAAAAACAAGTGCTAACCATAATGTAAATAATACACAATACACAATAAAAATCAATTTAAAAACATAAAAATCACATTAAAGTAACAAGTGGAAGCTCAGTCTGTGCATTTGTTTGTTACCGTGGATACACGTATGTAAAAATATAAAACTGTGATGACATATCTTCATGCTGCCTGTCAGTTCTTTACAGTAACAAACACTTTTTTCAGATTCTGTTTCAGTGAGGGATGGACATAAATAAAAAGTTTTTCTTTTAGTTCAGTACCCCAATGAAAAACATCCCATTATCATCACCATGGAAACGTTCTTGTTCAGGTAAGGACATTATCATGGAGTGACCGGGTGGAAGACAAAATACAGCTGCTTATTTACAGTTTTCTGATCAAACAGCGAGTTTTAAGGGAAAAAACAGGGTTAGATGTGAAGTTAAATGATATTGTTTGGTGTGTTGAGGAAAACGCAACATATTTCAGGAAAAAAAAAGGATTATTTCAAGGAAAAAGTTAGTTTCTGTGTTATGAGGATAAAGGTTCTATTCGAGGGCACAAATAAGTATTTTGAAAGAACATCTCAACTTGAATAAATTTGCATTTTGAGGATGTTACAAACTAAAGTGATGATATTTCTACTTAATGGATGACATTATGGATCTGAAACATATGAATAAAAGAACACAAACGTCAGGAGGCACAGAGCCGTCACTAAAGGTTCATTTAAGTTTACAAATCATGGATTTGACTAAAAACAGTATTTAAGGGCAGAAATGAACAATTTAAAGGAACTAAAAAATATAATTGATCCTATGGACAGTTGACAATAGAAGGAACAAGTTAATTAACCCCCCCCTTCAGTAAACAGCACATGACCGGTTCCCGACCAGGTAGGTTGGTAGTTCTTTCTCTTTAGACCTCTTGGCTTTAGACTGGTTTGGTGCCGTAGCTGCATCGACCAATCATCACTAAGGGACTGGTGATGTCATCAGTAGAAAACTGAGTGTTGGTATGGGGACGTTCGGGCTGAGGAGTTGGCAGGTTTGACCATGTGAGAGTTGTTTTAATATTGAACATCACACCTTTAACTTTGACTGATTTGGCAACCAGGCTTTAAAATGAGTTTGAGAAAGTGTAGTAACGTTACACACACAGGACGAGTCTGAGCTTTAGGAAGTGAACTCTTTACTTTAAAGGCTGTGAAATGTGAATCTAAAGTCGCATTCATTCAGAATTACTCGACTTTTACCAAAGTAGTTCGTACCTTCACTGACTGGATTTGTTTCTTTACTGTGAAATCAGGTTGAACACTGACCTTTGACCTGCCGCTCTACTGATGTCTTCAACATCAACAGGAAGAAGGAAGATGTTAACCTGGCCATACAAACACACACACACGCATACACACGCACACACACACACACTTAACTCAAAACCACACGTCAACATGTAGAAAAGAATGAAGGCCAATGTGAAACAAAGAAAAATGTAAGACTTCTGACATTAATCAGAATCAAAGGAAAAGGTCTAAATTATAGCTGAATTATTATTTGATTCTTACAGTTTTACCTCAGAAAATTCTGACATTTGAGAATTTTGTAACTTTTTTTTTTAATTTTTTCTTTTAATTTTGACACTGACATTTATAATGTTGACATTAATCTAAAGATTGTGACTCTAATCTCAGGATTCTTATTATATAATCAAACTTTAATCTCTGACTTTAATCTCTGAATTTGAGTTTTGTTTCAATTTTGACATCAACCTAAAAATTCTTTAAAGACTTTAATCTTTAAATTATAACTTTATTCTCAGAATTAAACCTTCTCCTAAACGTTCTGATTTTCTAAGAATTTTAACCTTTTCTTTTCTCAGTATTTGGATTTTAAACTCAAATTTCTGACACTGTAATTTAAGAAGTCTAACTGCAGTCTTAGAGTTTTAACTTTTGACCTGTCTGATGTCTCAGACTTTATTCTCAAATGTCTGAGTAAAACTAAAAAGCCTCAGAATTCAGACTTAAAACTTGGAGTTTGAAATTTTTATCTAAATCTAAAAAGTCTGACGGAAACTTCAGAATTTTAACTTAATTTTGTCATTTTCAATCTCAGAATTCATTTCAAGTTTGATTCAGAACTCAATTTAATTTTCTCATGTGGCCCTCATCATCTTCCATACTCTCTCTCGCTCTCTCTCTCATTAACACACACACGAGTTTAGAGATAAAATGTAGTAAATAAGTTAAAACTGGTCATAAACCAGACATTAGGTTGGCATACAGCACTGTGGCAAGCAACATGGCACACAAGACCTTTACGCTAAATAAATATACCAATAAATAAACACTGTTCGTACGGCTGAGTATGACTCTTCAGTCCATGTCTGAGTGACGGAGGTCCGAGCTCTGAGAGGTTTCAGCTGTGTGTTACTGTGTTATTTAATGTTCTTCAGCAGTGAGGTGCGAGCGTTCACCACGGCTTTGAAGGCGTCTTCGCTGCCAGGGGCGACACATTTATCCGGGTGCAGCAGGACCGCCAACTTCCTGTACGCCTTGTTCACCTCCTCCCTGGAAACGAAGAGGCAGGAACCAATGTTAGATACACCAAGAGAAAATAATGACTTTTTCAGCAACTTACAGAAAATCTAAATACTCAGAATAATGAATTTATCAATGTAATCAAGGTAAATATATATTTATGTTGCTGTTTTGTTGACGTTTTACCTATATGAGTAATTTGTTTTTATTTACATGTAGTTTGTTTGTTGTTATATTCAAAAGTTTGTTCATAGATATTTCAATTTACTGACTGATGATATATTACATGAATATTACATTTTATGTCATTTTTAAAACTTTATTTTGACATGAAAATTTTCTAAAAATATTCAGTTAATACAAATTAAATCATTATATTTTTTTCTTCTAAATATCCTTTGTTATAAATGAAATAACACATGATCCGGAGCCGTCTACTCACCGTGTGGCCCCGGGTTTCACACCCAACATATCCCATGAGTCCTTGCTGTTTCGGATACGTCGGATGGTGTCTGCCTGCTCTTTGGTGAAGCCGACACTGACCTCCGACACCGGACGCTTCCCGCCATTTTCACACATGTCGGTGATGGAGGAGAAGAACGCCTGAGTGGACGGACGGACACACACACACACACACACTATGCTCAAAAGTATTTGTTTAAAAAACAACAATAATGTGAGTTTACATGTGTATGTGTGTAAACCTGGAACATCTCATTGATGCCTTCTCCGCTTTGTGCCGATGTCTCAAAGTAATGAAACCCTCTGGACTCCGCCCACAGACGGCCCTCCCCCTCATCCACCACCCGCCGCTTCGTCAGGTCCACCTGCACAGAAGGACAGTCGATGTGTGGTGATAAAAAATAGTTTGAAATCAAGTTTGTACATGAATATCAGTGTCTGTGCAGGATAGCTCCTTCATTTTTTTACTTACTCGAAGTTATACACTGCAGCATTTAGTACAACATCATACACAGTCACCTCTGACTATCTTCCAGCATCCGAACCTTTACTTTTCAGCATCTGATTGACCCAGTTTGATAAGGATAGGAAAGTTTAAGAGTCATACCTTGTTGGCGCAGACGACGAACACGATGCTGTCCATGTTAGCCTGCGAGCCCATTTCTTGCTTCATCTCTCCCAGCCAGCTGTCGAGAGCGTCGAAACTCTCCCTGAGGCCGACATCATAAACCAGCAGCACCCCCTGACTGTCCTTATAAAACTCATTACGCACCTGAGAGACAAGACGGAGGGGAAAATAGCGAAAAAGAAGGATGAAGGAAGGAAGGTGACAGAAGAGGATAATAGTCCTGGTTCAACATCTCCACCGGCTGGCAGGTCTCCCATATTACAACTCATTAAACTCCATGACCTCTGACATCATTTCACTGTGATGATTTTATTTCTTTTTCTTGATGCTGGTTTTGTTTTGTTTGTCCTGACGAAGAAATACAAGACTTCTGACAATGGGTAAATATAAGTTGAAGTACTTGAAAAAATATGAAAACCACAATTAAATGGTAAAATGAATTTTTTTTGACTCACTTCATAAAAGAAAGGATGTCCGGCCATGTCAAAGATGTTCACTTTTATTTCTCTGTCGCGAACCTGCACTCTGACAACACAAACATTACTGATATTACGAAAAACACGTTATATAGTTCTACTGCTATCATGTCATATTAATATTAATAAAGTACAAGAGCTAGATTTACATAAAATACAAAGACATTATATAAAAAAAACAAACAAACAAACAAACATAAAGTAATAGAATAATAACCAAGTGTATGAACTTACTTGGTGACGCCATAGTCAATACCAATAGTGGCCAAATACTTGGGAACAAACCTCTTCTCACAGTAGCGTTTGATGATGCAGCTCTGTGGAGGAAAAAACATTTATAATGAGCTACAGCATCTTTCACACTAGACTCCCTTCAAAAATCTAACAATTTTAAGGCGTTTTGCCTTTAGGCAAAAACATAGAAGTGTTAAACTAGTATTTATTACCGTTAAAGAATGGATGAGGTCCACTTGAACATTCAGCATACACATTTTGGGGCACCTCGTTAATGGGAAAAATAATAAGTAATAATTTATGATTACTTGAGGATTGCTAGATTCTCTTGGTAAATTCGCCATAAATCACCAGACATTAACTTTTTTCAAACGTATTTCAACGTTTTTAAAAGGTTCATTTGGTTCAAAGCTAGCAGATGCTATTGTTTAACTAAATTAAGACTGCAGGAGTACATTTGGCGGGAACGTCCATTTTTAATCTTAGCATATAATGTATGTAATGTAATGTTTCCAAATTTAGAGGATATTTATCGCTTTTAAAAGGACCTTAGTCAAAACACACAAACGTACTAAAACTTAATTTATGATTATTTAATAATAATTACATTAGTTTGGTTATTTTGGCAAACATATCATAAATGAAGTTAACATGAATTCATTACAATATCAATTTTTTGAACTGGTTCAGTGCTAGTAGCTGTCGCAGTCACTGCCGCATGAGGACTGTCATTTTAACGTTAAAAAACAATTAATTTCTTAATCTCAGTAAAAGAAACTGTATGCCGAATTTTACACAAGGTGGCAATCGTTTAAAACTAGTATTCGTGGATGTTCTACTCTGCAGCAATTAGATGCTTTAAGCAAGAACACCTGAAAGTAATTGATTTTTACAAGGTGTCTGGCGTCAGAATAAACAGCATAAATTAGAGCCAACAGACTCATAAACCTGATAGCAACAACACGAGAAATGTTTATCATTAAAAGGTCAGACACGTATTTATATCAGGTAAAAGATTATTTTGTGAGCTCCCTCTAAAAATATTTTTTTATTAGATATTTTAAGGTTTATTTCAGGTATTAGCATCCCATCGCTAAAATCTACCAGATTTCATTATGGGGTTTGGTCGAAAATAAACTGGCAGTCTCTTACCTTTCCGACTTCGGCATTTCCAAGGCTTATTACCTTCACACGCAGAGATTTTTTATTGTCTCGTCTTTTCGGTGCGTTTGTCTCCATTTGAATTTCTTCTAAAGTGCCGTTTTTGCGGCGAAACCGTGCGTGCTGCTGAGGATACGCAGGAATTCAGTGTTGACAGCTGCTGCTGTTGGTGTTGCTGATGTTGGTATCGCAGCTAGCAGGGCTAACTAGCCGTTAGCTAACTGGCTAGTAATTGTCACGGCCCATAAACTGAATTATTATCGGACTAATTAATGACACAGCATTGTTTGACTTTAGCATCAGAGCTAATGTTTTGGTTCAGCTGCCATTGTAATTCACAGCAGAGAAACCGCGGGCCCTCTAACCTCATAGCCTAATGCTAACAACTGCTTGGGACGGGTCAATTAACCGTTATACTGAAAACACACGACTTCCGCTGGTTAATTTCAAAATAAAACTATTAGAAATATATATTTTATATATGTATAAAACATGAAACAAGTTTTGTTTCATGTTTTAGACATTTTCATTATGATTGAACATATAAATAACATTAAACAGTGTGCTGAGCTGAGACATTTTTATAATCATTTTATTAGAAGCCAGACTATCTTTTACAGAGTTATGGTAAGCATTACCATAAAAGCAAAATATTCACACAGAAACATTGTAACAATATCATTGTTATTCAGTCCTTACAGCACAAATTCTCAGGAAGATATCAGAAAAAAAAATACTAGAAATACTTCCATAATAACCATCTACTGTGTTAAATGAAAACAAAACTGACAAAGAAAGAAAGTGGATTCAAAAAAGAAATGACCAGCAGAGATTTTGGTTAAATTACCACCATATATAAGCTTTATCATAAAAACAAAAGGAAACTTAAAGCTGCTGCACCACTTGCTTTTTAATTTTATAGTGAAATCATTAAGTTGCAATAAGCCTGACATTTCTATTGTCTAATGTATGGGGACCCAAAGGATTCACTATTACATAAATAAGTGGACACTATGTAAAAAGAAATGATCATTTAGGCCTAAATAAATGCAGAATTAAACAAATGTTAAAAATTCAAAGCTCAAAATTATCAAATATTATTTGACCCTGCTTCTTTTCACAATAACAGTTCATTATGATTCTACTCATTTTTCTATTCATTCAAGCTCAGCAAAGTGATTGGTTGTCCATTTAAGCAACAGCCAATCACATAAGCAGCTCTGCCTTTTTTTGGCTTCATGAATTAAAAATATTCATCTGAAAAAAAATAATTTTGACTTAAAAACTTGGTATTAAATAAAAACAAGCTGAAATAAAATGATTTTATTGTGAAAAGAAGCAGGACAAGGGAATATTTCACATTAATGAGGCAAATTTTAAAAGATTATTATAATTATTATCGTTATCAATTATTATTTGAGGTTCCATAACAATGCAGCTAAAATCATAGAAAAAAGAACTTAACTATAATGAGCTTTTTTATATTCATTTATAAAATATTAAACACTTAGGGGCTCCATACAGAACAGCTTTAAGTCTTCATTTGATTTCAGATTCTCCAGATTTTAAGATGAGTGTAAAAAATATAGAACAGAGTGAAACTCAAACCACTGCAGCCTTTACATGTTGCTTCATCTGCAGAATCACTTGGCTTGGTTTCCTATTATTTTACATCTTGCTATATACAAAACAACAGTGGAAAGTAACTCCTCTAATATCAACCAAGCTCTAGTCTTGTTGCTTCTCCCTAAAGGGTGAGTCAGGTTGAGTGGGTGGGGGCGTGTTCGACATAACGAGGCGGTCACCTGATTTCTGCTGCTCTAAATTAACAGGTGTACACACTTTTGCTTTGGAAAGTCAATTTTACTTTTACAGTAATGTCACTGCTGTGAGGTCTGTGTCTGTTTTGGTGAAGAGAAAAGTTCAGAGAGGATCAAGTTGATCAAAATACAGTACAACATGTTTGTTTCCTGTTTCCTATCCTGTCGATCATAATCTCAGTGAAATCACAGCTGGGAATAAATCAATCAAAATGAACAAATGAGAGGACAGAGAAGAGATCTGTGTTACATTTCTGATGTTTTTCTCAAAGTGAAAAAGGAAAAATAGTGACTTTTCAAACAGAGCCACGTGTGATATTAAAACCTCTCAAACATCTAAATACGGATCAACAAGATGATAAACTGTCATAAAAAATGAACCTAAACCAATGAGAAGTGTTTCAGACTCATGTTCACATCTCAACCATTAAATCTATCAAATCAAAGTCAAACTGTTTCCAGTCTGTCGTCATTAAACAACAACTTCAGCCAAATCATTTTCCAAGAAACAGACGTCAGTGTGTTGAGGCTGACAGGAAGAGAGGTGGCGGAGGGAAAAGTCTGATGACCCCTGAGTTAACGAGCGGGAAGCTGCTGCATCTGCAGAGAGTCGTAGGTGTCTCTGGTGGCCGAGCTCAGACCCTGACGAGAAGGGAAGTTGTTTAATAATCAATGAGTCAATTAATAATATATATATATAATATAAATATTCTCCACTCACCTGGTAAACCTGCTCGTTCTTCCTCTGACGCTGCAGGAAAAAAGGAGAAACAAATATTTATAATACATTTAAAAATGATAATTCTGTTAACGGAAATAAAGAAAATAAAAGAATAAAGTAACTAAATACATTAACTCAAGTACTGTGCTGCAGTTTATTACGTGAGTGTCTTTATACTTCAGAGGGAAATGTACTTTTTACTGCAGCTTTGGTCACTAGTGACTTTTCACAATAAGATTTTACATCTGATCATTTGATAAAATATGATGAATGATTAAAGATTAAAGGACCAACAGTAAATGAGGTAATGTTAGAATTAGATTCTACAACATTAAATTACTGATCACATGTTAATTGAAATTAATGATGTAATTAATACACCTTTCATGTATTTTGTTGACAATACTTCAGTACTTTTACTTTTAATGGAGTATTTCTGTGATGTGCTGTTGGTACTTTTACTGCAGTAACTGACTGGAATTCTTCTTCTGATCAAAGTTAATAGAATTTAATACATAAGTTTTAAATATAATTCAACAAGAATGAATGAATCTGGTTTTGTCACAGATCCAGATGTTGTTAGTTTGATACTCTCACCTCTTTTTTAACAGGAAGTTCTTTATATTCTCCTTCTGTGCGTTTGGTCAAACCCTGGATATAAAGAAAACATTATACACTGTGTATTATATACATATTATATATATTATATACATACAGTTTTACAACTGTTATTTTTAAAATGCATGACAGAAAATATATATTATTATATATATTATTATAAAAATATTTTAATAAATAAATTAACCATGAAGCAAAAGAAAAAATAAAGTTGTACAAAAGGACTGTTTGTTACCGTGTAGGTGGAGTCTTCCGTCACCCGGCGGTTCTGTAAGAACAGCAAGGAGTTACAGAGTTTTAATACATGAGGTTCTAAAAGAAACTGACTGTTTCCTGGTTCATCTGGACTGAAACGTTCTGCAGGGTTCTTTCATAATGTTCTCTAGAGTTCTCAGGGGTTCCTCAGGATGAATTAAAAACAGGTATAAAGATGAAATCCATCATCGTCAGACTCACTCTTCCTCTCTCGGGGTCTCTCATCATCAGCGGGGCGTAACCATCGGTGTCCTGACCTTTCAGATCCTAAACACACACACACACACACACACACACACACACACACACACACACACTTTATAATCCTGATTGTCTCAGTGTGTTTTCTCATTAACTGCTTCTTCTATCAAACTGAAATCAAAGCTTTTTTTAAAGACATGTTAAGACCAGGAGAGACTCGGCCTTAAAGTCAAAGTTAAAACAGGAAGTAATATAGTGACTCACGCTGTAGATGGCCTCCTCTGTTGACTTCGCTTTGGTTTTGAAGAACTACAGAGAAAGGTTAATAATAGTTAGTGAGCTGTGGGTTAAAGACAAACCGCTGCGATGGTTCTTACATGGAGGATTTTAAGTCTCGGTGTTGCTGTGAATTCACTGTGAGCTACAACTTGAGCCCCAGTTTTTAGCCTGAATCTGTTTATATCGAGTCAAACTGTCTCATTAACAGCAGCTGAATCAGCTATTAATCACTTCCTGTCTGCAGTGTGTCATGGATGTTCAGACAACTGTCACTGGATCACTGTGGCACTGAAGGAAACTTAAAAACATTCTCAGTGAACTTCTGTTTCTCTGGTTTCTAAGTGGATTTCTGGAGCTTTATTGTGGAGGGACATCAGACATAATGACATCCTCAGGAAGTGATGTCACACTGAATCTAAACCTGTGAGTTCAGATTTTTTCAGGGAATTAAACTGAATGAAATGAAAATAATTAAAGGAAACAGAGAGTGCTACAGACCCGCTCTTTGATGAACATCCCGGTGATGATGAGGCCGTACAGGCCGAGGAAGCCGTCCAGGATGTAACACAGCTGTGGGTCGTACAGCGGCATTGCCTCTGTGGAGGTCACAGGTCAAAGGTCAGACACACACTGTACAGATTCACGGTCAATATAAAAGCAGCAGCTGGTGTCAACGCTTTGACGTTTGTAAATGATTTGTGGTGTGTTCTAGTTGTGTGATCATGTCGTTAACGGGAGCAGCTGATGACCAGCTGATGACCAGCCTCGTTACCCAGCACCACCTGAGCTGGACTCAGGATCCGTCCCTGCTGTGATGAAACTGGGTGCGTTTGGATGTGTGTTCCTGAGTTGTGAGGATATTGGGTCTCTGTCGTTCACACTGTGTAAATAAAAGCTGTTGCTGAGACTCGGTGTGTTGCTGCAGTGAGTGAATGTGTGTGAATGTGTGTGATGGAGCTCAGTGGTTTCCTCAGCTGCTGCCGAGCGCTCGCTGTGGCTCCATTAACAGGTGTGTGTTCATGTGTGGTTCAGTGTGGGTGTGTGTATATGTGTGTGTGTGTGTGTGTGTGTGTGTGTTTGTGCTAGTAAAACTGAAAGAAGCGCCTGACCTCAGAGTCTCATTAAACATCCAAACAGGTCAGAGCTTAGACTCGTCTCCTTCTGTACAAATTTGATTCAAACTCACAGAAACTTTATTTAAACTTGATTTAAACTTTATTTAAACTTTATTTAAACTTGATTTAAACTTGATTTAAACTTTATTTAAAGAGCTTCCACGGAGACCTGAGGTTATTCACCTTCAGTCTAAATGTTTTCTTCACTGACTGAAGCGAGGGATGATCCGACACCTCCTCACAGTGCAGTATATATTCACATGTACAAACTGCATCATGTCACACAGTTTGTACATGTGAATATATACTGTGTCATGCATGTGTCTATGTGTCAGTCACTGTCTTTGTCTTTTTTTAAACTTAAAGACCAAAATCAATCAATCCATTAATAAGTCAATCAATCTTCTCTGCATTTTAAGTCTGACTGAACTTAAAGTAAAAGCTCTTCATGCAGAAACATGTGAGTGTTACTGCTGCAGATTAATATCTAATCAATATATAATGTAACTCTTTACATTAATTGGTAAACAGCATTTTACTGCTGATTATTTTTTATTATGGATTAATCTGCTGATCAGTTTCTGGATTAACCGATTGATTGTTTGGGTTGTAAAACTTCAGAAACGTTGTTTATTAGTTTGTTTTGTCTGAAACAAAATTATTCTAAATAATTTTAAAATATCAAAAGGAAAAGCAGCAAATTCTCACAGTTAAGAAACTGGAACCATGAAACAAACACTGAATGAGTTAATTATCAATGATCAATCTGATCTCACACACACACACACACACACACACACACACACACACACACACACACACAAAATTCTATGAACAATGATTTCTGAGTGTTACAGTTACATTCACTGAGGTTTACAGTTTTATCTTTGTGGTGAAAGACCCTCCTCTTCCTCCTCTTCCTCCTCTTCCTCCTCTTCCTCCTCTACCTCCTCTACCTCCTCTTCCTCCTCTACCTCCTCTTCCTCCTCTTCCTCCTCTTCCTCCTCTTCCTCCTCTACCTCCTCTTCCTCCTCTTCTACCTCTACCTCCTCTTCCTCCTCTACCTCCTCTTCCTCCTCTACCTCCTCTACCTCCTCTTCCTCCTCCTCATGTTGAGTTTCCAGGAATCTGTTGATCTACTGAACTCTGGGTTCCTCTTCCTCCTTCAGTCTGATAAACACTGACATCAGCTTTGGTCTGAGGATGTTTTTTTCCTCCGTATATTAAAATCCAAACTCACTGATCTGCACGTTTATTAATTACTACTAAAACTGTAATGTACTTTAGAATAAATAAAATATATATAAAACTTTCAGCCGACGTCCTTCAGCGTCCTCATGATTCAATAAGAATAATCCTCCTTCTCGGATATCACAACATCAGTTGCCTTGCTCGCTTGCGCTCGTTGCCATGGAAACGAGGGTGTAAAAGCACTAGTTTCATGTTAACGTCAGTATCTCCAGTCTGCATCAGTGCTGGGGGCTCAAACAGCACATCTGGTCAGATAACAAAAAATATTGGACCAAATATAAACACAACAGGAAGTCAGTGTGTGTGTGTGTGTGTGGTTGAGGCGGCTGGTAATCTGATAAACGTAGCGTGGTGAGTTTCACATGCACATGATCGGCTCTGTTTCAAACACACATCCAGATCTGACCCAGACTGAAGAGAAGTTTTATTCAGAACGCCACGACCAAATTTAACTTGTCAGTTTGAGAGGATTAGAAATGACATTTTATATTTTTTTCCTCATATATCTTTGATGTAAAATGAAAATGTTAGTGCAGCAGTCAGAGTCATAATGTAACGCAGCAGCAGTAAAAACACATGAGCGCTCAGGTTAACCCTAACCCTAACTCACAGCAGACGTCCTTTAAAAAAGTTCACTTTAGGTTTCAGCAACAAAACTCAGTTTCAGACTGAAACAAATAAAGAGTCTACGAACCAGTAACATGGTGGAGTCTGACTACTTCGTCAAGTTGTACTAGTACTACAACATTTCAATGTTGTATTACTGCACTTTTTACTGCTCCGTGAAACGATTAAAAACAAACGACCGCCTTTAAAATTATGATGCAACTGTTCCCTGAAAAAAATCTCCATATATTAGATTTCAGTTCATAATTGATTCTTTAATTTTTAGTCACACCAGCGCTGTAAAAAATATTCCATGTAAAAATATTGTTTCAGGTATTTTCTCAAATCAAGTTTAATTCTTCATGATTCAATACGTTTGTATTAAGTCAGATTTTCAATGACTTTACTTGTAACAGAGTATTTTTACATTGTGTTATTATTATTTTTACTGAATATTTCAGAATAGTTCCTTCCACAGAAGAAGGATTTTTATTAAAGGTTGTAGCTGTTCAGTGTTTCAGTGCTGTGAAATATTCTCTGATAAATATTTATTCTAAAAGGATTTTCACTTCAGTGTTTCCACTTTGTGCCATTTTATACTTTATAAAAACTTCTAAGGGACAATATTGTACTTTTTTGCTGCGCTACATTTACCTGACGTCTGTCGTTTATCTACACATTAACATCATGCACAAAAAACATAAGATCACCTTATAAAATACATTTCTATAGATTCAACTGCACAAAAATATGTAAAATAATTTAAACTACCTGCAACATTACAAAGCTGTTTACATGTTAATCATCATGAATAATAATCCAGTAAATATCATAATAACAGAACATGGGCCATTTTTAATACCTCATGTAAGAGTATTTTTACAGTGTAGTATTACTATATTCATTTAAGTGAAGGTGTGAGTACTGGTCCCAGCACTGAGCTGTTAGCAGCAGCAGTAACTTTCACCGTCGCATCAGCGTCTTCACGTTTAACCAACACGAGAGAATGATGAAACACTGAGAAGAAGGATAATGTAATATAATGTATAATGTTTATACTTAATGCAAAAAGTTATATATAATATATAATATATATATATAAATATATTCACTCTTGAAAGCTTAAAATCAAATATTCTTTCAGGCGTGTGTCAGATGTGACACAAACTAAACGCTCTAGACTCGAGTTAAAGGTTCATTATTGTGTCAAATGAGTAAAAAGAGATTTTTTTCTGGACTTTTTGCACTAAGTATAAACATTATACATTATATTACATTATCTACCTTCTTCTCAGTCTTTCATCATTCTCTCGTGTTGGTTAAACATGAAGACGCTGATGCGACGGTGAGAGTTACTGCTGCTGCTAACAGCACAGTGCTGGGACCAGTACTATATATATATATATATATATGTAATATTGTAAACCTTCATATTATAACTTACAGTACACACACTAAGACACATTCATACAAACTAACACACTCTCTCAGACTGAAGCAATGACGAAGCAACAAATGATCTTCAGCTAAACTTCCTCTAATACTCATCTGCTGTATTTTTCATTGTGTAACTGTTGTCAGTCTAAATAATGTAACTAACTGAAAAAATGAACAATAATTAAAGGGTCACTATGACACGGCGCTCCCAGTACTAAGAGCAACTGGCAGTAAACGTGGCTGCATGATGCAACATGTAGAAATGAAATAAAGTAGAAGGTAAAAATTTTTCCCCTGAACTGAAATGAAGGAAAAGTAAAACGTGACCGAACGAGGATTTCAACAGAAAACAAGAGTCGTAACGTTTCACTGTCGATCAACCGGTTTCACAGGCGGTAAAAATACAAGGAATATTGTCTCTGTAACCTTTAATCTATCAGCTGTTTCTCTAATATTAATCGTATCAATAATCAGAGCTGGTAGTGACGGTAAAACAATAGCTCAATGAAAATGTTGGTGTTTTCATTTGCTGCTCCGACAGAACCAGATATTTAAAGACGTCTCCTCCAACTCTGGAAATATCTTCTACATTTTGAACTATTTCATGACTTTTTATTGACGAACGAATGAATTGAAAAATGAATCGGCAGGTTAATTGATAAGGAAAATAGACGTTAAGTGGAACGATATAAAAATGAACATTTAACCTAAATTTACAGTAAAAGGTCAAAATAAAAGCAGCAGTTTGGATCTACTGTTGCACTAGACTGTGTTCCTAATAAAGTGATTACATGTCACAGCTCTGTAATGATCTGATTTTATTCCACAGCTGAAGTCTGAGTTTATGTCCTGTTATAGACGTGGAGAACCGGAGCAGATTAACTCGTTAGTTTCCACTGAAGCTTCATTCAACTGTAACACGCCGTCACTCTTTTCAGGAATCGACTGATGAGATCGATGGAAAGCTTCATCACATGTTTTCATAATTATCATGATTGTTTGTGACTCATCACAGATGCAAACTAACGACAGTCACAGCTCATTTCCAGTCAAAGAAAAAAAAGAAAACTCCTCCAACAATTAGCACAGTTTTCCATCATAACGTCAGTAAATCTCTCCTACATGTCCGAACGTCCCTGAACGCACCACATTTAACGATGAATGCAGCTGAAATCAATTCATCAAAACGTGTTTGTTCCAGCTTCTCAGAAACGAAGATGATGGAAACTGAACATGTTTAGGTTTAAGGCCGATGATCAAACGATTAACTGATTGATCAATAACAGATATAATGAGCATTGATCCAAACAGACTGCATGAAAACACAGAGAGCCGCTCATTGATCCGACATTACAGGAACAATTAAACTACATGTTTACTGTCAGGGCCAACCACCAGACACATGGAAACACGAGTGTGACGTCAGTGTTTCATGTGGAGATGGATGGTGTGTGTGTGTGTGTGTGTGTGTGTGTGTGTGTGTGTGTGTGTGTTTGATATGTACTTCTATAGAGTTTCAGTGGATTCATTCAGAAACACAAGCTTCAGGCAAATATTTGTCTTTGTCAGTTTTCCACTGTGTTGTGTGTGTTGTGTGTGTGTGTGTGTGTGTGTGTGTGTGTGTGTGTGTGTGTTGTGTAATCAGCCTGGAAACAGTCACAAACAGGTTAAAAGGGTCGAGAGGAAACAGTGTAAGCACTTTATTAAACTGCTTATTTTGGTGTTTGGCACCTGTTGAATGATTTCCTCCTTCACACACTGAGCAGCTTCCTGAATGAAACTGCCAGAATAAAAGCGTCTCTGGTGGTCTTTAATAAAGACTCAGCCACTTTGAAGCTACAGCGTCGTGTTTCTCAGAGAAGTTACCTGACACATTTAGTGTCAAAGTATTTTAATTCAATTTTTCATGAACACATTTTTTCACCTACTTCGTTACGTCCCCCTTCCCAGAATGCCTTTAGAAAATCCCCAAAGAAAGGGGTGTGGCCTCAGAGCATCTGTGGCTAAATGTATTTTCTCTCTGAGAAGCTGAAACGTGATTTTTTTTTGTTTTGGGGAAGAACCATTTCAGCTCCACGCCGATCAAACTGAGACAATAGAGAGAACAACCTCACTTCAACACCCTGATACAGATGTTGTGTACGGTTTCACACATCACATCAGGTTCAGTCAGATACCTGACCCTGCTCACATAGTCTGGTCTGGTCTGGTCTGGTCCTGATCACACTCACGCTACATGTCAACCACAACCTGCCACTTCATGCTCACAGGTTGATGCTGGGCTTCGATGGCCGCTTCTCTCTTGGATCCCTGTTGCTAAAGTAGCCAGATTCATTAACCTTCAAAAAGTTACACATGCTTTTATTTATTCTTGGCTTGATTAATGTAACGGATTTTATTCAGCTTCGTCTTCAGCAGGTAAACCGCTGCTCGTACAGGAACAGTCACATGACTCCGGCGCTCGCCTCCCTGTTAGATTTCAGATTGATTTTAAAATTCTATTGTTGACTTTTAAGGCTTTAAATGACATCTCTGATTTATTGACATGGTATGTGCCGAACAGAGATCTGAGATCTGCAGGAGGAGGGCTGCTGGTCCCTCAGGTCATGGTTTGTGTTCGCTGTTCGAGCCCCGACACTCTGAGATCAGAGGCCGTCATTAACTTCCTTTAAATCTCTTCTTAAAACACATTTCTCTGTCTCAGCCTTTTCTGTTTGACACGTGTTTAATTTATATTGTTTTATCCCTAATTATTGTTTTTGCATATTTTATTGCTCAGGTTCTTTGGACTTTTCTTTCATCTGGTTTTACCTTTTTCTTGTAAAGCTCTTTGTGACTTTGTGCTATAAATAAAGTGATTATTATTAACGAACCCTGAGCAAATCTTTTCCGTCTCCTTCTCTGTCGCATCAGGAAACACAACAACAGACAAACCCTGCTTCTAAACGACAGTACGGACGTGTTGGAGGAAACAGAACCAGATAATGTTTGAGCTGAGCTGAACAGATTAACACCATGTTGGTTTTCCACCTAAACATCTGATGTTGCACAACAACATCCATGTATCGTGACTCCGCCTTCTAACTTCTGAACACCAGAACCCTTAAGGTCACTTCCTGATGTTCACATGGGATTTATCTCCGAGATGACAGATATTATTTCATCTTTATCTGATGGAGGCCGTTTGACGAAAACAACTCCCAGCATCCAGAGCTGGTGTCAAAGTGTCGCTGTGGTTTCAGAGTCGACAGTTTGCTCCTGAACACCTGAGACAGAATCCAGGACACCTCGCCGCCCTCTGTGCAGACATGTCGACTCTCTTCCCCTCTGCTTTCTCTTTCTTTTCCTGCCAACCCGGTTCACCCCTTTACACCGTTTTCATTTCGTTTCCCTCCTTCTGCTGCAGCTCTATCAAAGATGGCCGCCGGGCTGAGAAACGGGTTTCGCGGTAGATATTTCACGAGTCATAGTTTCTGCTGTGAACAGCATGTTTCTTCAGTTTTTTTCTGAGGTGGTCTCAGTGTGAGGGGCATCTCTGTTGCCACGGCAACCTCTGTGACAGTGTGACCACACCGAGCTGAAGTAGTTTGGGATGGGGTCACAGCTCAAACAACCACAAAGCTGCTTCCTGAGTTCAGAGCAGGATGGTGGTGGTGGTGGGGGGGTTCACTCTTTGTGGTCAATTAATGTTCTTCCCTCCACAGAACAGAGCCGCAGCATTACACAACCTTTCAATCAGCATTCATTTACATGAGAACGACTGTATCACAGGACGGAGCATTTTTTATCTTTAAGCTACGGACTCCTACAACTTGATGCCAAAGCTTCTTCAATCTGTTTATCAGGGGCCAAAACAGATTTATACTTTTTTTAAAAATCTTTTATTGATTTTAAGGCTTAACTCTAGATTCAGGAGACAAAGTTCTGCCTCAAAAACGAATATCATTGAAAATAAAACTCTAACTTCTCACTTTAGAGCTGCGTTTAAAGGAATGAGAGTTTCAAGGTTTTTATATTTTGAGGACCTTTCCGGATCATATCCAAAGTAAAAATCCATTTTCATTTTGAATATATTTGTATTTAAATAATATTACTACAAAATGACATTTAAATACACCTGAAAAAACATCTGTAAATACATCTGTATACATCTGAATGTGAGAATATAAATCATCGGTTTATGAAACACTGCGCTGCATCAGTTCCTAAAATGGAGGCAATCGTGTTGCGGTCATGACGACGTCCCCAAGTTCAAACCTTTAGTCGCTCTGTTGAAACACTGTGAAGAAAATTATAATGATCTGCCTCCAATTCTCAGACGTGATACGTTCTGACTGCTGCTGCTGTTCACACAGTGCGACTGCCTGAAATCTTTATTTATTTTATAAGGTAGAAAAGCAACTGGTCTTTTAATCATTTAAACTGGTTTTTAATCATCAAAACTTATAATTAACACCTAAACTTTACATGGTTCAAACTGATGGTCTGAACTGGTATTTAACAGTATAAACTCCAGTTGGTGGGAACTGGTCTTTTCATATTATCGAGCTGGTTCACGAGCTGCAGGAAGTCACGCGCTTCAGCCAGCTTCATGTAACTGGTCAACGGGGAAAAACCCACCATGGGTTGATGATGGTTGAACTGCCCCTTCATGGGGTGAAGCTTATACTGGTCCTGTTGGCCACAAATACTGGTTTAACCACTGACCTGTTCAAGTTACTGGAGAACACACTTCTCCATCTGGTTCACCACGTTCAGTGACGCCTAATCGTGCCAAACTTGTCGTTTCACAGGCTCGTGACTGGCTCAAAGGTCAGATGCTGAGTTTTATCAACAAAAGTTAAGAGTATAGAAATGTTCTGGATTTACCAAGTTATCTCTTAACGAAGTAGGAAAGTAAAGAAAGTATAGTTGCACAAACAAAGCAAAACATCTACAAGAAGCATGTTGCCTGTTTGTATCTGTAGGTCCAGATAACATTAGCACGTAGCTGAGTTCATGTTTATTTGTTATTCTGACTTTTTTTAAAAACACATCTGAAATTCAGCATCTTTTCTCAGATGCTCAGACAGGAAGTAAAAATCTAAATATTAGCTTTACCTGTTGTAAGCTAACTGTTAGCAAAGAGGGACTGAAAACCCACAAACCCCTGGGGAGTGGTGCATCTTTGTTTAGTCCTTGTGTTGATGCTCATCCACCTGTTAGCTAACGTGCTAATCAGACGTGTTAACAACGGCACATTACTTCCAAAGTTAGCTTAAGTAGCTAATGGCTAACTACATCTATCAGCTGGATCAAAACAATAATCAGGTTCCTCGATAAAAACTGAAATAAATGAACTGTGTAAATCTATGAAGACGGAGTCAAACACAACCAGCAGACCATCCAACATGGCTGCCAGAGAGAAGCTTCTCCACCCTGTGTTCTTCTTCTCTGGTTTGTCATTGTCTGCCGTTAAAACCTTTAGAATTTTCTCACACAGAGTTAAATATATCCTCAAAGATGCTGAGGGGTCGGCTTTTTGTCGACGTCCATTAAAACCACACATCTACATTATATTTGGAGATTTTTTTTATATTTGCAGATCAGTTGGTTTCAAGCTTCTTTGTACGCTCAGAGAAAAATCTTCGACACTCATGAAACGCTTTAAACAAACCTGATTATCTTGAAAAATGCATCATCGACTTAAAAACAACATTTCTCAATTTTTTGGAAAAACGACAGAATTCATCAAGATATTTAAATCTGAATTGTTGAATTGATGCTTTGTTTGTTCTGTTTTTATTATGACATCTAAACGATCAGAGGGGACGTCAGTGAATCTGTGGAGCCCCTCGTTGGTGACTGTGTAGGTAAAGAGTTTGTGTTCAGGTGTGTGTGAGTGAGGAGTCCTACCTGCCGGGGCAAACACCGACGCGAGGACCAGCAGGCCAGATGTCCATGTCCGGAGCTCCATCCTAAAGTGGTTTCCCCAGAACACGTTTCTTCTTCTTCTTCTTCTTCGAACTGGTCTCAGGCTCCGGCGTCGACGCAAGACGACTGAACCAAACTTCTGTCTTCCTCTGCCGCCTTAAAGTGGAACAGGAAGTGGTGAGGAGCTGCTGTGCCAGGTGACACAATCATTCTCTACGTATACGAATCTTTCTCCCACACATGAACAGTCTTTGTACATGTGGAAAAATAATTCAGTTTTTCGTGTTTGTTCATTTGTTTTTTGATGTTTTAGCAAATCTTAAAAATCTTAATATGAACCAAACTGAGGAGGAGGAGGAGGAGGTTCAGCTTTGAACTAACTGAAATAGATTTTGAGCTACTAAATAAAAATAACTCGACTTGACTTAAAGTATTGAATATTTTACATTTAGTTTGGTAAAAAGATCCCGAAACTGTGGGTCAGGACCTCAGAGGGGTCTCAGGATAAACCTGGTCGGTCGCAGGAAGATTCATAGCGATGAAAAGAAGATAAAACTAAATCATGTTGGTATGGGACATACTGGATCTTTAGACATATATATTATCATGGGTTAAAACTCAGTTTCACTACATTTAAAAAAAAGAAAAATACAACACAGAAAAAGCGGCGCCATCTGTTTTTGTAACACAAAACTTTATTTATACAAATCATCCATTAATATTGTCTCAAAAAAATAAAATTTCACAGCAAAGTCTTCAAGTTATTTTAAAGGCAAATGTTCCTCTTCGGCATGAAGGAGCAGAGAATCGTTACTGGAGTGTAACGAGACGTTTAAGGCGTCACACAAAGTTATTGATATGGTATCACAGTGGCATTCGAGCGCCAGTTTACGACCCCACCCCCACCACTCTGACTAAAACTGAAAGTATAATGAAGACTTAATAAGCCTAATCCTAAATAAATACATTCAATGTAGAAGCCACTTTAGATTATTATCAGTTCCCACCAATAAAAAATCTCTATTTCAATGTGTCGTGTTTATTTGTGTCAAATTTCCTGCCCTAACGAGACAGTAAAGTTTGAGTGTGACTGTGATCTAATAATTAAACTTTTCCTAGTTTAAAAGATTCATTTTGATTCTGCTGATTCTAATATAAAGTGCAGTTTGTTGTCACAGCAAAGACAAGAACAACAGGAGGTTTCCAGTGCAAAGCTCATCAAATCACACTCCTTAAATCTTTGTTTGATTGACTGGAGTTTGGTGTGTTGAGCTGCATGGAGACACAAAACCAAAGAAAGAAAAAGAAAAACATGTATAATAAGTATACTATATAAGTATAAGTGTTTCCTGTTCCAGTAAAAGTGTAAAAAGGTGCAGATGTACGTTTATTTCATTTCATTTTCAACTTCAATTGTTGCGATTTTCAAACTTCGAAAGAAGAAAGTTAAAATTGAATCAGCGTCGTTCAGTTTTTAATGTCTGTCTATGGAATATGTAATTACATTATGAATGTTTGAGTTTGATTATCTGCACCATGGCGCCATCCAGTGGCCAAACTCCAATACTGCAACTGTCATCTTCTGTATGACACAACTACACTGTGCACACATAAATATATATATAATCACACATTTATCATTTCTAACTTTGATCAGCAGAAACCAGAGAATTATTGTTGAAGGTAGGAAAATATTTTCTTCTCAAAATATAATATAAACTAAAAAATAATAAATTGATCAATCAGTCTATAAGAACCACTGCACTGCTGATTGATTTTTTCCAATACTGTGATTTGGATTATCATAAGATTATAGAGTATATATAAGAATAGGCATCTTCCTCACTGTTTTATGAACTCCTGCAGTCATTTTAAAGTAAATAATAGTAAAATAGTAAACGCCTAATGTTGTATTAATTAAAGAATTTTATTTTATTTTTTATTATTTTTCTTGATTTATGAGAAAATGTGTGTCTACTGTTCTTCTACGATGATTCAAAGATGATTTAATTTAAAATAAATCAAAGTTTAATTTTAGCAAACTGAAATATATTTATGAGAAGTGGAAATAATGAAAAATATTAATAAAAAACAAATGAGATGGAACTTATCATCTGATGAACTGTTAAGCAATTTGATAAAAATTTACTTTGTTAAATCTGAAACTTGTAGAACTACAAATGGAACATTTAGGACTACAGAGACCAGCAGCTCTGACCGTCAGTGGTGCTTCCTGTACGGTGAGGCCTGGAAATATTCCTCTGGAGTGACGGTCTTCACCCCGCCAAAATAATCCAACACCCACACCTGTAACACGAAGGAGGAGGGGGGGTACGTTAACGAGACTTCCTGCCGTCTGATTGGCTGAAAACAGTGATGATGTCGAACCTGTGTGTCCTTTTACCTGTGTGATGTTGAACTTGGCGAAGAACCAGTTGTGATCAGACGGCCAGTCGATCATCTCCGGGTGTCGACTGAACAGAGCTTTCTTAGCAAACCCCGCCTCCGTCCCGTTCACCTGGACAACAGGAGGGAGAGGAGGGGGAGCGGGTCATGTGACTGCTCAGACTGTAGCACCTGGACACAGAGGTGGTAGCAGGTGTGTGTATTTGTTACCTCGACAACAGATCCAGACAGGATGATGTGGGCACAGAGAGGACTCTGAGGGTCGAAGCCCTGCTGTCTGCAGTAATCAGTCTGAGCCAGAGACATGGACAGAGACGCCTCAGGGTTCACCTGCAGGGAGGAGGAGCTTATTATACTTATTATAGTTCATAGTTTTATTATAGCTCACAACACTGACCTGAAACCAGGTCATAGGATCTTTCGCACTCTCTCACTTGAATCTCTGTCTTTGTTGTTTAAGCTCATGTTGTCATAAGACATCACTCTGACCTTTGACCCTCCTCTTTAAAGACAGAATAAAAGTTTAACATAACTTTTATAACTAACTAAAGACTTATTAAAAACCTTTATGTCTTTTCTGTGACTTTTAAATCATTAACAGTCTAATAAACCTCATACATCTCCTGTGCTGTGTTCCTGCCATCATGTGACAGACACCAACATGTGACTTTAACTCCAAAACTGCTGAGTCACTCTGTGTAAAAAGTGCTGCATCATGGTAGAAACTGCTGTTGCATAAATCCTAAACCAGATGTTTACATAAGTTTTTACAGATTTTGTGTTATTTTACAGAAGTCAGACATTTAAATGTAATTATAAATAAACCCAAACACATTATAGCAACAGGACGGGAGACAAAGGTTCTATGACCCGAGACTTCTGCAGAAATATTACAGAGATAAGGGGTTAAATTATTAAGTTTTCAGTTAGTCTAATGATACTTTCTGAGACAGTTAGAAACTACACACAGTAACATGAACTACAGGACTCCTACCTCCAGGTCCTGCACGGAGATCTCCATGCGGGTCAGGTACATGTAGGGCACCCCGGAGCTGGAGCCCTCCGGCCCGTCGCTCACCGAGAAAGCGTTGGAGAACGGCTGGCCCACCACCGGCTTGTGGGTGGAGATGGTGGCCATGGAAGCCCAGTCGCACGTGTGGGCGATAAAGCGGGCGACCCGGGCCACCTGGTCGTGAGGCGGGATCCGGACCCGACAGGAGGAGGACGGGGAGACGGAGGCCCAGAGGAGGCCGAGGAGGAGCACGCACGCAGCCCGCAGAACAGCGCTCATTTTCGGATTCAGTGTTCGAAGGACAGTCGGTGAAACGGAATATAAACAACATACGGAGATCCGGTCTGGAGTTTCAAAATAAAAGCAAGTCCTTCCTGGCCAACGTCGCATTGTACTCTCAAAATAAAAGCTTTAACGCCACATAAATATTAAAGTGAGAATTCCCAAAATGCATTATAGTTCTAAATTGCTGGTAAGTCACATTAAAATGTGTCGTACATTTCTACGTCTGAAATCAAGTTTCAAAATAAAAGCCTTTTTCCCAGAACTCTGATTTCAAGTCACATTTCAACAGAAGTAAAATACACTGAATGAAATAAAACCAAACACACACTATAATGTTTCAAAATAAAACAGATTAAATTAATTTCTTAAATTCAGTTCTTTTATTTAGAAAAAGTTTTTTAAACCGTTTTACTACATCACAATAGTATAAAAATGTATATTTGTGGATGTCAGCTGGAGTGTCTGAACCTGGTTTGTGGGATCACTTGGCCTTTATCGCTTCTTGACCTTTGACCTCGCAGACATCACACAGGCTTTCCTTGATGGTAAACTGACCTCGACAACCGTTACTACCGCAGAGACAGGGCACTTCCTGTTTCCGCAGCGAGGCAGTTTGTGTGTCGGAAGAGAAATTCCAGGTTAACTCAGTGCCGGCCTTCACCACCCTGCACAGAGAAACACAGAACGTTCATTAACAACCGCAATGAAAGAAAAACTACAAACACCTGGTTCTCCTCTTCCTCACCTGTTGGTGAAGAAGGCGATGACGGGGAATCCAGGGTCGTGGGAGTCGGTGAAGATGTTCTGGATGAACAGGTTCGGCCGGCAGCTGTGCTGTAGTTCACAGAGACCGGGTCAAAATAAGGATCAAACTTCCACATTAAAACAATATTATAATAATATTATTGTTTTTTTCTACAAAGGCTATTAAAAGGATTTCATAAATTCCAGTTTATTACTCTTTAATTTTATATGACAGCGTGATGTTGACTTTACAAGAATGAAGTTATACTTTCTAAAAAGAAAAAATATGAAATACTTTAAAGATTAAAGTCAGAATTTCACGAGTCAAAATTTCTCATTATTTCTTTTTATTCATTGTGTTTTTTTTAATTATAAAACAAAAATTATCCTAATAATCTCTTTATTGGTTTTCAGTCTACTCACGTTGATGAAGCGGCTCACGTTTCCCTCCTTGCTGGCGTCCAGAAAATAAACGTCCTCCACTGTCGCCGCTCTCTTTAAACTCTTCCTCTCTTTTTCTTTTGTCTCCTTCTCGGTGCCGTTCACGCTGGCTGTGGGCGTGGCATCGTTCTTCTCCTTGGATTGAGACTGGTCACCTGATGGACAGTATCCAATCATTTCTAACAAAACTAAGGTTTGAAAAATGTATTGATCTGATAGATTAATGTGAAAAGTAGATAAATACATCATCATAATACGACCCGCTGTACCTGCTGAAGGAGACGACGCCTCTGGACCTCCCACCAACACCGTCTGGCCCTGACCACAGAAAACATCATTATTTAGTTTTCGTTTATCTCTGAGTTCAACATGTATCTATCCATCCATCCATCTAATGACTGATGACGTTGGAGTGTCTCCACAGAGGTAAATGATGGACCAGTGAGACCAGCAGCCACTGGTCAGATCTGAACCTTGTCTCTGTCCTGGACTGCGGCGGTGGTGCTGTTGCTGTCAGCGGGTCTCTGGATCACTGGAACGTGCAGGGGGGGTGAGTTGGGCGGAGACAAGGGCGGTGGGGACTCCAGCAGCTTGCTCCGCCCCTCCAGGACCGGCGGGGCCAGCCACTCGGTGACGACCTCCACCTCGTCGTCTGACGGGAGCTCAGCCCTCGTCAGCTTCGGGGGCGGGAGCTCGGCCGGACTCTGGACCCTCTGCAGGATCACACCTGAACAACAAACCAGATTTCAGTCTAACTAATGACCTCAAGTTTAGTCTTTGATTGTCTGAATGTCGACGTCGTCTCACCTGCGTAGATGCACACAAACGTGCCACGGTCCAGGTCGTCACGGCAACGGACACCCCAGCCACGGTCTTCAGTCTGGAAGACCTGGAGCCGGATTCTGATCCCTCTCTGGACCAGCCGGTTCTGACAACGAGCCCGATCACAACTGCACCATGGACCACACTCATACAGCCTGACACACACACACACACACACATAGACACACACACACACACACACACACACACACACACACACACACACACACACACACTTAACTTTTACGATACAACATGGCCAACAGTATGTGGACAAGATGATGGGGTTCGTTAAGTGATGGTCTGCATTCAGCAACTAAAGTCGTTAATCCAGAGATTCCCACTGGAGAAGCTCAAAGTCAATCAACTAATTACGTTTCTAATGTTTGATTATTAATTACAGATTTCTGCCGCCTGTTTATTAATGTACGAACAGAACCTCATCATCCCTCTGTAAAGTGCTGTTTTACTTCTGACCCGGTCCCTGAGGCGACAATCTGGTGTCCGTCTTTAATTGTCCTACCCTGAGGCTACAGGTTGAGTCAGCCTGTGATGGGTGTAGCAGCGCCCCCCTCTGGTCATTGCGATGCAGGTGCAGCGCTGTGCGTCGGTGCAGCCGTCGGTGCAATCGCAGCAGGTGTCGAACAGCATGGGGCTGCGGCTCAGGAAGCAGCCGTGCGGCCAGCGGTCCCTCCTGTAGCGGAAGTCGGCAGGCCGGGCACCGCCCTCCCCACCACACAGCTCCACCGGCGTAGGCTCCGAGCCGCGGCTCAGGTCCAGCTCTGGACGCCGAGGGCCCGGCACCACAGGGGGGTCCAACCGAACAGAGGGGTTAAAGGTGAAGAAATCCACCTGGAGGAAAGAGAAAGAAAAACACATTCACATTTTTGTTTTTGGTGAAAGTTTCCTGACAGACTCTGAAGGCACCATGATAAATCAGCTGACCTGCAGGACGTCATAGCTCTCCGAAGCTAACAGGAAACGCATCACATCGTCATGGTTACGGAGGCTCTGTCCACATGGCGCTTTGTAAACAACATCCCAGTCCTCTACAGCTTCTTCCTCCACCTCCTCTGAGACCGCAGGCTCCACCCCTTTGCTGTCCCAGGTCCCGCCTCCTCGCGGTGATGCCAGCGGCATGGCGCTCAGCCTCTTGAAGCCACAGAGCAGGGGCACCTTCAGAGGGTTCTGCCCCCAGAACGGAGGCATGGACTGGGGCATGCTGGACAGACTGGGGAGGCAGGCCTGGAGGGAGAACAACATCTCAGTTCTTATAAAGACTCAACAGACAAACATCCAGACGTCATGGTCTCTCAGAGCTCGTTCCTCTTTATTTACACATGATGAGTTACTGGTGAGCAGCACAGCTTCAGTCACACCCCAGTAACGTATCTCTGTGTGTCCTGTGTGTGGAGCACAGTGTTACCTTGCAGCAGGGGTGAGGCTGGTACTGCAGCTGGACAGGCAACAGAGGAGGCAGAAGCTCATCTCTGCCTGGGGGGGGCACTGATGAGCTGGACAGACTGTTAGAGGGAGCAGCGGGGGAGGTACAGGGGGAGGAGAAGGAGGGGGATGGGGGACTGCGGTGGGAGAAGTCAGACGGCAGCAGCACCTGACCTGTGCAGGAAAACAGACAAAACTAACACTTCAATACACCCTGGCGTGACTGTCACAGCAGAGTTTCAGAATAAAAGTCTGTTTACCTGAGCCGATGACCACCTGGACCACGGAGGCGTCCTGACTGGAGACTGGAGCAGACAAATCCAGAGTCTCCAAAACCTTCAACGCCTGAACCAGCTCTGATTTACAAACAACATCACAACAGGAAACACCAATCACAGCCTGTTCATTACAGCAGAAGAAGAGTTAGACTTTTAAATTAAAAGACCAACCTTTGTCTGTTGCCGTGTTCTTCTTCAGGACTTTCTTGAGGTGATTCAGATACTCAAAGACCCCATCAAAAGCCTGATCCACATCCTCCCCAGCCCAGAACGCCTTGGCCTGTTCTGAAACACAAAACAGGACAAGTTCTCATTATTATTTCTATTAACTAATAAAAATGATTCCCTCTGTAATAACTGTCGGTGATACAGAAATGGTGTCTTCACTGGGTTTATTAAACAATCAAGCAGACAGCTGCAGCTCAATCAGAACTTAATTCTTGTGGAGAAAATAGTAAATTTCACTTATTTTTCTACATCCAGATCATATCATCCAGACCTCATCATCCAGATCAAAAACCACCGTACCTAGATTTGTCTAATCTGGCCAAGATTAACACAGAGATAATTAACACAGTGTCAGATTTCTGAAACCTTTATAATGGTTGCTTTTTCACAGCTAGTCCACATCAGACCAGGTCTAGGTCAAAAACCACCGTACCTAGACTTGTCTAATCTGGACTAGATTAACACAGAGACTGCAGATATTGTTGAAACCCCTTAATTAGATCAAAACACTTCTTCTTACCAACATCGTGTGCATCTAACGCTTCTTCTTCCATGTCCAGCGGAGACAGAAACATTAGCCTGCTAGCACTCAGCTAGCTTAGCCCACTAACTATAAACAACAAACGTAAACTTTAACACACCGCGATTTAACGGCGGGAAAAGTTAAACGAATACTCTACCCGACCCAAACAGACATATAAACCAACAGGTAACTTAACTTTATATAGGCTACATCTGAAATTAAGATAATATAGTTTTCATTCATTCGGCTGTGTAGTCGCTACTACTTCGAGCTAACCGCTGTTGCTAAGTGCTAATTTGCTAATTTGCGTGACATAAACGCCAGCAGGATAATTTAAAGTTTTTTCACCGCTTACTGAAAATTCAACGTTTAATTTATATGTTAACACTATCGACTACCATAAACTTCCAACAGTGGTGATGAACCGGTTCATGTTTTCGCGATACATTGGTGCATAACGGCCACCGTATAGTGTTGTGGAAAATTTACCCTTGTTTATGTCTTTCAGGCACCCTTTTCATCCGTAAATTTAATTTCTAACTTTTTAAAAGTCTCAACAATAGAACAAAATAACAGAGAAGAGACAGAGAAGTATTCACATATAAGCAAAACCATAATTAATAAACACAATTAAGATAAATTTAGATAAATACGTCATGGGGAAATATAAGTGGTGAGGAAAAGGAGAAGAAATAAACAGTTTTTGTTCTTAGTCACAGTCTTTTCGTTAAAGAAAAATAAATTATGTCAATATAAAAAAAAGAATGCCTTCATAAAATCTTTTTTCGTGTGTCTGCCTGGGAGCCCAAGCTCAGGGCTAAACGCGATTTAATTTTTGAATTGACCTACATTAGCCACCGTACTACAGCGCCGGTTACGAAATGTCAATATAAACACATTTCTAGTGTCGTAACCGTTTTTACAGCGGTGTGAGATACAGAGTAAAAGAAATACAATGAAATAATCGCTTGTCAGGAAACATTTACTGGCTACATTACTGGTTTTAACGGGAGGTCTGCATGTCGAACATTTCTTCAGCCTGAAGGTGTTCACGTTAGTCACTTCCTGTATAGTTTTGTAACAATTAACTTATGCAAGTTTAAGTGAATTGTTATGAACAGAGCTGCTGCGGGTCAACTGGATCTATGACAGGTGAGGAGACTTCATCTGATTAAAACACAGACTTTAACATGAACTTCTTATAGACTGATGCGTGTGTAGTTTACATAGCGACTGAACCTGTGGTCACTGAATGAACCTGCTCATGTTTTATAATTTCTCCTCTGCCATCGAGCTGAGTCATGCTACAAGTGAAGGCAGATGTGCAAAGATCAGCTGATTAATCGATTACTCGATGAACAGAAAGTCCATAATATAACGATAAAGCTTATTTTATTATATACCACACTTACAGCACTTACAAAGATCAAAGGATACAAGATAATACCTGTATATAAATATACTACAATAAAGAGTTTGACACAACATTAGAAGAACAGAACTCTATTATGAAGGTCTCTAAAAAATAAAATAAAATAAAAGATTTCATCAATAAAGAAACAAACAATTAAATAATCATTAAACTTTTGAGTGCAGTATTGTGACTAGAGGAGAAAATCATTTGTCTTTTCCTGATGTAAACTGTTCAGAGTTTAACTGCCCCTCCTCCTCAGGTGAGATGTCTCAGGTGCGCCGGGCGGTGAGCGAGGCCATGTGGGCCATGTGTGCGGCTGACTCCATGTCCATGCCGGTCCACTGGTACTACGACACCCACGACATCAGGAGGGACTTTGGAGACTGGATATCAGGATTCAACCCGCCCAGAAGCAGACACCCGTCCAGCATCCTCAGCCTCTCCAACACCGGTACCACTCTTTACTGAAGCCACAAACCATTATTGTGTCAGAGGTCGTGATCATGAGTTCATGTGTGTGTTGCAGCTGGTAGCGGTCGGACCGCCTGGTCGTCCGGTGCAAAGCGGCAGGATGTGGTCGGTCACGTCATCCTGCACCATAAACTGAACCTGTGGAAGTCGTCCAGAGGCTCGGTCCACTACCACCAAGGTACTGCTGCTCACTGCCTGGAGCTGAGCTCGTCTTCCTCCATCCTGAGGCTCCACAGAGGAGTTGTAGTTCTCCCCCGTGTTCCAGTTTTAATGTCTCAGTGTTTCTGAAATTCAGTTGTAGATGTAAAAACAAGGACTCATGGAACCTCCTTCGGTCTGTGCTGCGCTTCAGGGTTAAAGTCTGAAGTCTGATTATCAGGACAGAAATGTCCCACTCAGTCATATTGTTTGATCTAAACCTTCTGTGCTGAAGATGTTTGTGATGAAGCTGAATATTTGTCCTGTGTGTGTCACTGCAGGTCTTCAGGGCGGTGATAACACCCTGAACGTCCTCTGTTCCCTCCGAGCCGCTCGCTCCCTCACCGGCGGAGGTTTCACCGACGTCTCTCAGCCGGAGGCTCGAGCCGCCGTGCTGTCAGACTACGTCCAGTTCCTGACCACGCCCGGCACCCACAACGATACCTACGCCGAGTCCTTCCACCGCTCCTTCTTCGCCGACTGGCAGGAGAGCAGACCGACCTCACCACATCAGGTAAAACAAACGCACCCCGTCACATTCAGCTGGTTTTAACTCCACATGTCTTCTGGTTAACTCCTCCGGTTCTCTGTGTTCTCTGTTCTCTTTGTGCTCCAGGTTCTGACGTTTGCAGAAAAACGCTCCAAACACAAGTTGAGCTCCTCGTTCCCCGACGGCCAGCTGGACGCCATCGGCTGCCTTCCCATGAGCCTCCCCTTCATCCTGCTGTCAACCTCAGCCAATGAGGAGCAGGCTGTGAGTGTCATGACGCAGCCGTCACTGTCAGATTTAAACCCAAAAACAAAACGTTCTCCAGGATCCAGGTGTCACACCTCCTCTCCGAACTCTGTCCTCAGGTCTCAGCAGCAGTTGAGTTTGTGAAGCTCACCCATCCTCACCCCAAAGTGCCCGAGTACGTGTCCATCTACTGCCGGGCGCTGCACGCCGTGCTGGGGGGGGGCAGCGTCCGCCAGCAGGCCGAACACGCTCTGAGGAGACTGGACGCCTGGGACACCTGTCAGAGCTACAGCCGCAAGGCCGCCAGGTGAGACTGACCCAGAACCAGCGCTCTGAGGTGTCAGGTCGGGTGATGCACAAAAAAGTCAAAATTATTATTGATATCAGGAAGTATCTGAAGGTTATGACCCTCTGAAACAACACTTCCTTCGTGCTTTTCACATTAAAAGCCTTCCAGAAGAGGAATGGATTTTGCCTTTTGAGCTGCTGGGGTGCTTTTATTGTGAAATATTTGTGCTTCTTGCTGACTTTTCTTCTATTACTGTAGGTTTTTCACATTAAAAGCCCACCAGAAAAGGGAGGGATTGTCACCTCTGAAATGTGACTTTAATATCTGATCTTTAATATTGTATTTGTATAAATAAAACTGTGTGTGTGTGTGTGTGTTGTAGGTTTGCTGTGTCCTCGGAGGAGAGACTGAAGGTCCATCAGAGCGCTGTGAACTACCTGGGTCTGGCCTGCTACACTAAAGGTCTGAGTCCAGGAGGAGCACTGCAGTTATTTTATGATTGAATCTCTTTATTGTAAACGTGACGTACCTGTGTGAACCAACAGGTGCTCTGTCCAGCATGTTCTACCTGGCCCACGAGTTTCACGATGACCCCAGAGGAGGAATCCTGGCAAACACCAACTGTGGAGGTTCGTACGTTTCTTCCTCGGTCGAGATGAAAGAACAGAGAAGAAAAAGAAAGTTCATTTTTACCAACATTTAATTATAAGCTCGTTCACACTGATACTTCAGCATAACATGATACCTTTCACAATAAGAGTTGCTGGTTAGGTTTGGAGCTGCACTACCACAGCAGGAACCTTTGAAGGAAGGGGGAAAGTAACTGAGTACATTCACTCAAGTACTGTACTTAAGGACAATATTAAGATACTTGTGCCTCAAAGACCAAAACCTGAATCCAGATCAGTGAGTCAGGACTTTGTTTCTTCTTCTTTCCCCTGAATCATTTGACGACCCCTCAGACTTATCTGGTGACCCTTTAGGGGGGCCCAACCCCTATGTTGGGAACCAGTGGACCAAAGTTTATATGACGTAGTTAAAACAGCTACAACAGTAACATGACTCAGGATCAGCGATCTGATCAGAGATCAGTCACAGGAAACAGGAAGTACTTTTAACACAAAGCTGGTAGTACTTGTGTACTTGTACCACTGGCTGCTGTCTACAGGTGTATATGTTGTTATTTGTGTCTTACCTGTGTCCCTCCCCAGGTGAGAACTGTAACCGCGGGGCGGCACTGGGAGCCCTGCTGGGGGCGGGGGGGTCGTATGTCGGGGCTGTCATCCCGCAGGAGTGGAAGGAGGAACTGAGGGATGGCCAGGACTTCATCCCCGACATCCTGAAGGAGACAGAGTGAAAGCAGCGGGGGGGGGGGGCTGCAGCACTGAGAAATAAACAGATAAAAACAGAACTTCCACTGAATCTGTTTGTCTTCCTGTTTACAAACTTAATGATTTTACACTTTTGATTCCAATTCTCTTGTGTCATGTTTTATTTAAGAATGAAAATCTTTTCATTAATAAAGTTTTATTGTCACGTGTTTTGTCTGGTGGTATGGACTGTCTGGTCATCATGGGAACGATCATCATAAAAAGTCAGGGGGAAAACTGATCAAAACTATGAAATGTTTTTATAATTTTCCTCTCTTCTTGATTGTTTTAAAGACTTCACGAGGAACCAGCAGCCTGTAAATGAACATCTCTGTGTCGGCTCATGAAAAATAAAATCTGTGTTCAGAGTCCAAACCGTCTCTTTTGTTGAATATTAAACTACAAATAAAAATATTTATTTTTTATTTAATTTAAAAAAACGTACATCACATCAGCAATTTACTGTATAAATGGAGGATGCAGCACACCTGTTGCCACACGAGGGCGCCACCCACCAATTTATGAATAAGTGAAGCATCATGTAATTACAACTGGTCACTAACTGCCAGACTTGACTTCTCGTTAGTGGGCTCCTCTATGAGTGTTCGTTATGACTTAAAATGTTAACATACTGTTTAATGTTGTTCAAAACTAAAGCCATAGAATGTGATAACACATAAGCTCATAATGTATTTAATTCTAAAACCACGTCCTAGTCACAGAGAAGTCAGACCAACCGATCAGATACCAATAAACTTTGATTATTGGAATGTGGGTTGTTATTGGTCAAATCCACAAGGACAAAATAAAATACTTTTCAGTGATTTTTAAAATTTTGAGATGAAGCGGGACGATGTGGTGGGGCACTGCCCCCCCGAGCCCACGTCTAGAGCCGGGCCTGTTGCTCAGGCTTTTACACAGACCCGTGTTTCTAAATTCTGATTGGTGCATGGAGGTATTTGTCAACACGTTTCCCGCCCACTTCAAACCAGAGGGAAAGGACAAAGACCAACACTGGTGTTTCATGTGGGAAATAACGAAAACTGACCCAAGCTTGACAGGAAATGGTATTTAATACAGTTACTGTAGGAGTCTGGTCAGTCAGCTGGTCAGTCAGCTGGTCAGTCAGCTGGTCAGTCAGCTGGTCAGTGTCAGTCGTTCTCAGGACCTTTCAGGACAAACTGTTTGCACTGTGAACTGTGTTTGTGAGCGTTTCTGTGTTTTCAGTATCTCTGACCTTTGATCAGTTCAGAACAAACATGGCGTCTGTCAGCGGAGAAACGAGGCGACTCTTCATCCTACGACTCCTCATCGCTTCTATCCCAGCATGCACTGGGCTTCCTGGAGGTCAGTCATCTGTTTCTTCCTCATCTTATACTCCTCCTCCTCATCTTCCTCTTCATTCTTTCAGCCATCTTAGTCCACAGCCGTCCACGTCTTTCTGTTGTGAAGTTCTCTGAGGACTGATGTCAATGTGCTGGACGTTCTGCTTAGAACACTAAAGTCACATTAGAACATTAACTCTCAGAAATAATGAAGGTTTTTCTTCTTTATTTGGATAAAAAAGGTCATAAAAAGGAATTAGCAATAGCTCTAAATTCTATGTGCGACACATTAGTTTAATGCCTTCTTTTGAACTCTGTCAAATAAACAAAATAAAACAAAAAAAATATTGTCTGTTTTTCACTTGTTTTGCTTAGAGTCAATGGTACAATATGTATATTTATATATGTATATGTTTTTAAATCAACCATGTGAATTTATTGTCTCGTTAGCAACTGAACTTTTTGAATTTGCTAACTGAGCATTAACAAGCTTTAGTTTTAAATAAATCTAATTGTCCATCCCATTAAATGATCTTTACATCAGCCTTATTGGCCACGTGTCCTGTGCTTTAATGTAAAGCAGGTGTGTTTGTGAGCAGACCTGAGGCCAGTGTTTTCCTGCGCCGCAGTCGTCGGGCCAACTTCCTGTTGGAAGAGTTGAAGCAAGGGAACCTGGAACGAGAGTGTCTGGAGGAGAAATGTTCCTACGAGGAGGCCAAGGAGATCTTCGCCGTGCCACAACAGCTGGTCAGTCAGGGTTCAAACCTTTCCTGGTTCATGTTCGTTATCTGGTCTTTAATTAGTGTGTTCCTCTCCTCAGGAGGCCTTCTGGAGGACTTACACAGGTACTGAGACTCAACACCGTCAGGGTTCATAACATTCATTCATGTTCAGTCTGTTAAAAACTCTTTGCCGCTTCCCATTTACAGCGGTGGATCACTGCCTGTCCTCCCCCTGTAAGAACGGAGCGACCTGTACCCGCCATATAGACACCTATGCCTGCAAATGTGCACCTGGTTTCCATGGATACAACTGTGACAAAGGTAGAAAATACCAGCTGACACATCTCTGTGAGTACTGCTGATAAACTCAGTTGTGGTTTTCGTCTGTTTTCCTCTTCGCAGTGCGTCTGACCTCCAGCAGCTGTCGCTATAGAAACGGAGGATGTGAACATTTCTGCAGAGAGTTTCCGGATCGTTCTTACGCCTGTTTCTGTGCCTCAGGATACAGGCTGGATCGGGACAACAGCACCTGCCAGCCCCAAGGTCTGAACCAGGACTCACGACTTACACTACCCACAAATACCCAGCAGACTAGTATGAATACCATAGCAACCACTTAGCAACCAATTTTTGATTATCCAGCAACCAATCACTAAACTGCCTGCAATACCATAGCAACAATTTAGCAATTATGACTATGTGGCTTTCATTATTGATTAATGGTCTGGAAACACATTTTTCTTACCTATTAAGTGTTTAGTAATCACATAGCAACCACCTTGTGATGCCCTAGCAACCATTTCCTCATCCTGGAGCCACAGTGTCCGCATAGCAACCACCTACTAGAAACTACAGCAGACATCATAGCAACCACCCAGTAAAACACTAAAAACTGGACTGAAACCCTGTGTACCACCCTCTAACCCCTTAGCAACCACTTAGCAACCAATTTAGAAACTTTACAACCACAAAAAATATCAGCAACCAGGAAGCAACAAGCCTGTTTTTCTGGTCTCCCTGGTCCAGACGCTGCTCCCTGTGGAAGACCACAGATCCACTTTAGCCCCAGGGTTGTTAACGGGAAAATCTGCCCCAAAGGACACTGTCCATGGCAGGTAAGCTCCTGTATAATCGTCACTTCAAGGGGAACAATGACTCCAGTTCTACAAACTCATGTATTAAAATATCCACGACTCTGCGAGCCACAGTCTCCGTCTCCCGTCCAGATTAGACAGGTGTAATGAAGATACAGTGTGTGATGATGTCACTGCATCTCTGCCCAGGCTCTGTTGACTGAAAACAATGTGTACACCTGTGGAGCCATCGTCCTGTCAGATCAGTGGATCCTGACTGCAGCTCACTGCGTCTGGAAGAAACCTGTCGCAATCTTCCACGTCATCGTCGGTAAGACCTCGGCTCCTTTTTCTTGTTTCCTGTATAAATTTAATTTTGATTTGAAGACAACAATAATGAATTGGAACTAATTGATCGGGAACAGGAGGCGTCAGTGTGTGATGGTTTCTTTCTCCTCTTTCAAATCAACTAAAGTTTAATTAGGCGGGATCAATCAATAAAGGGAAGTAAATTAGTAAATGACTGATTTGGTTCTGTTATTAATGAAATAAGACACTGTCTCTGTAAAGGTGAACATGACCGAGAGGAGGAAGAGAAGAGCGAGCAGAGGCGGCGGGTGGTCAAAGTTCTGATCCACCCTGGTTACAACAAGTCCAGCTCCGACAGCGACCTGGCCATGCTCAAGCTCTACCACCCAGTCAAACTGGGACTCCACGTGGTGCCCATCTGCCTTCCCGCCCTCAATACCACCTTCATCAGGACACTGGCGACCGTCCGCCACTCCACCGTGTCCGGTTGGGGCCGCCTGGCGCAGCACGGTCCGCCCGCCAGATTCCTCCAGCGCCTGGTGCTGCCAAGGGTCCCTCTGCAGGAGTGCCGCCTCCACACCAAGCTCAATATCACCAGGAACATGCTCTGTGCCGGCCACAGGGCCGGAGGGCAGGACGCCTGCGAGGGCGACAGTGGCGGCCCTCTGGTGACCCGCTACAAGAAGACTTGGTTCCTGACGGGCGTGGTGAGCTGGGGGAAGGGCTGCGCCAACGAAAACCTGTACGGGGTCTACACCAAAGTCAGCAACTTCCTGGGCTGGATCGAGGACATGAAGTCCACCGGCTGAAACTGGTTCCGATACTGGGACCAGACCCAAACTGGACCTGTCACCAAAAAGATAATTCATCAGTTGATTATTTTTCACAAATAACTTATTAATCATTTGGTCTTTAAAACAGTTAAAAGTTCATCTATAGTTACTAATGCTGTGTAATCTCTATCTTTTTGTGTTGTCAAATTAAAGACTTGTTAGATTCATGGTCAAAGTTTAAATAGTTATTGACCCTGAAGGCATCATTTTACTCCTTTATGGGTTATTATTAAAAAGTGTCATTTTGTTGGAAATAAAGAGAAAGTGAGAACTGGGATTGAGTCTGTTCATGTCAGTTGAATCTGTTTTGGAGGAATTATGTTTTGTTTTAACTAAATCAATGTCTATTAACGAGGGTCAATGTGGCCAATGAAAATTTTATTCCCACATTCCAATAATCAAAGTTTATTCTCCTTTTTTTCACCTTTTTACACGTAAAAACAAACTGTATGTGGAGAACAAGTGAGGGAATCCAGCTTCAGGAGGATTCACTATCCATCATCTAGTGAACTGAATTATTTTCTGCCTGACCTCTGACCTCTGACCTCTGGATCTGTCAGACTTGTAGAGGAGCAGGAAGCTCTCAGAACAGAGCAGCCGTCAGATACAGTCACATTTTGTCAGTTTGGCAGCATGTGATCAGTAGAGGGGTGGAGGGAGGTGGGATGGGTTGTGTGATGGAGGGGGGAGTGGATCAGACTTTGGACCTTTCCGTCCACAAAGAAGCAGCACAGCACTCAGCTCTGATGAAGGCGATGTGGCTCAGAGTCTTCTTCACCCTGGTCTTCAGCCTCTGCGGCTGCCAGCCGGCATCAGGTGAGGAAAGCTCCACATTATAAAAACATCCAGAGTCCTCCGCCATGTTAGCTGCTCTGTGAGGCTATGCTAACACCAGAATGCTAACATGCTCACAATAACAACGCTGACGTTTAGCAGCTAATGGTTAGTAGCATGTTAACAGAAGAACATCTGAGGGGAATGGCATTACTTTTGTTTTTGGGCACGAGCCAAATAAAAATGAATGTTGAGCTGATGATGATGATGATGATGTTATCACTTTTTAATGTTTTTGATCCTCTGGGGACCATGAATGAGTGTTTGGATGTAATAACAACTTGGACATTTATGTGAATGTTATTTATGAGTCAGAAAATGTTGGAAATTACGTCAACCACCGTATTACATGAAAGCAGCACAAGGATCAATGATTACAGTTCATCCTCAGGGGAGCATGAATGTCTGTTTCATCAGTTTGTCCAACGGTTGTTACGAGATTATACTTGAAAACACAAATGTTGACTTTGGCATTAGAGAGAATGTGATTAAGATTCATCTTCTGGGACCGTGAATCTCTGTGGAACATTTTGTGCCAACCAGGAAAAAAATTCATACGCAGTGGTTCCTCTTTCCTCCCGCTCTGTTTGGTAGTCTTTCTGGATCCAGATCGAGCCCATGGCGTCCTGGTCCGGACTCGGAGGTATAACTCGGGCTGGTTCGAAGAGCTGCAGATGGGAGATCTGAAGAGGGAGTGTCTGGAGGAGAAATGTTCGTACGAGGAGGCCCGGGAGGTCTTTGAACACACCGAGACCACGGTCCGAATCCTGAGAAACACAAACTCTGACTAGATCAACTGGGATTTAAGAAAGATTATTGGAAGAGCTGAGATTATATGTAAAATGTAAAATACTGTTACCTTGATGAGATTGGATCTAACTACATTTAATTTGATTAAATTTGATTAAACTGCCATGATTATTAGATTACATAATTCTGGAGATGTAATACAATGCATTTGATGTTTCCTTTGTTTCCTTTTTCCTGAACAACCAGTGAATGTTTCTTTGATTTTGTGAATGAACCTCGTCTCTGTGAATGATCTGTGGTATTTTTGTCTCCTCAGAACGAGTTCTGGACGACGTACAATGGTAAGAACTCACACACTTTAATCCCACTGTTCAAGAGTCCTGCTAGCTGCTAATCTGGGCTAGTTCCAGTCCTGACCGACCACTGTCCTGGAGGACCATCCTAGCCTTTGGATTGGTGGTGAACTGCTGCACGAGCCTCAGCTATGTAAAACAGTTTTCTGCAGGAGTTAAAAGATCTTGCCAGTAAAGTGCATGACTTTTTATCATTATTATTTATGTCAATACTTCCTGGCTGTATGTCACAATAATCATCAATAGTTTCCTTAATCATCCTTATCACAACTTGGACCTGGATAACCAGCAAAACTACATCAGCAACAACACCTGTACTGTGTGACATTGAATAATCACAGTGTGTTTGTCTTGTAGTCCCAGACAACTGTAAATCCAGCCCCTGTCTGAACGGTGGCAGCTGCTCCACCCAGAGTTCGTCCTACACCTGCTTCTGTCTGCCACAGTTCAGCGGACTCAACTGTGAGCTTGGTGAGAAAAATTACACATGGTGTTCCTAAAGTTTATTACCCGCTCAGGAGGCTCAGTCTGTAGCCCGAAATCCATCTGATGGACCAAGAAAACACGTCCTCCTCCAGCTTTTTAAAATCCCAAACAGAACGTACCGCAAGTACAGCAATGTAAAAATACTTTTACTTCAGTAAAATTATAGAAACACTTTAATTTTTCTGTGATGGTTTGTGATCATATGTCTGATTTGAGCTGTCGAAGACACGCAGCTGTACTTGGATGATTTATTACCAGCTCAGACACTGTTCAAATCCCTGCAGTGCACAAACTAAATAAGTCTTTACTGAGTAAGATTATTTAATTTAATTAATACGTCAAACATTCAAACAGTTCTAACATAAATATGTTGTTTTCAGAGTTCCTGGCCGTCCCCAACACCTGCCTGCTGGAGAACGGAGGCTGTGAACATTTCTGTGATGAAGACAAAGAAGCACAAAGAGTTAACTGCTCGTGTGCAGACGGCTACTTCCTGGATGCTGACGGGCAGAGCTGCGTAGCGATAGGTGGGCTTGCTTCATTCACGCGACAGATGGAAATACAAGCTTACAGATGATTATTATCAATAATCTACACAAAAAGCCAATAACATACGTAATCACAGAGCTTCATTTGAAGAGAAACATTAGATTTTATCTCTGTCAGAATTGGTGGTTGCCTTTCCTTCTTCCCTCTACACTGACCCCTAAAAACAAACCTTTGGTTTGAAAACCTGTGACGAGTCATTTGCTGCTACAGGAACAAAGACGAGTGTGTCGTCAGCATAGCAGTGATCATTTATATTGTGTATGTTAAAGCTCTGACTACGTGGCGAAAGAAAACAACAGTGTAACAAGCAGTGATCCCTGTGGGACACCACAGTCACAAAAACAGACAAATCTGCGTCACATTCTGCTGCTTTGTTACAAAGTCAACGTTAAAAATATCTTTTTGTTTGTTTGTTTGTTCAGGGTCGATAGCGTGCGGCATGGTGCCCGTCCTCCAGGATAAAAACAAAGCCCACCAGCTGGACTCTCGAGCTCGAATCGTTGGAGGGACAGAGTGTCCCAAAGGTGAATGTCCCTGGCAGGTACGCTAAAGATAAGAGTGCAGTTGACCCTACTGTACATCCTGTGTGTGGTTTCAGCACAGCTCTTTTGAACTCTTTTGTTGTCAGGACGTATCAGTCCTGAAATGTCTGACTCTAACCTTTGAAACTGTGCCTAAACCAGACTCTATTGGAAACCTCAAAGTATTTCGTTTTGATGAAGGTTATTTACTTACTTTTATTGTTTGTGATTAGTTTGTGTTCCTGTTTGTTGTTGGAGGTTTTGCTGATGTTCAAAGACAAAGGTTTCTGTGGAGGAGTGATTTATAAACCCACGTGGATCCTCACAGCGTCTCACTGTATGGAGAACACAGACATCCGGTTCCTGAAGGTGGTCGCAGGTACGAATCCCTCTGCTCACAGCAAGCTAACCGCATCAGGAGGCGGGAGTGAATCCGGTTTGACCCTGCTCTTTGTCTGTCAGGTGAACACAACACAGGTGTGAAGGAGGGCACGGAGCAGGTCATCCATGTGTCTGAGATCATCATGCACGAGAATTACGTGATGCAAACCGCCGACAACGACATCGCCCTCCTTCGCCTGGCGTCACCCATCACCTACACACAGTACGCCGTCCCAGTGTGCCTGCCGACTCGCCGCCTGGCTGAGCTCGACCTCTGGGCCATCAATCTGCACACGGTGAGCGGCTGGGGGAGGAGGGGCGAGAATGGACCCACCTCGCACCTCCTGCGACGCCTGAAGGTGCCACGGATCCGGACGCAGCAGTGCATGGCAGAAAGTGGCGTGGTGCTCACCAAGAACATGTTCTGTGCCGGGTACATCGAGGGCCGGCAGGACTCGTGTAAAGGCGACAGCGGCGGGCCCTTGGTGACGAAGTACAAGAACACCACGTTCCTGCTGGGCATCGTCAGCTGGGGGAAGGGCTGCGCCCGACCGGGCAACTATGGCATCTACACCCGGGTGTCCAACTACCTGGAGTGGATTCACAACCGAACGGCGACGACAGATCGTCCGAAAAACCTCACAGAGGCTCTGACTCACAACCTGACCACCTGAGGGCCGGTGGGGACCAGATCAACTGCCCAGGGGCCTCGTTGTTGGGCCCCTGTGGAGCGACCAGAGCTGACACCATAACAACGTTGATCATTGAATAATCGTTTAGTCATTTATCAGGAAAAAACTTGTTCCAGCTTCACAAACATGAAGATGTGTTTGTCATGAACGACAGAACAAACCAGCGACCTCTGTGTTTCAGACTGTTGAATAAAAGAAAACATCTGCTCCAGCTTTTTACACTTCTGATTATTATCTGACGTTTTAACAACTGAGGATGAATTAATTTATCAAAAAGCTTTACTTCAGCATAATCTAACGATGTACACCAGCCAGTGAGCTTCAGTCTTTATGTTTAACAAGAATAAAAGTGTCAGTTACACTGATTATAATTTATAATCTGACTTCACTGTTTTGTAGGAATAAAACAAAATATTTCACACCTAAAAAAAAGTCTGTTTTTATCATATTTGTGTGAGTTCAGTCACAGGTCATGAACGTGTGTGTGTGTGTGGTGTGGTTGTTTTTGCAGGTTTTGCAATCTGGTAAATTCCTGTGTGTGTATGATTTCATCATTCCAGTATGTTTGTACAGTGCAGAGAGAGTGGTGTTTACAGTTTCTCCTCCTGAGGAACCATCCATTAAAGGTTTATGAACTGTAATTAATAACTTTATTAATCACTGATTGATGCTTTATTGATCCATCCGTTTTTAATAAGAACAACTCTTGGGTTGCCAGGTTGTGGGAAATCCACCTCCAGCACAACACTTTGTCTTTTTAGCTCAGCTGTAGAACATCTGGAATACAATCAGTTTATTAGCTGATTATTAACATTTAGAACCGCAGACTGGAACCTTAAATGAATGATTTATTAACATTTATAATTGCAGGCGACTAATGGATTATTAACTGAGAGTAGAAACAATATAGGATTTAAACAGGACAAACTGATGCTAAAGAGTCTTTATCCAAACAACAGAATGACTTGCAGATCAACAGCCAATCAGAATGAGTTAATTAATGGTTAAACCATAATAAACCTGCAGTTATTTGACCCATTTGCTTTAAAAATTTAAACACTTATCAGTAGAAACCACAGTGGAGCAGTGAGTGATCTCCTCAGGTTTGTTTACTGACCTGATTCGAAATGAGTCGTGTCTTTCTTGTGTTGGCTCTGAGGGTCGGAGGCTCAGTGGGCGTGGACTTCAGATGCTCCGCCTCCCCTAAAAAAACCCTCCTCCATCTTGTTTTGCTGGGTCACTTTGAACACAGGCCAACATGCTGCTGAGGAGCTGCTGCACCATCTGGACTCTGCTGCTGGGCTTCACTGCTGCTGCAGGTCTGATCCTCAACACCTCACCATCACTTAACCAACACTTAACCAACACTTACAAGAAAACCACACTGTGAATTATGGGCTGTATTATAGCATGTTCGTAACTTACATACATCACAGCTATCTCAATAAAGAGATGACCATAGAGCTCCTGAGTCTGTCACAGTTTCTTGTTTCCAGTGTTCGTGGAGAAGCACGAGGCGAACACGGTGCTGCAGAGATGGCGGAGAGCCAACAGCGGCTTCCTGGAGGAGTTAAAACAAGGGAACCTGGAGAGGGAGTGCATCGAGGAGATCTGCGACTACGAGGAGGCTCGAGAAGTCTTCGAAGACGACGGCAAGACGGTCAGTCAGTCAGTCTGTCGAACACTGACGCCATCACTTGTTACTTGACAGGGGAAGTGTTTATGTGAAACAGAGTTAATGTTTGTGGCTCACTTCAGACATTGTGGGTCCAATAATATCAAAGCAACAAAATCCTTCTGTGATTATTATCACTGAGGATAAAATGAAAGATGAATATATGAATAAAACAGTTGATTTCTGTTGTGCAGAGGCAGTTCTGGCTGACGTATGAGCGTGAGTAACACACACACATCATCTGATTTACACAAGTTTCTCACTGATCACTGATCAGTTCAAAGTGTAAAAGTAATGACGACATGACTTTTCTTAAACAGTCAACCTGTGGTTAATATATTGATTTATTCTGATGAGTCATATATTGATTGATCAGCATCTTTCTTTGATATTGAAACCCAGTCATCAGGTTTTATTGATCCTCCTTCTTCTGTCTTTGAATGTTCTGTAACATGTGACCCTGGATCTGGTCCGTGGCCACGGCCCTGTCAGTTATTTTGTTCTATATGAGATTTTATTTCAGAAACTATTAAAACTATAACTAACTAACTATATGGTCTGTTGTGTCAGGTCGTGACCCCTGTCTGGTCAACCCATGTCATAACAATGGAACATGTGTCTACGTGGGGACCAACTATGAATGTCAGTGCTCTGAGGGGTTTGAAGGACGATACTGTCAGACAGGTAAAAGACATCATCAATCAATCAATTATACAAAACTGAGTCATTTAAATGATGTTTGTTGTGAAGTTGTCAAACTAAATGTATGTTAAATAATATTAACTGACCTTTGTTCTCCTCAGTGTTTGAAGACTCCCTGAAGTGTCTGTACCAGAACGGACACTGTCAGCACTTCTGTGACGGCTCGGGAGAACGACGCAAATGTTCCTGTGCTGACGGATACAAACTGGCAGAGGACGGACGACAGTGTGTCGCTCAGGGTACAAACACCTTGTAACTGCGTCTATGGATGTTTCCTGAACTCCTCGGTGCTTTGCTTCTGCATGTTACAGGATGAAAGATAAAAACAAGATTAACGCAGGCTTCTTTAAAACCCTTAGTGCTTAACTGCCGTTACTTGTGTCAGAAATCACACTTAGTAATAAATCTGAACACACAGACGTGAAACATATTCAAACTTCCATAAACGTGATTACAAACCAGAGAGCAGTGATGCACTGCAGACAGGAGCTGCTCGGAGCTCAAACTTCATGAATACCGTCTAAAATAAGTCGTAGCACACATGTAACTTGGTACTTCCTGTGTAAAGCTTTACATCAGCTCATTTATCATCTGTTGTGTTACAGTGGAGTATCCGTGTGGTCAGCTGGCTCCACAGGAAACAGGCCTGAACCACAGTGTTGTGGGTCAGACTAGACTGGTGGGAGCCAACCACTGTCCCAGAGGACAATGTCCCTGGTAGGTAAACACCACTGGACCAAACACTACTGAACAGCAGCGCCCCCTGGAGGCTGCAGTGTTCATTACAACCATTTAAATCTAAAGGGTTCATCCTCTGAGGAAGGAATCTTCTTCTAATTATTGTCACTTTTTGTTTCATGTCATTGCGTCATCAGGTTCTGGTTCAGTTAAACGGGAACAGCCACTGTGGAGGTGTTCTGATCCGTCCAGACTGGGTCATTACTGCTGCCCACTGTATCCATGGCAACAACCCCAAAAACCTCACTGTGGTGGCAGGTGATTAATCGGAGTCTGTATTGTGAAGTTAAAGTTTGTGAGGTGTTGTTTCACGTTGTTTTTTCTGTCTCCAGGGGAACATAACCTGGACATAGAAGAAGGCACAGAACAGAAGATACCTGTTTCCATGGCGATTGCTCACGGAACTTACGTCCCGGCAACAGGTGACAGTGACGTCGCCTTGCTGTGGTTGAGCCGAGCCGTCACCCTGAACCGTGACGTCATCCCCGTCTGCCTGCCCACCACAGACTTCTCAGAGCGCGAGCTGCTGCTGGTCCGCTACCACACCGTGTCCGGCTGGGGCAAGAAGACCTCAGGGGGCAACACTGAGACCCCCGCCGCCCCGCCCGGTGCTCCGGTGTCCCCCATCCTCCGCAAAATGTCTGTCCCCATCATTCAGAACTCCCAGTGCTCCCACAGAGCCCAGTTCAACTTCACCGACAACATGCTGTGTGCCGGATACCTGGAGGGCCGCCAAGAGAGTTGCCGTGGAGACGACGGTAGCCCACTGGTCACGCTGTACGGTTCCACCCACTTCCTGACAGGCGTGGTCGGCTGGGGGCGGGGCTGTTCACACCCCGGGTATTATGGGGTGTACACCAAAATGGCCAACTTTGTGGACTGGGTGGAGACCATCATAAAAGACCCGCCCACCATGATGACAGCCAATGAGGAGCCAGTGGAGAGAAGCGCTCCGTCTCTGGACATGCTAGAACAGACATTAATTTAATCAAAGATGAGTTTTAAGAACCGACTACGACAGAAACTAGAGCAGTAAAAGTTGAACAGTTAAAGTCTTTATTTTATCCTGATGGTAAAGTTTGTCTCTTTGTGTTTTTGTTTTGGCTGAAAACATTTTAAGATTAATATGTGCTCATAATGTATAATAATAATAATATAATGATGCTGAATTAAAGTGACTGATTCAGATCCTGGTGGTGATTTGTGATGAATGTCCACATTTTCACACATAACTCTTATTGTGAAAAACCAGAGCTTCAACAGGGACTGTTGTGAGAACTTCGAAATATAATATTAAAAAAAAAGAAAACATTTCCGTTCAATAGTTAAATTTAAAAAAAGAAAATATAATCTACAAACTGAATTTGTACAAACAAACAAATTTCAACAAAAACAAAAGTTATTTGCAAAGATGGAATCTATGTGCATGACTGGTACCAAATCAAACTAATTAATTTAGACACACTTGACCTTCAACTTTATTTTGAAAATATAGACTATCAGATGTTAGTTAATCATCTTTGACACTGAAAAAGGAGCCGATACTAAAATGAGCTCAGGGGTTCCTCCTCAGCGCTGCTTCTGGTGTGTGTGTGTGTGTGTGTGAAGCTGATCAGAGTAAATACTGATCAGTTTGGACTGTGGACGTCTCAGTCCTCTGAACACTGTGACTCACCATTTACTGTGACACCCCCCCCCCACCCCTCCTTCTTCTGCCAGAGGAAATCAGCCGACACATTCCTGCACCTTCCTCGTACCAGCATGTACACCATTGATGATGATGATGATGAAGAGTGTGTGTGAGATCTGCTGTATTTCAGTCTGAGTTGTGAGTCGACTGGTTGATGGACATAAACAGCTGGTGGAGCTCAGTCTCCATTCGCTGCCATTAAACCACAGAAGAAGAAGAAGGAGAAGAAGAAGATGGAGATCTGATGTTTCTGTTTGCTGACGTGAAGAAGGCTCCAGGTGGGTGGAGCCTGAGTGAGAATATAGCCAATGAAGACGATGATGAAGAAAATGTTTGTGAATAATATGAAGGTGTTAGCACCAGGGCCGGATGAACCCGGGGCCTCTGGGGGCCTCTGGGGGCCCGGCTGGCGGTGCAGCCTTTGTGACGTCATTAAGGTCGTTCATGATTCCCATTTTATTTTCTTGAAGCTGTGATTGGGTGTTTCTTCCAGCAGTGCACCCTGGGACTTGTAGTTGACTTCATGGAAACAGTGTTGCAGCTTTTTATCAGTGAAAGTCAGTGTTGTGGATAAACCCCGCCCACTCTGATGGGTGCAGTATAAACATGTCGACACCCCTTCCTCCCCCTCCTCTCTCTCTCCCTCCCTCCATACAGGTCAATGCCCTCTCTACCGCCCCTCCTCTCTCTTTCCCTCTCTCCACATTCAGACTCCATTACTTCCACTCAGCACACTGAGGTCTCTCCAGCCGAACTCACCATCACCACCACCCGGGGCCATGTTTCACCGACTGTCCCTCTCGCTCCTGCTGCTCCACCTGACCGCCGCTCACGGTACGTCCGCCATGATCAAGACTCAACCTTTATAGACAACCAGTGACAAGAACGTGGAGTTAAAGCAGGGTGAAGAGGAGCTGAGTGAGTGTGTTGGGGGGTGGGGGGGGTGATTAGTGGCCGGCAGGTGACACTTGACCCCTGACCCCGACCCGTTTTGTGTGTTTAGTATGTTGTGTGTGATGTCAACATGACAGCCGTCCTGCTAATGGAGACACGAGACATGATGACATTGTTTCTCCCTTCACCCACTTGTGTTCAAGCTTTCTTGCATCTGATTGGACAAACAAACCACTTGCTGGGCTCTGATTGGTCTTTTCTTTCTGTTGTTAAACTGCTGCAAATAACCGTTATTTTCACTGTCAATAATAAGATTTTTTTTGCATTTAGTCGGAAATAATGTAAAAAATCCATTAATTGATCAATTATCACAGCTCCACAGACAGTGGTTCTGCAGTTTCTCTAAAATCATCCGTCCACATTTTCAGAGGCAAGAAAAAGCTGCAGCTTCCTGACGTCTTGTAAATATTAATATAACATTTAAATAGAGATATTATCTTTTTTATTCCACACAAAACCTGCTGCCTACAATACCCACAATGCAACTCAAGTGCAGTAGGGTTGGGGTATGCTGAGCTGACTGCTGAAACATTCACCTGACTTTATTCTTCTGCTCTGCCTCCAGTTTTCTTGGAGAACAAGGCAGCCTATCAGGTTCTGACCCGGCGGAGACGAGCCAACAGCTTCTTAGAGGAGGTTAAACAAGGCAACATGGAAAGGGAGTGTGTGGAGGAGCGCTGCGACCAGGAGGAGGCGCGAGAGATCTTCGAAGACACAGAGAAAACTGTATTAACCTGCAACGACACAACAAACACACCCATCATTACAAGTGTTAGAGACAGACAGATACAGAGAACTGGAACCTCATTTGTTGCCTGCTTTACCAGATGAAAAGAAATAGAAATAGAAATGTAAAAACAACAGATTGTGGTTTGAGGAACAGTTAGCATTGCAGCTATTTCTCAGTGTATGTTATTTACCGATGGCTAACTTGGCAGCAAACAAAATCGTAATCATAAAAAAGTAAAATCTCTTGGTTCAGGTTTCAGATCTGCAACTGAACTCCACAAAGGACAAACATTAGCCCATTAACCCTCCTTTACTGAGACTTATCAGGTTTTAAGTTGTTCTCCTCAATTTCATTCTCGCTCTCTTTTCTTTCTCAGAGTGAATTCTGGAACAAATACTACGGTAAGTTGTTCTACGAGTTTTTCTACGAACAGATGAGCCAATTTAAAAGAGGCGCTGTAACAGCAGCCAAACTGGAGAGTGCTGTAACACTTTTCACCACTAGATGTCAGAGTTTGTGCATGTGAGGTTTTCTGCCGATTGAACCTCCTTTGTTTGTCCTGCAGATGGCGACGCGTGCGAGTCGACGCCTTGTGTTCATGGAGGACATTGCAAAGACGGGATCGGCGGCTACACCTGCTACTGTCAGACCGGGTACCAGGGCATCAACTGTGAGATTGGTAAAGAAACAGTCGCTTTGGACAGTTCAGATCCAGCAATGTCACTCAACACAGAGGCATGAGATTCTGATTCATGAGTCTCCTGCTTCCAGTGTTCAAAACGTTGGTTTCTGTGACTTCATCCAGACGTCATGGAGAGGTGTTCAGGTGCTGTTGCCCAGCCTGGTTTTCCCAGGAAGTACTTCCATATTAGATGATTTCTCTCAATTTACATCCAATGCCAACGCAGGAACTACTATGTTTTAAATGTCATGATGTAAAAAGCAAGCTCCTGCCACTGATGTTTGCCTTTGATTAACCATTAGCACAATCTTTCCCTAACCTTACTGTGCTGTGCCTGCCATACCAAGTACTGTAGAGACCAAAAATATCATTCAGTATATTTCAGGGTTTTCCACAAGTGTCCGGTATTGATATTCTTGTCTGGCGACAGAGTTGTCCCCTGGTTTTGGCAGTGTTCTCTATTCCTTTGCAGTTATTCCTGAGCTCTGTGAGACCAAAAATGGCGGCTGTGATCATTTCTGCAAAGTGGTCTACGGAAAGGTTCAGTGCTCCTGTGCTGACGGATATTTCCTGGGATCAGATGATAAATCCTGCAAGTCCAACCGTAAGAATCTCAGATCTACATGGTCTTTGACTGGTCCCCAAAAACAGCCAAGATGGTTCTTTCAATTATCAGTCTTCAGTGTACAGACCCTGACATCTGAACCTCACATCAACTCTTGCAGAGACCTACAAGTGTGGTGCCATCCACTCCTCATCCACCCGGACTGTTTTCAGGTACGAGCGACAGAACACAACAGGGGTGAACACGACTGGGTTGAACATGACAGACCTCGAGACCAACACCAACAGCAGCGACATTGAAGACAAATTTGTCCCTAAATACACCATTTTCGAGGAGACAATCCCCTCTGAAATGGCAGGAAACACCCGCATCGTCAATGGACAGGACTGTCCACCAGGAGAGTGTCCATGGCAGGTACAGACATTACAAACACTACATTGTCTATTATTGTTTCTACATGGACACCTGGGAGTCCATCACAAACTGTTTTCTGCTCCCATCTGGTCTTCGTAGGCTCTCCTCCTGAACGAGGACAACACTGGGTTCTGCGGAGGAACCATCCTCAACGAATACATCATCCTGACCGCCGCCCACTGCTTGAACCAATCACGCTACATGTACATCAAGCTCGGTACATGTGACTGACCAATTACCACCATCAGCGGTGTATAGAGTCAACAACAAAAAAATCGCACATCAAATGTTGGTAAAATATTTATCATTTCTGTTCAGGTGAGTTCGACACATTGGTTGATCACGGCAATGAAGCGACCCACTTTGTGGAAACTCTTGTCGCGCACAAAAACTACAGACCGGACACCTACCACAACGACATCGCTCTCATCAAATTAACCAGCCCCATCAAGTTCTCCAGGTTCATCCTGCCAGCCTGCATACCTCAGCCAGAGTTTGCTGAAAAGGTGAAACTTTAAAACAAAGTTAAAACCAATTTAAACACGTTTACCGTAAACTAACTTTGAGAAACACTCTTTGATCTCACTCATGTCTGTTCAATATGAAGCTACAGCTAGCAGCCGGTTAGCGTAACTTAGCATAAACTAGAAACAGGGGGACAGGTAGTTGATGATTAATTAACACTTAATAACTCGTTCCATGTCTGAACTCCTCTTGCAGGTCCTGATGCGACAGCAAGACGGGCTGGTCAGTGGTTTTGGCCGTCTCGGTGAGGGTCGGCAGGCGTCCACCATCTTGCAACGCCTCACAGTTCCCTACGTGGATCGGCACACCTGCATCGAATCCACCCAACTGCGCATTTCCGCCCGCATGTTCTGCGCAGGATACAAACTAGAAGCCAAGGACGCCTGCCAAGGCGACAGCGGTGGGCCGCACGTCACCCGCTACAGTGACACCTATTTTGTCACTGGCATTGTGAGCTGGGGCGAAGGTTGCGCACGTAAAGGCAAATACGGCATCTACACCCAGGTGTCCAAGTTCATCCCCTGGATCCGAGAGGGCTTAGCTAGGATGATGCCCAAAAACCAAGGCAGCAGGGCGAAGAGGCACCATGGCCCCATCAAGAGGCTGTATCTGTAAGACGGTGATCTCTGGATCTCCTTGCTGAGATCAGCCACACTTTGTACCTCTCATGTATTCATCTATTTTACCTTTGAGACTGGAAACAGTCACAGTTCAGCCAAAGAAACTCAGAAAACATTTGATAATTTAACATTAACCCTGTTGTATTTAAGTTGTATTAATTGTTTTTTGACCACTTGGGGGCAGCCGAACAAAATGTTATAAATTTGAACATATTATCATGTTACTCTGACTTCCACATCCAGCAGACTCAGAATCATCAGTACTGAGCTGGGGAGTTCCTCTGGGTTCTGTTCGCGGCCCTTTACAGTTTTTGTTAAAGCTGCAATAAATGATAGTTTTGTCCCGTCTGTAAACACAACACCTGACACTGAGCAGCACGATCACTCATCTGGAGTCGAGTTTGAGTACAGCTGATGAAGAATAATGAAAAAAAGAGTAAACCTGCTTAATTTAACACTTTGCTGATCAATATTATTAAAAACGGGTCTGTGTGCGACTTGGAGCAGGAGGAACTGAAAATAAAAAACATTTTAAAGATTTGTGTTAACAAATCAATGTCTGTGTTCATGTATTTTTGTATCAGTTGCTGCCAGAAATGAGCTTTTAGCTGAATTTGAAGCAAATAAAGAAACATCACCAGAATAATCTGATGCCTGAAATTTTTGTGTGAATTAAGCTAAAATACTGACGGGACTTTAACAGGCACATTTCAATGTTTTCTGATATCTTTCAGAGAAAACAATCAATCAATTGAGAAAACTATAGATTCATGAATATAGTTATCATATTCATTATCATGGTCATTTACAGACAAACTGGAAATAGTAGTTTGACTGAAGGAGGCTCCATTCACTCCAGATTGTGAGCAATGGTTTGAAAGCATCATAAAAAACTAGTAAGTGGACCTTGACTTATGATTCAATTGTCAAATTGTAATATTGGTATTTTTAGTATTGATAAATTGAGCTTTATTTTCCTGAGTTTCTGGAATAAGACAGATTTTTCTGAGTATTTTCATACACCAGAAACTCGATTACTGCTCGGGAACATCATTTTGTGGTTAACGCGTCTTTAAGAATGATTTCATCCCCTAACTCCACCAGCACCGTGTCCATATTTCTTTTTCTTCATGTTCTGATTATTTTCTGATCATGAAATATCCCAGTGTCATTTTAAATGATTAATCCCAGTGATGAAATCCTCCCCTTGTTTACCTCCAACAAACAAATGAACTGCATGTTGAAGTTTCAGAGGTCGAAGCTGCTGCTTGTTTTGTGTGGTTTGAGGACTGGAGAGAGAGAACAGGCCAGAGTCCACTGCAGGAACACAATGTTTTTTAAAGTTTAACTCTTCATGGAAACACAACTGAAAGTCTGACTCCTGTAAAAAGACAAAAGACTTTGAAAAGTTTTAAAAAAAGATTTAAAAAATGTGTGTAACTGCAGCTCAAGTGAGCCTGCAATCAGTTTTATATTCCATCAAATTTCCGTTGGAACTCCTTTTTTCCCATTTTTCTGTTCTTCTAATCAGAATATGGAAAACACACATGTATGTAGAAAAACAAATTTGGTTCTTTTGTTATATTTTTTATTATATTTAATTTCTAAAATGATTGTTCTTGTATAAGGAATCGGTTGTGACTCATCAGTGTGTATACGTGTGTGTGTTTGTGCGGGTGTGTGTTTGCAGTTGAGTCAGTGTCATGGCGGTCAGCATCATGTCGGCTTGTTGTCGAGCGTCTGTTCTGTCTCTTCACCTCCTTGCCTGTTTCCTTCAGGTCTTCAGCCAAGGAGAAGGTAAGACCTCTGACCTCTGACCTCTGACCCCTGCTGTGTTTGCCATTAGTGACAGCAGGTTTATAGTCAGTGTGGTCGACTGTCTTTCAAATGCTCCAGATTAAAGCTGAAACGTGTGGAGTTCTGTTTAACCTGCTTCACTCAATCTGACTGAAACACAAAAAGGTTTCATTACATTCTCAGTACGATCTAGTTTGTCACGTTTCCTCATTTGATTCATGAATCAGAAACAATCATTTTCTAATCAATAACTTATGACTTCATATGTCAAATATATGAATCAGTTCTATATAATGAGTGTTTGAATCGTGACTCAGTAAATCATTTAATGAGTCATAATTACAGAAGGTCAGAGTCAGTGTGGAGAACGGCTCCGTCATTCATACTCATTAAGTGATTATTACTTTCAGTATAAATATAATCAAATATGTCAAATAACATAAATAATACAAACATAGTGTATCACTATCATTAACCATTATAACATAATCACAACCTCCTGTGTGAATTATGACTTGTTTTATTAATTAATTAATTTATTATTAAAGTAAAAATTATGTGGATATGGACACTTTATATTGTAAGTATTTTATAGATCATATTTCATAATTATTAATCATTATATCATATGTTCATTATATGTAGATATTTTATAGATGTGTTTATTTCATTATCATCAATCATCAAAGGAATCATTATGGCGTGTGCAATAATGAACTAATCTATTATGATTTATTATAAGTATGACTTTCTAACTCATAATTATGACCCAGTATGTTATTATTACAATTTATAGACAAATATGTCAGAATTATGAATTAGTATGGTAAAGTTAGAAATACATTGCAATAAGGATGACTCAGTTTAATTATGTTAGTAATTATCATATAAACGTAACTCAGTTTGTCAAAGTTACAATTTACTGAATCATAATTATTTATTGAATGAAAATGAAGACAGTAAATGATGAATAAGACATGAAATATCTAACTATAGTTGTGATAATAAACAGGATTAGATGCTGTAATAAAACTGTAATTAAATCAAATGATGAGACAGTTGAATATTTTGACTTATGACCTGCGACTGTCCGTCATCATCATCATCATCATCATCATCACCACAGTACTGGAGCAGTGGGAGTGCACTGTGGGGATCTCTGGTGTTTCATGTAAATACAGTGTGTTGAGCTTTGCTCCGGTCCCAGCTTACCGTGGTCGTGTCGTCAGTGTTTCGTCAGGCTCCTCAGGCCCACGCGGTGTTCCTCAGGTCCAAACGGGCCAACATGTTCTTGGTGGAGGAGATCCTGCCGGGGAACCTGGAGAGGGAGTGTTACGAGGAGCTGTGCAGCTTCGAGGAGGCGCGGGAATGCTTTGAAGACTACGAGAAGACGGTCACTCACTAATTATGATGTTATCATGAAGATGAAAATTTGGTTCTGGTTCTGGTTTTAACTTGTGTTTGTTTCCACAGACCGCCTTCTGGACCGTTTACTACGGTGAGTTTTCTTCAGTGTCATTGTCTTTTATTACTCAGATTAAATCACAAAAACACAATTTTTTTTTCTTCTAAAGCAAAAATATATTTAAAATTGTACAAACACCAGAAAAAGCAGTTTTAAAATAAACAAATATAATAGAAATGTATAAATGTGTCTTTTCTATAGCTGTTTTATTTTCATTATTTTTTATTTCTTTTTTCATATTAGAAATATTTGTATTTAATTTTATACATTATATATAAGAATAATACTGTTTTACATGCCACAATGATAGTTTAATGTGCAATAAATACAAGGAAGTAAAAACAGTAATCATGACTTAGTTTATCCTGATGTTGTAAATTATGACTCATCATAATCACGACAGTATTATTAAGTTCTAACATAATAATTAAATAATTGAATAATAAAATTATAATAATTAATTGTTTATTTCCTGGTCTCCATCAGACGGGGACCAGTGTGAGTCCAACCCCTGCCTCAATGGAGGGAACTGCACTGACAAAGTGGGGGGGTTCCTGTGCTCCTGCCCCGCCCCCCACTTCGGACCAGCGTGTGAACTGAGTGTGAAGGAACAAGTAGTACGACCGTCCTTTGCGCCACGAGGTTGGTCCACATCCACAGTGACGCTAGCCCCGCCCACATGGAGGGGCGTGGTGCTCGTGGTGCGTTCAGGGGCTTACCTCTAAGAGTCATGGTATACTGAGTCCTCTGATGTGATTTTTGGAGATGAGTCATTAATAGATTTTTTAATTTGTCGTATTCATGGCAACACAGCCATTTATGGCACATGTCCGAAATGTTCAGAACTCTCGTTGCGTCGCTTTAAGTGTGATGTCACTGTTGCAGAAATCGCAGAGTGTCCGACCGACGGTCCGACAGCTTGTCACCAGCTGTGCACCGCCTCCCACTACTCCTTCACCTGCTCCTGCATGCCGGGATTCAAACTACAGGCCGACAAACGGAGCTGTCTGCCTGAAGGTCTGACACACACACACACACACACACACACACACACACACACACACACACACACACCAAAATTACCACATTTACCAAACCAGTACGAACTGGTCTTTGTGTCCTCAGTGGACTTTCCCTGTGGAAGACTTCCTGCCAAGTTCAACACAACTACGTCAATGTGTCGCCATGGACACTGTCCCTGGCAGGTAAGACCCTCTCAGCCAATCAAAGCTCACCCAGAATAGCTATCATCCAATCACAGTGACTAACAGCAGGTGTTTCAGTTAGACTGTAAAACCTGAAGCATTGGTCACAAACAGGTGAGAGTGAGTGTGTGTGTGTGTGTGTGTGTGTGTGTGTATGTGTGTGTGTACCTTAACATTGAAGCTCCTGATGCGTGTTTGTTTTCCCTCTCCAGGTGTCCCTGCTGAACAGTAGGGGGGTGGAGATATGTGCTGGCGTGGTGCTGGGTCGACGCTCTGTCCTGACCGCCGCTCGCTGCCTCTTCCTGGATTCGGGGTCCGACCTCCAGCCCTCCAACTTGTATGTGGTCGCTGGTACGGACCTTCATTCACCAGATACTATGAACACAATCCACGGCCAAAAGTATGTGGACAATAAATGTGCCGAATGTGGAGGAGCAGAAGTCACATGAGAAGAAGAAGGAACTCAAGACATGTCACTAACTGTCCACATACTTTTGGCCACACACTGTGTTTGAATGACGCTCGTCTCGACTTTCTATCTGTTGGTTTTTTTTCTTAAATTATGAAATTTGATGTAATATTCACTGTGGACTTTTATTGTGACATTGAAAATCTCTTTTCACAATAAAAGCCCACTGAAGGATATTATTTTGACGTCTTCTCTCTCATCTCCTAGGCAACGACAAGGTGGCAGTCCGTGTGCGGGCTCTGTATGTCCATGATCGTTTCCGTTCAGATCACCACCACGACAACCTCGCGCTCCTCGGGCTGTCCCGCCCCTTGACCTTCAGCCCCACCCTCATCCACCTCTGCTTGCCCAACAAGGACTTCAGCGAAAACATCCTGATGCATTCTGGGAGGACGGGCATCACGGGGAGACGGAGGAGCAGACGGAACCAGGACCTGGTCTACATGACGCTGGACGAGTGTCGCAGCCAGATGAACGTCTCGCATCCGCTCAGCAACAAAATGTTCTGCATGAGGACGCACAACGGACCTGTAGGGAATCAAAATGGAGCCCAGGAGAGACCCAGCGGACCTTCAGGGGACCGAAGTGTGGCACGGAGGAGGCGGAGTGGACACAGCGGCCGGAATCAAACCCACAGTGGCCAGAGCGGTCAGAGCGGCGCCCGGCGGACGCCCAACGAAGAAAATCAAAACACCCGCAGCTCAAACCAGAAGCCCTCAGTATCTGTCAGCGGCTTGAGGTCAGAGGTCGGCAGCAGGGGATGTGGCGATCTGTTGATGGGGTCGCCCGTTGCCACGGTGGAGCAGGGGACGGCGTATCTGACCGGGTTGCTGATGTCATCATCCGCAGGCTGCAACGACGGCAGCCACGTGTTCACCAAACTTTCCCGCTACTTGAGCTGGATCAGACCGAGACTGGAGGTGGCCGAGGATCACATGATCCCCCAAGTCAGCCAGTATCCTGAGACTCGCTAACGACCCGCCGTCCGCCGCCACCTTTTAAACTCTTTGTAGACCTTTAATTTTCTTCACTTTTATGAACGATTTCCTGTCTGCTCATCAGACGCTCTGAGATTTAACGAGTTTGATTTCAGTCCTGGTTCTTGGTTTCTGCACCGACATCCTGCATTTATTTAAAATGTCAAGTAATAAAACGATGAAGCTTTTGCTAAAGTCGAGATCATTTCCTGTGTGTGAAGTGTGTAAATGTAAATGAAGCTGCTGAGTAAATGCATTAAAAACTCAGCGTGTGACGCTGCAGGTGAAACGGTCCGAAGGCTCCAGGGAACGACTGAACCTGATTAATCAATAACTGATCACTGGTTCAATAATCCATCAGATAAACAGCTGTACAAACCGGCATCTGTTTTATTCAACATTTTTTACAGTACAAAATAAAAAAAGAGTGAATTGAATGGGAAAAGTTTCCAGGGGGGGCTGTGGAGCAGCACAGCCAGGGGGGATTGTGGGTAACGTAGTTTAGGAGACTGAGGAGAGAGGAGGGAATGGATTCTGTTTACTGACAACGAGCTTCTGGTGCTGATGGGAGATGTAGCCTTTGATGTGACCCTGACAGGAGACAGAATAAACAGGTTTAAACACAGGTGTGCGTGTGTGTGTGTGTGTGTGTGTGTGTGTGCTCACCATGTAGATGAGGTTGGCCAGGATACACTGCACCTCGTCGATGTCGACGTCCTCCACCTGCATCATCCTCAGAGCCACCAGGAAGGCGTCCAGAGGCAGCTGGTGTGTCCTCAGCAGCAGGTACCTGCACACAGAGGTCAGCTGGAGGTCAGGGGTCAGACACAGGGGTCAGAGACAGGGGTCAGTCCTTCAGGAACAGACCCAGGGCCAAAAACATGGCGCTCAAACTGGTGTCAGAAAAATAGGTGCCAAACTTGGCATCAAATCCTTCAGGTCACAACACAATGTCTTTACCATGAGGACAGAACTTAGAATTAAAATATGTGATGTCTAAAACACGGGGCCAAAGAACATGGCCTCCTTTTACAGGGGCCCAAACATGACGTAGACAAATAATAAATATATAAAATGAATAAAGAAGTGAGGTGGTCGAGCGGCGGCGGCTCAGCCTCACTCACACTTTCTTGAAGAGGTTCCTATAGGTGATGATCTTCAGCTTCTCCAGGATGAGGAAGATCCCGCAGCGGATGAAGAAGGTCTCGTGTTTGGACAGAGCTTCGTTCAGCAGCAGCAGGTTCCCCTCACTGACAAACACAGAAACAGGTCACCTGACTGCGTGATGTCACTTCCTGCGTTACTGCGTCGAGAACCTCTGCTCACCTCACAGCTTTGGTGACGTCGGCGAACTGCATCAGGTCGTATTTCCTCAGCAGCTGATGAGTCGGCATGTGACCCTGGAACACCGGAAACAACCTGCCGTCATACTGGGAGTACTGGGACCTGAACCAGTGTCAACTCATTGTACCAGATATAACCCAGACGTAAACTGGTGTAAACTGTGTGTGAACTCAGGTGTGAACAGGTGAGTCTCTAACCAGCAGCATCTTGACCGGCAGCAGGTAGATGAGAATCATCCTCTTGTTCTTCTGACTGGAGCGATGACAGTGGTCGAAGGCGTACGACAGGAACTCCTCCGCTACAGACACAAAACCACACTTCAATTGCAGTAACAGTACTGCAGTAGTACTGCAGTGTTACTACAGTGTTACTACACTGTTACTGGAGTCTAGTTTGACCTGGTTTGAAGTCGCTGTCGAACATGGCTTTGCGGCCCACGTAGTATTTGTAGGTGACTTTCTGAGCTGGGCTGTAGTCGTTCTTCAGGTTGGAGCTGTCGATGGCTCTGATCAGAGGCTTACACAGGTGCAGCTTATTGATCTGCAGCACACAAACGATAACCAATCAAGGATCAGTAAAGTCAAAGTTGCCCTACAAGTGAACTTCAGATTTCAACCACTAACGATGGATCGGTCCACAGTGAGCTCAGACCTTGAAGTAGATCTTGAAGAGCTGGTTGCTCAGAAACATCATCCCCCACTTCTTCGAGTCCTCGATCCCGGCACGACTGCACCAATGAAAACTGTTTCACTGCTCCATGTAGAACACATGATCCTCCGTCTAAAGCTGTGTCTGTATAGATGTACACAGTGTGTGTGTATGTGTGTGTGTGTGTGTGTGTGTGTGTGTGTGTGTGTTGTACTGACTTGTCGCTGGCACACACTCTGAAGCAGCTCATCAGCTGCTCTGCTGCTTTCTCCAACATCTCACTAGGTTGACCTTTACCCTTTTTCTGCAGCTGCTGCTCCGCCTGAAAACACACACACACACACACACACACACACACACACACACACACACACACACACACACACACACACACACACACACACACACACACACTCCAGTATAGAGTTTATTTTTCCCTGTTTGCTGAAATGAAAAGTCAGACAGAAAGTTTCTTACATTGTTGGCGAATATCCTGAGATCCAGAGTGACAGCGAACATCACCGGCAGAGCCCTGAAAGCACAAACCAACTGTGATTAATAATGCTGCATTCACTGTCGCCGTGTTCGTCTCAGCTTCAGTTTTATCTTGTTGTGTTTGACTCTTTGCGTCTGGACTCACCAGTTCTCCTCTTTGTGGGACTGGAAGGCCCTCAGGAAGGATGTGACAGGTCAAGGAGAAGGACTGATCAATTATTGGCTGCTGATTGGTTGATGGACAAAGACGATATCATGCGTGTTTTCTAGTGTGTGTGTGTGTGTATGTGTGTGTGTGTGTTCATCATGAAGGATATTGAACGACGAGCGTCTGGAACTTGTAGGCTTCAACAAAGTCATGATTGGCCACTGCATAGGTACACCTGTAACACACACACACACACACACACACACACACACACACACACACACTTCAACTTAATGTAATGTAATGGTACAGCCAGTAAACGTCATATTAAAGCAGCTGGGAGCTTCCAGAGCTCCTTGAATAAATTCCCAGGGTCCTCGATGCTGCACTGATGAGCTGCTTGTCCGTCCTACCTGAGGTGAGCTGCGACCATCTCATCGTACGGCGGCTCCAGAACCTGCTGACACTTGTCTTCTGGACTGGCAAGCTGAAACACACACACATGCAGGTGAGACCATATCCTAGAAACACTGGGTGCATGTACGTGAGTGGGCGGAGCCTCACCTGGAGCCGTGGGTTGGCGACATGAGGGTGTTTGAAGGAGAGCAGCTCAGCGCAGAACGAACCCTCGTGGTTGTCGATGGCCTCATAAACCTGCAGAAGAACCATCAACGAAGAATGAGCGCACTGACTCCACCTGTTACTCTACAACAGTCAGGTGAATAAGGTGAAAGGTCAGAGGTTACCTGCTGCAGGTACTGGTTGATAGTGATGTGAGCCATGACTTCTTGCTGATTCTGCAGCTGCTTACACCCGAAAACACAGAATCAGGTCAATTTAACATTAACTGATATTAACTGATGTCTCCAGAACAAAAGCTGTTAAACATATTTGTCAATCAATTGCTTATTGATTCATCGTTTCAGTCATTTTTCAAGCAAAAATATTGAAATGAAAGTCAAAGATGCTCAGATTTCAGAGATTTGCTGCTTTTCGTTGTCACTGTAAACTGAATATTTGAGGTTTGTTTTGTTGTGGTCGAAAAAGTTGTTGTTCAGTCGTTTACACGTGTTTACTCTGGTATTATTCATTAAATAATGGATTCATTATTTTAATAGCGTAAGGAACTGTGTCTCTAAATCTCATTTCTCACATATTCTCATCCACAGTCCCTCAAAGTGAAGTCAGTCACTTCTGAATCATGTGGAATAAAGTAATTCAGCTTCAGATGGGGATTATTATCATTATCGATTCATCTCTTAGTTTACAGAATGTCAAAAAACTGAATCAAACTTTCAATATTTAACGTTAAATGTCCACTCACAGGTATTGACTTTATTATGATATAAAATAAACTGGATGAGAAAGAACCAGAACATTAAAAACACAAACCATCACTTTACTTACACACTTACTACTCGTTAGCCAGATCGATGCTACCTCGTTAGCACGAAATTCATCCACTTCAGGGTGAAAACCGGTGAGAAGTCGCTTGTTTCAGACATCAACCAGAAAACAAACAGCCGTATCGATATGAAAATTAAATATTCATTATCTCCTACCTGTAAAACGAAGGTTTAACCCAGAAAATATGCGTGTTCTCTCACTTCATTCAGCCATAAACCCGGACTGTTTTCAACCGCTGCACACTTCGCGCGGCGGAAACCTACACGACATCCTGATTTCTAAGGTCGGCTTCCGGTAGTGTGTTCTTCTTCTTCTGATGTGGTTCTGTTATTGCTTTTGGCTTCCGGTAGTCTTTCAGAATAATAAATTGTCTACTTCAAAATATAAGTCTCCAAGAATAGAGAGACTATATATTAAATATTTTTTGTATTACATCTAAAAATAGTTCAACAAACTCATAAACTACAAAGTTCAGTTTTATACTTTGGTTTTATAATGGATCTTTCCCCTTCTTTTCAAACTTTGTTAACATCATGTACAGAAGCATTTACAACCATGCAGTATTAAACATACACTGGGAAATAAAATCCAGCAAATGAATAGTAAACAAACAAATTGTCCTTTAAACCTTTATTGACACAGAGCAGAATCACAGTCTCTCTCTCTGTCTCAGTCATGCTGTAAACTTCATGCAGCAACAAGCAACAAACGACAACAAAGACAAGAGTAGTTCATTATTTCCACAGGACCAGACCCAAGAACATGAAAGTGTGATTTTAATTTAATGCATTTTTTTTGTTTTGTTTTGTTTATGATTTTATTTCTAAATTTTCAGAAACGATCTGAAGTAGAGAAACAACAACAAACCAGCAACATGCAGCAGCTGAAATAACCGACATAAATGACAGGACATGTCTTTTTTTAAGTGTCAGCTGGTCCTGTCAATCAAATATCTATCAAACATCAGTCTCTTTACAGAACACAGATGATGGACTCTACAGATACATACATGTTTAAATAAAGACAGAATATTGACTCTTCCTGCAGCACAACCAGCTGCAGGTTAAATAAACACCAGGGGGCGCCATAACACCAACATCAGTGTAGAGTGTGTTTAAGACTGAGCATCAGGACTGTTGCTTTTTTAATTCAGCAACTTCTGACAAGCTCATTTTAAACTGCTGAAATTAAATTATGAGATACATTTACATTCATGCATGTAATAGTTACAATGTGTGCAATTAGCTGCTAATACTTATTGGTAGCAGCAGAAATTAGAAGCCACCAGTAGATATTAGTAGCCATCAGCATGTGACAACCTCCTGTACTCCACCAGTTTT
>NW_019174768.1:264544-457044 GCF_002260705.1 Seriola dumerili | reverse complement strand
TTCCGAGCGCCGTGTCGATAAAGCACCGACGAGGAGTCGCTGCCTCCGCTGATCTCTGATGTTTCCACGGTTACAGCACCACTGAGTTTAAAGTTTTGACTTGACAGACTATTTACTTATTGTTTTATTGAATTACATTTCATTCCTACTTTTTAATAGTTTTAATTTACATATCTTCTCCACTGATCGGTTGTTAATGGTTTTTAATTCATATGTATCATTTATTTTGTGTCTGTTTTAATTCGAGTCTAATAAAGTTTGATCTGGTCACATGATGTTAGTGGCTGTAACATTGTGTTTCCACCTGGAAGGAAACGAGCTGTTTAAATAAAGTTTTACTTATTCTGTGTTTGACAGAGCAGAGAGGGAAACTGCTCTCACTGGACCTGAACCAATGAATGGATGAACGGATGGATGGATGGATGGATGAATGGATGAATGAATGAATGGATGGATGGATGGATGGATGGATGGATGGATGGATGGATGAATGGATGAATGGATGAATGGATGGATGGATGAATGAATGGATGATGAATGAATGAATGGATGAATGAATGGATGAATGAATGGATGGATGAATGGATGAATGGATGAATGGATGATGAATGGATGAATGAATGAATGAATGGATGAATAAATGAATGGATGGATGAATGAATGGATGAATGAATGGATGGATGAATGGATGAATGAATGAATGGATGAATGAATGAATGGATGGATGGATGAATGGATGAATGAATGGATGAATGGATGGATGGATGGATGAATGTTTTACTCTGCGAGTCAGTTTGTTGTTGGAGTCCAGGTGAGTTTACCTGTCCTCCTCCGTTGACCTTGTTGGTGAGTTTGACCTTGTTGAAGGTCACGGCCGCCTTCATCCAGTGAGCGCCGAAGTTCGGTGAGTCCGGGTGGATGTAGATGCCGCCGTGGCTCCGCCCCTCGCCGCGTCCCTCCGCCCGCCCAGCCGCCACCCACTCGCCGTTCACAAACTTCCAGCGGCAGCCGTCGGCCGGCACGAAGTCCAGCAGGAAGGAGTACATGGAGCTGGGGTCCAGACCCGAGACGCTGACCTTCAGGACCGGGAACATGCGACTGTGAAGAGACGCCATTAGTTTTCAAAGGTTAGTCCAAGTGTCTGGAGGTCATTTAAGAATCTTCTCAAACACCTTCAGGATGATGACGTGCTCAACAAACCCACTTTCATCTGCTTTTAGCCAAAGACCAAGAAGAATGAAGCAAATTCACCTGGACACAGAAACGTTTGACTGATTAAACCATGAGATTCTTGTTGTTACTGATCTGCTGATTATTTTCTTCATTAGTCTTCACATGTTTTTGTTTAATCTGAGCGTCAGTCCAAACCTCGGAGACTCATTTCAGAAAAGACTGACACAATCAGCTGCTGATTAATTATCTGAATATGGACTAATTGATCTAAACTCAACTGTATAAACTGCGAGGGAGTTAAATCTTTTACAGTGCGTCGTGTTTTTATCTCTCTACCTCCACCTTCTGTGAAAAACACCGACAGTCCCTTTAAGTCTTCCTCCTCGTAACACGGCGCTCAGACAAACACGGCGCTCTCCATCAGTAACAGCAGCTGAAGTGGCGTTCTGCAGGTGTGAATGGAGTGTTTGCCCACGGCAGGGCGCGACTGGTCAACACGCCTCGGCTCGGCAAAAAAAAAAAAAAAAAAAAGACAGCACACAGAGGCGACGTTGACGGCTGATATCGACACTAATGAATAACCCTGGTTAACAGGATCACTGATCTGGACTCACACACACACACACACACACACACACCGTCGTCTCTTCATGCTGTTCCTCCTCCTGTTCACAATATTCAGAACGATTCAGAGACACAACATTAAACTGAGTCCAAACACCGACCACTGCAAACTTTTGACCATCCACCAACTAAACTCTGGACAAGTTTTCATTTTCAATACTGCAGTATTTTCTGTAGATTTAATCTAAATATCTATATAATATGAGACGTATATAATTAATATAATTCATCTCAAACAAGGTGAAACTTAAGTTTTAGTTGCCACAAATTTTGTCAACAAAGACAAACAGCAGCAGGGACAGTGCAGCCTCTGACTGACCAACCGAACTCTGGACAGAGGATTTAAAGTTTCACTCGTCATCAATGCGAGATATTCTGTAGATTCTATCTCCGTGTATTCTGGTGATTTTGGTTAAACACTATAAAACGTCACTTGGCAGTTTTTCATGGTTTCACGGTCTGTTCCCTTTCACATCAAACTTCCTTTAACCACGTGCGTGTCGTTGCCTAACGCTCAGATGGGTCGTTTTGGAGACAGTCGTCGTGGTTACCGTCCATTCTTGGTGACGATCATCTCGTTGGTGATGTGTTGAAACTTCCTCCACAGCTCGGCGTCCTCCAGCGTCACCCTGAGCTCCCTCTCCGTCGGGTCGCCCTTCTCCCGGCCGGCCTGCAGCTCGCTCTCCACCGCGCTCAGCAGCCGTGACATGCAGCGTTCGGCCGAGCCGGGGCTGCACGCCGTCCCGCCACTGCGAACGGTGGCGACGACGGTGCCTCCACCGCCGGTCCGGTCCGCTGAAGACACAGAACCGGACTCCCCGTCCTCCTGGAATCCCTCCACCTTCATCTGGAGACACACAGACACAAAAACAACTATGGAGTTATTTTACCTAAATTCTCCATTGAAAAAAATGTATTAATTTTCAAGAATTTGAGCCTTTACCTAAATTTGGACGCCATTGGTTCATCGTTTGGTCTGAAGACCAAACGATGAACCAATGGCGTCATGGCCCAGTTTCGTTGATATGAAGATTCAGTGACGATGTAACTTTGATTTCCACACCATCAGGCAAATGTTTGGGAAATACAAGTGAAGGAGCACCTGAATGCATCTGACGGCTCTGCCACTGAGGAGGAAGTGAAGCACCGCGGCTGCTGGAGCCGTGGAATGATCATTAAATGATAAATAATGAATAATGCGACTTTTACCTAAATGAAGCTTCAGCACTTTGGCTTTAATCTTCGTAATCGAAAGCTGGCAGTTTGGAAAGGTGGAGTTAGTTTGGAGTCAGAGTTCAAGAAGACATGAATCTGTGGACCATCAGTTAATCATGTTAATTGATCAGGTCCACCAATTTTCAATGTCCCGATAAACTCTTTTAATTTCTACTTCCTGTAAATTTTTTTTCTTTTGCTTTATTCTACAAATATTTCCCCCAAATTCTGCAACTGTGGGATTTTTACTAGAAAATGAATCAAACCTCTTTATAAATGTTGAACTTAAAGGACGAGTTGACAGTTTTCCACATCGCAGCACATGATGAAGAGATCAGTTTACGTCCAGTGTGAACCGAGGTTAAAAACCTGCACGTCGGCAGATGACGATGGTTTTAAGACTTGAACTGTGAACTCGTCCTTCAAGAGCTTTAGTTCAGCTTTACAGCAGCTTGTATAAATGTACATGAAATCTTTTTTTAAATTAATAAACCGAATCATCCTGGAACTAATTTAACTGTTACACAAAAACACATTTCTGTGATAGCAGCTTTAAAACACCTCGACTCAGCTTTAAGCTTCATTTGTAATTAAGCTCTGAATATAATTTAGGCTTTTTATATTTTCAGTTTTACACCTGTTGTTGGATTTGTATTAAAACACATTTATTTCATCACTGAATCTAAAGGTTCTAATCCTGAAAATAATAAATAATTTAGTTTAATGATTTAAAACAAAATGATCTTTAAATGTTAAATAAAGAATGTTTCTCTCGTATTAAGGCCTGTCAGCCAATGGCAGGAACTTCACATCATATATGTGTTTTCTCTCTGAGTGTGAGTGAGAGCTGAAATGTCACATCACACACAGAGTCTGAGCAGGAAGAGCTCACAGGAAAGAGACGGTTCGAACGTTCGCTCGTTATCATTAAGATAAAAAGTGATCTGTGAAGACGTTATTTGGCCTCTGTCTTGTTACGGGGTCGGATGTGGGCCGCCAACATTGTAGAGATTTTGAAGTGGGACATGAGCTGAGGATGAAGCTGCTGCATTAGAGCAACAATATCCAGTTTATTCCTTGTTCCTCACAGCGACACTCAGTCGTGTGTTTGTGTCTCTGTCTGATTCAAACCAACAACCGGAAGATTTAAATTCATTTTACAGCAAAAATAAAACACCTGTGACACTAATATAAATATAAACAAATATATTTATCATATATTTATTATATATTCACCTCCATCATCATGTTCATTCATTTATGTCACGAATGATTCGGTCGCAGCTTCAAACACTTCACTTCACTAACATCATTCACTGAACTCTCGGTTTGAATTCATTGTATTAGTTCATTATTTGGAGTTGAAAATATTTATATTAAATAATAAAATGCAACAAACAATAATAATTATTTGCAGGAACAATAGTGACGTCCAGAACGTACGTTACAGCAGCATGTGTTTAAATCATTCAAATCTTCAGTTACATGATTTTAAAATCATTTTAATTTTTGTTAAATATTTTTCTAATATTTCTAATATTTCTAATATTTCTCAACCTGTTTTGGTGAGGAGAAAATATCTCTCCTACTTCTACTTATCATATTATCAGATATATAAGCAGGTATGTAAATGTAAATATTATACTGTTAGTGTATGTTTTTATTCTAATTAAATAATGACTTAATTACAGTCTCTGCAGGTGGAGGGAGAGGAGGATTTCATTTCTGTGGATGAACTCGGAGGAAACGTTGATTTCATGGTTAAAGACATGAAGAGATAATTATATCAATAATATCAATAATTATTAAATCCATTGAAACAAACAATAAAAACTAAAATAAAAATGTTGCCATAAAACACGAATGACATTTTTATCTGCCCATAAATATAAAAGAAAAGTAAAATGTGTGAATAACAATCAAAGATCTCTGGTGATCAATAAGTAACAGCTGATAAAAATGAACTTACCTGTGACACTCGACACTGAGCTGGACAGGTGAAATAATCCAAAAACTAAACGAGACAAATTGACAATTAAATGGTTAATTGAAAATAACTGTTAATGAATGATGTTAATTAATTACAGTGGGTTGCTGTGTGATGTGAAGCTGCTCAGCTCCAACTGAACATCAGAAACAATCACAGGATAGTCCGACTGTACCTCGCTCTACCGCTCTCTCTCCCCCATTACACACACACACACACACACACACACACTACCTCCCTCTACCACTCTCTCTCCTCTTTCACACACAAAATTTACCTCGCTCGACCACTCGATGCCAGTTTCACTGAAGCTTAATTATCTCTAATTTTGATGAAAAAACTAAGTAAATATTAAGAAACTACAGAGGAATCAGTGGATTAATTCGAAGAGATAATATATTTTAAACTGATTCAGAGGATTAATTATTAATTACACAGAGTAGAAAGAATCAATCTATGATTCAGCATGTACGTCAAGTGATTTCATATCTGCTTATTTCAACTATTTCCACACAAACCTGGACAAATTAAATTAACATCTTTTTCTATTCAGTTGAGTCCATCCGCTCTCTACACTCCACTGCAATCGATTTCTGAGACAAAAACAGAGCTTTTAAACGGTCTCTGGAGAGGATTCATCTAAAATTCACATTCTCAAGTAAAGATGAGGAAAAGGAAGTTTTTTAAATCTGAAAACACTGAACTGAAAAGACGGATTCAGCTCTCTGACGTCGTTCAATCTGAAAAAGCAAACCATGTTTTTTTAGTGTGGAGGAAAAGTGTCCAGAGATGATAGACCTTAAAAAAAACATCAGTTTCAAGTGTGGATGAAGCGTGGAAAGATCTGAAAACGTCGCCCTTTCAGGTTGGTTCAGACGAGGAAATCTGATGCTTTCAGGAACAGGCTGAAAGTCTGGAAACGTCACGTTTTAGTGTGGACGAGGAAAACTGAGCTCTTTATTGAGTCTCTAGAGTGGATCATTTTAAAAACATCGGTCTCAAGCTTCAGTGTGGATGAGAAAATCTGAGTTTTTATGAAAACAGTCTACAGAGTGGACACATCTGGAAACTGCTGTGTTTATGACAAGACAAAGAACCCGGAGCGCCTTGAATCCTCCGTATTTATCAGTTCAGTTGTTGAAAACACGAGCGTGGATTCACCGTTTTCACATGTAATCAGCGTGTTTCAAAATGAGGACGTAGATCTGACTCGGTGATTAACCAACTCAAACAATTAATTAATTTGACTATGATAATAAAAACAAAAACCACCACTGTGCCTCCTGGAGGTTTAAATGTCATACGACAGTGTTGAAGAAAAACACCATCAGCTGTTCAGATCAGCATGTAATGGAGAATAGGTCAAATCCAAACACAGAACATCTGGAAACACACACACAGCGACATACGATATCTGGACTGTGTTGGCTGCCTTAAAATGGAGTGTGTGTGTGTGTGTGTGTGTGTGTGTTTTAATCAGCGGGTGGTGGAGGGTGGAGATTACAGGCTTTAGAGACTTAACAGGCATAAAGAAGACGTTAACGAGGGAGGCAGGTAAACACCAGAAAACCAGGTAACACGCACACACACACGCACACTGAGGACAGAATTCACACGACGTTTAACTATTTAAGAAATGAAACCCTGTTTCAGATCTGATCTGGATTCTTTCAGCTGCAGCATCAGCTCTGCTCCGGACCAGAGGGAGGTGGGAAACAGACATTTTACTTTGTATTAAATGTGAAGATAAATTCATGACTTCATACAAACACTGATGTTAAACACAGACATCAATATTTATTAAAACTGTTCCAGTGAAGACACAGACACACGACAGACAGGAAACACTGAGATGAAATGTTTGTCTGTGTGAATGTTTCTGCTGAAATCACTTGGACCATTAAAACCAGAAGGTAAACTGGGAGTAATGGAGGAGGAGCTGGTGGAGCTAACACCAGGCTGAGAGGCCGGTTCACTGCCCTCTGTGGCTGGAAAGAGCTGCACACTTTAAACTGTCAGACCTGGATCTGATGTTTAAACACACAACAAACACACAGAGACAGAATCTCACACATGAACTGGGATTCATAAAAACAGAAACAGACACACAGACAGGGACTTATAACAATCTGAATAGTACAGAAACAGAAACAGTACATACATAATAATTAACTGTGATGATCATCACTTTCACTGATTGTGTGATACAGCAGCAACTAACGACAGTGATCAATCAGTCTGATCATTATCTACTCAACTTGTCCATTAATTGTTTTATCTATAAAAAGTCAAAGATCTAAGAAGTTACAACAGTAACTGTTTCACATTTCAGCTTCAAAACTGATAAAAACGATTCATCCTTTGTCAAAACAGCCCCTGATTCATTTTCTAATTGCTGCAGCTCTACATTAGGTTTTAGTGTGCACTGCTGCTCCTGTAACCCCGCCCAGCTGTGATGTCACAGCGTACTGAGGTGCACTCTGACATCATCACGCACTTCAGAATAAAAGCACATCTCTACCACATTAAATAATTGCTGAGTTAAAGTATAAAAAATATAAATATTAGGTGAAGAATCAGGAGTTCCTGGTTCCTGAAGGTTCAGATCAGACGAAGACTGAGACTAAACAAACTGAACAGAAGGTAACGTAACGAGAACGAAATGTTTCATATACTTTGTTAACGAATAAAAACTAAACGATGTGAAATGAGTCGAACATGTCGCTGATGAAACAGAAACTGAATCCGATCTGGCTGCAGAATCCAGATCGTGTTCTGGTGTGAACACAGAAACCGAGTCCAGGTAAGAGTCCAGGTGGAAATGACAGAAAACAGGAAGTTGTACAGGTAGTGAGAACTGGTCTCCATGGAAACCAGGTCTCTTTAAGACGTTCAGTGACTCTGAGGTTGAAGTATTTTAAGGCCCATGCTCATTGCTGATTGGATACAAAGCACATAGCATCCTGCGTCCTGATTGGTCAGACAGGTGGGGGGTGAGGCGGGGTGGAGTCTAGACACAGATTGAGAATAGTTTGATGACGGCGTCCCTGAAAGAGAGAGAGGAGAGATTTAACCCTTATTAATCTGTTAGTTTCATTTTAATTAACAAGTAAAACTATAAAACAAAACTCAATAGACTTTTTATTTTGATTAAATATTTCAGTATTTTTTAGTAATAATTTAGTAAATGACAGAAACGCCTGTTCCAACATGTAGAAATTAATAAGAAAAACTATAAATTTATCTCTTTTTTAACAATATTTTAATACTTATGTTCTTACAATGTTAGTTCTGTTTTTTAACTGTTTATATCATTTATATCTTTATATCTTTATTATTTTTTTTCTGCAGCACTGAGCTGCATTTAATTAATAAATCAAGTTGATTAATGTGAACTGCCTCTAAAAGGAACAAATAATCAATAATCAATCTGTTGGACTGCTGATCAGACTGAGAGACAAATATTAAAACTTATATTTGTTGTTTTTTATATTTTACAGAACAAACATTTTGTTAAACGTCGTCATATTAAAGGTGACGGCTGCAGTTTCCCGTCATACAGAGCATCAGTAAAACTAAACAAGTGAATGCAGAGCTTGCAAAGCCTTATGGGAACTGTAGTTGCTGAATACTACAAAAGTAATTGTTGATGAATCTCACATAGATTCTGTAGTTGTTGTTGTGTTGTTTATTTTGTTTGCATTAACTTTTCATACGTTCTCATCTTCATGTTCAGCTTGTGTTTGTGTGTGTGTGTGTGTGTGTGTGTGTGTGTGTGTGTGTGTGTGTGTGTGTGTGTTACCTGGCAAAGGGGATGTATGAAAGGCCGTACCTGTGATCAACAAAAGCAGCAGTTAGACAGGTAAAACAGACAGGCAGGTAAACACTGTGTGAGTGAGTGTGTGTGTGTGTGTGTGTGTGTGTGTGTTATACCAGGTGAAAGCCAGAAACTGAAGGACACAGAACAGCAGAGCGAGACCGTTATTCTTCCACTGCAGAGAGAGAGAGACTGATTCAAAATCTGACACTAGAACAAAATAAAATGTGTTTTTATTCTGCTAAACTTTATCAACAAACCAGTCCCAAGAACCAGACATCAGCTTGAACAGAGAGAAGAAATATTCACTATAAACACAGAACATCCACCTCAAACACCATGAAACTCAACAAGTTTATGTCGATTTTAGTCAAAGTCAACGTTTCCACATCTTTTCTTTTCTTACACAGATCAGTATCAGTAAATCTGTGACACATTCACTTCATCCTGGGAAGAAAAAGTTGTTTGTGCGTTTGTGTTTCTCACCCAGAAAGCAGCACACAGTGTCAACACCAGGCAGACCTGCAGAGACACAGACACACAAACGAGTCCAACAGTTAAAGTTGTAAAAACATCTGAAACTGGACTTTAATTTTCCACGTCATCATTGCTCCTGATCCTGTCAAAGTTCAGCTGGTTTTAAACACAGAAACAGGATTTCTCTCTTTTAAACTTTCACGTTTCAAACACAGTAAAACGTGTCTATAATGTCTGACACAGAAACAAACTGTGACTCTGTTAATGAGTGAATTAGAGTGTAAGTTGTTAGTTGTGTGTAACAATGTGAGAACGTCACTGACACGACCGCTCACGTGTCTCTACGTGTGTGTTCTCACCAACATGATGGCGGTGGCGAGCGCCCTCTCTTTAGCGCACATGGTCCTCAGCTGCCGACACGGACCGACCAGGAACATGGTGCTGAAATGACATCACATTTACCTGCTGAGTTACAGGTGATACTGACGTCAACCACTAGAGAGCAGCAGGTCCTTTCTTTGAAGTCAGACACTGAGATGAACATCATTTATTTTAGAGCTGCTCTCACCTCTACGAAGGGTGCTACACACATAAAGTTTGATTGATCTGACCCAGTCTGACCTGGTTTGAACTAATGTGGACTAGGTCCAGGTCAGACCAGGTCAGACCAGGTGGGTTCTGGTTGGTACCTCGCCAGAGCGCAGATGTTTCCCACGCTGTAGAGGACAGCGAACACAGCGAGACCAAAACCTGGGATCCACAGCATACAGGTGCCCTGAGTACAGAGAGACAGACAGGCTGTTACCATGGAAACAGACGGGAAAGACAGACCACTCTCAATGGGTACAGCTAGACAAGACAGGTGGTTACCATAGAAACAGAGACAGAGACTGAGACACAGACTGTTACCTTAGATTATGACAGCAACACAGGAAGGGCTGTTACTATAGAAACAGACAGAATATTACAGACAGACAGGCTGTTACCATGGATACTAACAAGAAGACAGGCTGTTACCATAGAAACAGACAGGAAATCTGACAGACGAGCTGTAACTGTAGAAACAGACAGGAAATACAGATAGACAGGCTGTTACCATAGAAACAAGCAGAAAAGATATGCAGGCTGTTACCATGGATACAGACAGAAAAGAGATTAAGAGGATGTTACCATAGAAATGGGAAAGACAGATACACACACTGTTGTCATGGACACAGCCAGGCAAAACAGAGAAGTTGTTACCATGGATACATACAGCAAAAACAAGCTGTTACCATGGATAGAGGCAAAAAAGAAAGAGACTGTTTCCATAGAAACCGAGGGAAACAGAGACAGACCGGCTGTCACTATAGAATCAAACAAAACAGACAGACAGGTTGTTACCATGGAAACAGTGCTGTGTAGGAGCATCATTAAGGTGTTCACTCAGACTCACCAGGATGGAGCACAACACACCCAGGATGAAGCAGACCACGAAGCCTTTCATCCTCGTCCCCCAGGCCAGGGTCGACGCCTGATTGGCTCTCTGCACAGATGTCATCATCATCTTATTATCATCATCATCATCATCATCATCATCATCATCATCATCATCATCATCAAAAGCTCCAGAGGTTGTTTATGGTGTGGCAAATAAACAACATAACTCATGTAGAAAACAGACAGAGACAGCAGCAGCTGTGTCTCTACAGGCTGAAACTGAAATGAACAACCAACCAATCAATTAACAACCACATCAACAAACTGACGGCACGCTAAGGAAACAGACTGCGGGAAGGTGGTTTACATGGATCAACCTCCAGATCCAGCAGGTGAGTTCAGGTATAAACCCAGAGGGAGAGAGGCTGCTTCAGGCTAAAGGAAATATTGACAGTTTCATTGCGCGGTTGAGCCGGTTCACATCAGAACAGACATGGAAGAAAAGTTTCTCTCATCACACACTGTAGATCAGACATATTATCACATTCATATCAACTTATTTCTTTTTCTGAATTAACTCAGACTTCTATAAAGAGCAGTGGAAAAAGCTCCTTTCTATACCTGTACTATTTCTAAGGAAGTAGAATAAAAGACAGTGATGTTGAAGCTGCAGCTAAAATGTCTCTTCACACTGTTAAATTCAGTAAGTACGGTTCTGTTTTTTTTGCATTAATGACAAACACAGAAAGCCTGTAACAAAATTAACGAATTAAAATAACAAATATGTTTTTCTTGCTTTAGAAAGAAGCAGTCAAGTAATATTTCATCTTCCTTTATTAGCTCATTTGAAGAGGCTCTGTCATTAATAAAGGATGATATTAATGTAAGCAAAAGACAAATGGCTGAAATAATGATTGTTTCAATGCTGATGAATGTGACCGTTACTTTTAAGATTAATTCATTAATCATTTAGTCTATTCTATGTCCAAAGAGAGTTAACAAACTCTTGATTTTGTGAAATAAACAGTAAAAACCTAAAGATATTCAGTAAATATTGAATTATAAATAGCAAATATTCACATTTTAGAAGCTGATTTATCAGTGTTTTACTTGATAAAACACGATTGCTTCTAATTAACTTTATGTGGATTTATCGACTAATTATTAAAACTCTAATGATGAATATGAGGGTTTAATGGCGTATGTCTGAGGAAATCGCAGTCTAAATACCTTCTCTTTACATGAACGTATCGTTGGTGAAGTTATTGTCACCTCTGTTCGATTTTAACTGTTTAACTGTCTTAATTTAAATCAGATATTCAGGAGCTAACAGGCTAAAAACAACACTGATGCTAGCTGCCGTTCACCTCCAGTATGCCGGTCCCATCCGCGTTGTTTCCATCGTCCTGACCGCTCAGCACCTTCTTTAATTTATCCATCAACCCTCGTTTTACCCGCCGGACACTGGGACAGACACCTGCCGAGGGTCCAGAAGCTTCCCAGGTGTTTTTTAGAGTCAGGTGAGCGAAGTTAAAACTGAAGAGGAGAAGTCAGCGCATCAACAGGTGCAGCACTTCCGCCTGCAATACCGCCTCTGGCCACAAAGAGCCCGACGGAGGCGCTGTTTCCCCCAAAATCCACACCAGGGATTTTCAGGTACTTTTACTTCACCACTGTACAGTACTGCCAGTTTATGGTACTTTATACTTCTTCTCCACAATATATGGTACTTTTTACTGCATTAAATTAATCTGACAGCTATACTTGTACATACTAGTTACTTTTATTTTACTTTTAATTTACAGACACATATGATCATCTTTGAAAGTATGATGTATTATTATAGGGACTGTTCAACTCTTGATTGGTGAACCTCAGGCACTTTAAGGCACATTATATCTTTAGTTGGTTATCATAATTAACATGTTTAGGCACGGACAGGCTATGGGACACCCAACCCTTCCCACATAGAAGCAGTATTAATTAATTAATTACATGCTAATATTATTAATATTATTAAATACGTCTGTTCTTTTACTCAAGTTGAATTTTGAATGAAAAGGATCTGAATAGTTCTTCTCCCGCTGACATTTACAAACATAAGAGCAGAATATTGTTTTTAAGGAACTGGACCTTCAATCTGACAAACTAAACAGCCAGAAAAGCAATGAACAAACAGTTCTTTATGTAGCTGAGATTATTACAAAACACTCACATCATCCCTGTATTTTATTTTTTCTGGCTACATTTATAATTTTATCTAGGAATGGTGTTTTTAATCTTTCCTCAGCTTCCTATCACTCTTGCAATGGGATCATTATAATTATTGTACTTGACTTTTTACTGATGTTTACTGCTCAGTTTTTTTCTTCGACTCATTTACACCTTCCTGACATTTTGAATCTTGAATGCAGTTTTCTACTGTGGTTTTAATTTTGAGTCAAAAATTAGAACATTTTTCCTCCACAATCAAACTTTATTCAAAAATCATCACAACGCTGCTCAACAGTGTCAGTTTATGTTTCTACCCAAAACACTTGTAATGTCACACACTCACACACACATGAGTGAGGTTACTGTGGTTGTACATTAGCTTCACAACTGGCCATTTACTGTATGTAGGTATCTACTGCTGCCCAGTGTACGTTTGTGTTATCTGTCCCATTATATGTCCCAGAGTTCAGATCCATTGACTCCGATGGATTCAGAGAAAATGGATCAGGCTGCTTATTGCTTGTGTTTGGTCCCTTTTAATTTAACCTGACTAATCCACTCTCCTTGTCTCCTCTTCTCACGACTTATCTGAATGTTTCAGTGTGTTTTGATGATGTCACTGTCCTCTCCTTATCATTATATGTCAGTATCCTCTCCCTGTTGGTTTTAGGAGCAGTCACAGTCCACTACAGGAAGTTTTCAGGGACCTTGATGTCACTGGGGGTGTGATGCTGGAAGTTTACTGACGTCAGCCTCCCTGACTGGTGGTCTTAGGGGACTTTGACTCTGGCGGAGCTCCAGTAGACGGGCTGTGGCATGGACACCTGAACATGACACGTAGGACAGGACTGTTTTCTCCACAGCCACTCTTCTATACACTGCAGAGAGGGACGAACGTTTTTAATGCATGTTTAGAATTTTGCAAAACCCTGAATGGAGACAGATTTTTCCATCTGTTTGTGACAATGTGTGTGTGTGTGTGTGTTAGAGTGTGTGTTACCTCTTTGTGGAAGGTGTGTGTGCACTGCAGCTCCCTGGTGCCGCCGGTTCCTCGATTTAAGTCGTTGTGACAGATCAGACACACACGGTCTGCATCGCTCTGCAACGAACACACAGTTTAAACTCTCAGGTTAAAAACACAGGTCAGTTCTCACATCAGTTGTTTTACCCACCAGTGACATGACGTTGCGTCTCCTGAATTGGCCTCTCCTCTCGTGTACTGTTGCCTCTGGGATTGTGGGTATGAGGGAGGGTCTTCGCTCACCGCTGGGAATGGTGACAGGAGCGGCGGCCTCCTGCGGCGAGGACAGGAGGCGGCGGGAGGAGGAGCGTCGCAGCAGGACCCTCGCCGTCACTGGAGCCCGGGTGGACGAGTGGAGTCGAGACAGCTGCATGGCCGAGAGAGTAGTCTGGACGCAGAGAGAGAAAGAGACTAGTTAATGTTGAACCAGTTAAAAGGTTTAACTGGGCTCCACTGTCCTCCCTCACAGTTCACAGTTTATTTATAGAGCACCTTTAAAAACAGCAATGTGCTTTACAGAGAGTTTCCATCACGGGATTATTTGACTGATGATTATAATCAAATAAAAACAAAACACAGACATAAAGAACAGGATGTAAGTGAGTTAATAAAAGCACAGAACAGTCTGAGCTTTCATTCATCAGAAGGTTTGATAAATGGATTTTAAAAACAGAATGGATCACTGATCCAAAAATCCCATCAACACTGGCAAAAATAAACAAGACTATGAGTCTGTAATCCTCATTAGTGGCCTTACGGCCATGCTTCTCTTTAACACCCAAGTGAACCACTTTGAGCCAACGGAGCAGCTCAAAGCTCCATGGAGCTGGAAGCTTGTTGCTAATGCTAACGCAGCTAAAAATGGAGATCTGTGGAGATCCTCTGAAAGCCTGAAGTGAAGACAACAGTGGAGGAGCAGAGCCTCTGTGTTGGTCTTCAGGCTCATTGTGTCTCTGATTAGGAGCTGTGGACCCTCTGAAGACGACCAGCTCCCTAAATAAACTGAGGTTAACTGGTCTGACTGGTCCTTTAACTCTGAAGTTATTCCTCACATGAAGTAGTTTGCAGTAAATCTGCTGCAGGTCAGAACTATATAAGTGGAGTGAGCTGGTGCAGATGGTGGAACTAGTCCATTACTGTCCATCATGACCTCCATGACAATGATCAAAAGCTCCAGAACAGCTAATAATGGAGCCTGTGGTAAGACTGTTTTATCATCTACTACTTCCTGACTTGTAAATACTGTTCACATCAACGTCCAAGTCATACTTACGAGTGGGAGACTGGGATTGTTTTTGAAAACTCAGAGAAGGGTCTTCCTGCGGCCTGTAGCACATCAAGCCACGCCCGCCTTGAGCCACACCCGCCACAAACCACACCCTACTCCTAACCCAGCAGCCAATGCAGCCTCTTTGTATTCCATGAGGTGCTACAGGCCACAGTGTGACCTCACTGAAAGCTCCTGCTGCTGGTTTCTCTCACCTGACACGGCAGCGATGCCCGACGGTCGGTCCTCATTCGGACCGGTGTTTCTAAACTGCTTCTGCTTTCAGCTCTTCCTCCCCCTGCCTCCCCTTCCTCCTCCTCCTCTTCTCCGATTTTCTCCTGCTGTTTGCCCCCTCTGTACTGCAGCATCCAGGTGTTGAAGATCCTAGCATCCTCCTCCTCCTCCTCCTCCTCCTCTTCTTCCTCCTCTTCCTCCTCTTCCTCCTCTGGTCTCAGGGGGCTCGGGTCTTCTGTGTCTGAAAACACCTCAGCCTCTTCTCGGTCTGGATCCATTGTGATGATATGTATATCTGTGGCTAATTAAAGCTAATGATCAGGATATGTGTCACCCTTGCCAACTTATAATGAGGCTAAGTCTAAATGCTAAATTCTCTAATGAGGTACAACCTGGCTAAATTAAGCGAGGCTCCCCTGTAAACTGGCAAAGTTACAACCACAATATATTATAAGCAGGCTGAGTCACCAGCAGTCACAGCCAGACTAGCTAACTTATAACCATGCTGAATCATAAACAAGCTAAATTACTGCTAAAAATAGGTTACGTCTTACTAACAGCTAAATTACCACCAAGATAGGTCCCAACCAGGCTAATTCACAACCAGGCTAATTTACAGCTAGGGAAGATAACATCCACACCAAATGAAAACCAGGGCTAGACAACCAAAGTTAAAATTACAACCAGGCTATATTAGAGCAAGGGTAAAGTTATAGCCCACTAGATTTTACCATGCTAGTCACAACCAGGCAATTTTTTTTATTTGGGCTAAATCTCAGCTAAAATAATCTGCAACCAGGCCAATCTACAGTAAAGATAGATTTCAGCCAAGATAATTTAAAGCTGCAGCCAGGCTAGAGTAAATTATACCTACCTGGATTAAAACCAGACTAAATTACAGCTAGGCAAGATAACATCCACACTACATGAAACCAGGGCTACACAACCTAGGCTAAATCATCACCAGGCTAGGTTAGAAACTAGGCAAAATTACAGTTGGCTAGATTATAACCAGGGTAAGATAGTTGGCAGGCTAACACCCAATAAGGCTGAATTTCAACAGAATTAAATTACAGCCAAGCTAGAATTCACCTGGGTTCATTTATAACCAGGCTACATCCAAGATAAATTTACAGCTACAACAATACGCAACCTGGCTATATTAATGTAAGGCTAAGGTTATAGCCAACTAGGTTATACCATACTCACAACCAGGCTAAATAACAGCTAGGCCGAATATGAAAAGCAGGCTAGGTCCAGGCAGTCCAGAGTAAAATAAATAAATAAAATTAGTTACAGCATAGTTAGTTTAGGAGCAGATTGACAGTTGGCAGCTCCACAGTTTGAAAGGAGGAGGGACAGATGAAGGGATGGATGAAGGAGTGATGGATGGATTATTTGAGCAACAGATCCATAAATCCAGTCTTGACTGTCGATCTCTGCTCCCCACAGATCCATACAAATACAAAATGAAGTCCGTTTTCCAAAATGACCTCCAGCTCTTCCACACATCCACTTTCAGTGCTTCTCTCCTCCTCCTTTATTGTTGTTGTTGTTTTTGGTCGTTTTCTTTCTTGCTGTTTCTCTCTTGCTCTCTGTGCTGCTGTCACACAAACCCTGTTAATCCATTTACTGAACCACAGGAGGAGGAGAGAAGCCAGAGGGAGGGAGATTACACCTGGCTTACTGTATCAAACCAGGTGAGAGGTGAGCTGCAGAGCCAGTCATTTCACTGACTTTAATTCTTTAGGTAACAATTGGGTTAATTGATTAACTCAATGACTGATCTTCTGGATCTTATACAGTATTACTGGTTGCTATTCATTGGTAGTTGTTTCCCATTTATAATTTTGAATTACTGTTATTTACATATAAGATTGTATCATGCAATAAAAATAAGTAAACTGAAGATAAGCTATATTAAATTACTAGTGTCACCTAACAAAAAAATGAATAGATTGCATAATCTTTAAAGGCATTTATTTATTTTATTATTATTGGTAAGACTTTGTACAATGTAGAATACATTGTAAAATCACTGAAACTGTGAAATATTTCCCAAAAGAAACTTACATAAAAGTTATGCTATGGAATTAAACTTTATGGCAATTAAAATGTAAATTATAAATTACACCACCGCCCATTATTAAACAGAATAAGTTTGCCTGCTATTCCCTTTAGCATCATATATACAGGTCTCCATGGATAAAACAAGTGTTACAACAATACATTACCTATGTGCAGGTGAAACCGGAAGTGATGGTTCGTTAACGTCCGGTGTGAAGGCGGAGCCGCTGTTAGCCGGACTGTAAACATCACTTAGCTATTAGCTCACCCAGCTAACCCGGGTTTCAGAGCACTGTTGGAAAGTGAGCGGGTGTGCGGCGGTGGAAGCAGAATGGGTACGTGCTGCTCGGGTTTATTCATCACTTTACTGCGTTTTAATCAGACACTGTCTCGTCTGTCCGGCTCTTTGGCGAACGTTACCCTGCTAACCAGCAACTTGTGTTGGTCCTAGCTAGCAACTTCACCAGTCGGAGCGATTCGAACCAAACTCCATTCACACAAGGAGCATTTTTAATATACTTTGGTTTAAGGAAAGCTAAATACTTAATAGAATATATCGTAACAGCTATAATGAGTTACAAGTTACCTCGGCATATGTGTGGTACATATATATGAGATTATTTAATGAAAAGTAAGTAAAAAAAGCATAAGGTTATGTAGCGTTAGTGGTTTATTTTAACTGCTGGCACTTGTGTGGCTCTCCTGTAAGCCGCAAATCATTTAATATTTTTAATACAGCATTCATAATAAAATGCATTCAGTCATCACACGCCATGTCTTATAACGATAATTACCCAGCGCTAAATGGACAGGTGCAGGTCTGATGAGACCGGGTTGTATAAAATTAAAAGCTGTGCATTCTGTGTCAGACACATTCCGTATAGAAGACCGATTTATACTCATTCAGGAAATGTCTTAAATCCAGTTTTAGGAACTATTGCTCATTCACTAACAAGCAACGAAACCTTGAGTACTTAGATTTCTTAAATGGAGTTTGGCTGTATTTAATTCCCAGCCAAACATAACTCTGCAAAACACAAATACAGAGATGTTAAATGAACATTTTCTCAATATTACGTTCTAGGTTCTGTGTGTGACATCAGGCCTATTTAAAGACATTTGTTCTCATTTAAGAAATTAAATTAACTCCAATTTAATTATGTATTGCTTGCTCACTAATAAGCAATGAACCCTTAGCTACTGATATATTTAAATGGAGTTTGGCTGGGAATAAACGGCTTCCTGCTGTAAACTGTGAGTTAAAAACCACCTTAGTAATGTTTTGTAACCACTAAGATTAATAATGCCTGCTTACCATTAAGGTGTGGAAGTATGGACACACCTAAAACCTTACCTGCTATGACAAGCTGAAATAACCACTGTGTGAAAGGTATGTTAAACTAACAATGATATAACAGAAGTGTGTTTTTTATACTTATTTTTATAGTAATATGACTTATTTTTTCCCCGATGTGCCTAAAATTCCTAAAAGTTATAAATGGATTATTTTCCAAACCTCACAGCAAACTGTAAACTGGATAATGATGATGATAATGATGTTCATGATGAAGGTAATAGGCTTTTTCCCCTGCAGGCATGTTGACTTGTCTCTATTATTAGATTCAAGTTTCCAGTAAACCAGGACCCAGAAACAGACTGAGCTGAATGTGATTCAGCCATTATTAATGTTATTAGTAACATCCGTGCTTTTCCTACTGTGTCATGTCAACATGTTCCTCCTCTCTCCCCCTCAGCCCCCCCACTCCCCCTCTCCTCCCTGCGTCTCCTTGTCCCCCCTCTCCGCCTGCTGACGGCAGCGATGTGGCAGGTCGCTCGGCAGCAGAACGTGAAGCATTATGGGATGCTGGAGGACTTTGTTTCCCTGGTAACCGAGGCGGTCCCAGAGCTGCTGACGGACCGGCAGAGGAGTCTGCTGCTGCTGGCTCTGAGGGCCAAGGTCTGTGTTGTTATGGTCTTTATCCAAACCACAGAGAGGCAGAGGCTCGGTGCTGTTAATGTGGGTCACTCTAGTAGAAATATATTTAGCCGCACAACAACGTGTTGAAAAACCATTGCCACGTTGTATTAACATGCGTTCTGCCTCTGCATGTGTCACCTAGATCAGGAAAAACTCACACTAATGCAGGTGTAAGTGAAATCAGTGTTTGAGCTCTTTTTCTTTATTAGAACAAATCATAAAACAAAAAATACAGACAAGACATGAAGAGAAAGCAGTTCAGTGTCAAATGTCCAGAGCTGGAAAATTTAATTTAATTAATTAATTTAATTTTATTGAAATCAACATCAATCATATTTCCATAAAATGTGTTTCAGAGTTCAGATTTTAAGAGTTTTTAAAAGAAACAAGATTAAAAAAGCAACACGGGCTGCGTTCAGGAGCAAATGTGGTTCAAGTAGTTTTAGTAACCTGTGACATGTGACAGGTCTGTCGCTGCTGACAACAAACCGTTCCCTCCACTGTTAAGTACTCGTAGTTTGAGGAGAGTGGCAGACTGCCAGAATAGCTCAGGAGAAGAAGAAGAGGCGCAGTCCTCTGGAATGAGTGCAAAAGTTTGAAGGGCCTTTACCTTCTGCTTTAAACACAGGTGTGGTCAATACTATGTCGATGTCGTACATGCTGCCTCATGCTGAATCATCATCATCATTATTATCATTACTATTAGAAAGGCCTGAGGCTTTTTCTGCCCTGACATGTCCGCTGTAAGAAATCTGTGCTGTTGAGTCACTTCATTCTGGTGAAAGTGAAAAGTAAAGATAAGAAAGCTCCTCTGTCTCTGACCTGATGTTTCCTGATTTAAATCATCACTTTGTTCCTTTTATTTAAGGAAAGACGTCATGTTATAAAGCTGTGTAAAGCCAAGAGGAGCCGCAGATTCCCCTGATAATTTGCTGGAGGTCGTTCCATGTTAGTTTTATAAAAATAAACATTAAAGCTTCTTGAAAGAATCAAAAACACCGTCAGAGCAGCAGCGAGTGTTTCACTGACAAACAGCTGACAGGTGTGTAATCACAACAGGAAGTGACATCTTCACTCTCTTCCTGCCTCAGGTGACCCTCTCTGATCCCACCCCCCAGGCCGTCGACGCTCACCTGGACAGGATCCGCTCTGTCTCCGAGGCAACGGTGAGGGAGGAGGGCTCTACCTGTGTCCTCTCGTATACATCTGTTTACTGCAGTTAGTTGGTGTTTAAAGATGCAGCAAACTGAGACAGTCTGTCCTCACACAGCAGCGCTAACATCCAGCCACAGTCTCAGGGACGTTCAGGTGGGGGGGGGCTGTGGAGGACCATGCAGGATACTGGTCCCATTGTAGGATCCATATTCTCAGCTTCAGCCTTAAATCTGTTTTCGGTCATTGTAAATGTAATATTTGGGGTTTGAGCCGTCGGATTAAACAGGACATTGGAAGAAGTCACCTTGGGCTCAGACGAAATTATTCTGGTATATTTCAGGATTACCAGATATTTTAACAATTTAATCAATATTGAAAACAATCCTCAGTTTGACCCGGTCATCTGATTATTTTTAGGGCTGCAACGAAGAACTACTTTCATGATCGATCGTTCGTTTTGTTTTTCAGTTTTTTTTGTTAAAACGTCCCACAGCCCAAAGTGACGTCTTCAGATATCTTTGTCCAAATCCAAAGTTGCTGAGTTCACATGTGACAAAGATGGACGTCGAGTCTTCATCATGTGAGAAGCTGGAACCAACAAATATCTGACGTCTTTGTTCAAAAAACGATGAATTGATTATGAAAGAAGCTGCAGATGAATCGACTGATCGTCGCAGCTCTAACATGTGACCAGACTGCAGTGGATGTTGGGACAGACGCAGACAAAGATCTGGAGAATCAGACTCTTCGTGTTTTTGCTTTTAAATGTTCTTCATTTCACATCGTTTAGATTTTGTGCATCTTAATTAGATTTTGTCTTAACCAGATATTAGTTCACGTCAGAGGCTCAAAATCCTGATTGACTGAATGTGAAATCTCCTCACAGACTAGAGACGATGTAACGTGTCTGTTCCTCCAGCAGCAGGATGAACAGGTGGACGAGTGGTGTTCAGCTCTGTTGACTCTGACTGACACAGTGACGCAGAGACCTGCAGACAGACAGCGCCTCCTGCAGGTCAGTGTGTAAAACAGCAGCATTATGAAGGCTTTTCCAAAACAAGGAGTCGTATAATATATAATATACATATACTGTATATGCTGTGAGTCAAGTAACGACTCTGCAAGATTAGCTTCCAGCAGTAGAACCATGATCCAGCTCACCTTAGATTCTCCTCATGAACCTACAGAACATGGCAGAACTGGTCTGAGGCGGTTCACACACCTTCCTTTGAGATGTTAAACCTCACTACCTGATGGTGTCAACGACTGTTTGTAATTGTTTGTATTAGAGTGTGTCAGCTGTTTTATTTCTGTCAGCTGATTGCGTGTCTGTTGTGATCAGTGAAACGACCTGATTAAATAATAATTAAATGAAAATGTTTCTGATGCTGCTGCTGTTTATTTGCATCAATAACATTTCTGAACATAATCTGAAAAATGATTGATGATGATTGCAGGCTTTGTGAGCCCCCCCCCCCATGTCCAGGCCCCTGTGACGTTCTCTCTGTGCTGGTCTCTGTTTCAGGAGGTGTTTGACCAGAGTTATGACTCCGCCCTCCAGGCCCTCGTATCTGACTTCCTGTCCAGGATCGAGCAGCTGTTCCCTGTGCCCGACTTCAAACAGGTGCTCAGTGACTTTAATTCTGGGGGACATCACAGATAATGAACAGGAAGTCACTGATGATGCATTTTTTTCTTGATTCGATTTAATACGATATCATGATACCAACATTATCTGACGGCAGAATACTTTTTCTCTTTTCTGGTTCTGGTTTGATTTAAACTGTAAAAACAAACACAAAATGAAACATCTTCTAATAATAAAACAGTTTTATATTTTTCTTTGTGTCGTTCAGGCTGCCTCGTGGCTCGACGCTGCCCCTGGTGGTCTGGAGGACTGTCTGAAGGACGCGGGCCGGGAGGATCTGAGAGAGCTGCTGACCAATCAGAGCTGTTCACTGGGCGGAGCAACCACTACAGGTATGACATCACAGAGAGAATCAGATCAGAACGAAAAGGTTTCTGGTTTGATTTTAACTGTATTTGTTGTTTCTATTATTTTTCCTCAGTGTGTTGTGACACTGAGAAGATCCTCCTCTCCGCCTGGTCCCACCCTCTCCTCACCAAACTGACCAATCCCGAGCCTCCTCTCGCCGACACAGAGGTCCAGGTGGATCCTCTTCCTGCAGTGGCGAGCCCCTTGCAGCTGGACGTGGAGCTGGTGAAGGTGGAGGTGGTGGTGATGACGGAGGACGAGCAGGAGGAGGTGGAGGAGACTGTGATCTGTCAGGCCGTGTCGCCAGTCGAGCAGGAGGCGTCCAATGAGGATTCAGCAGTGGGCGGCGACGAATGCTCCATTGCACCTGTGATCATGGAGGTGGACGGGTCAGATGCTCCGCCTCTTTTTCCCAGTGTTTATGATTGATGATCGACAGTTTATTACTAATTATAAAGGAAACGGAGGAAGTGTTGACACATTAACTGCTCGTTATATTTGAGTTTGTAAGAAAAAAAAATATTTACAGCTAATTATTATGAAAATTATGAAAAAGATACAGGACCTTCAAAATAAAGTGTCATCATCACTGTTTCCTGTCAGGTTGAAGGACTCACCTGGAAACTTTGTGGACCAATCAGAAGACACAGGTAAAACACACACACACACACACACACACACACACACACACACACACACACACTGAAAAACTGAACATTTTATTTATCTAACTCCTGCCTTCCTTCACAGTGGACCAATCAGATCAGTCCTGCTCCGAGGTCACAGCTAACGCTTTGTACAGCATTTCCCATAATTCTCAGCGGGTGGCTCACAAGTGTCCTCAGTGCAGCAAATGTTTCATCTACCGTTCTCAGGTGAGTGTGTTCACCTGTCGTCCATTCAGTTTGAATCAGGTGCATGTTTCTGTTCAGAGTGTGTTATTGTGTATTTACCTGACCACTTCCTGTTTTACCTGTAATTACAACCAAATTCTTTCCAGGAAACGTGGGAGATTATTTTGAAATAAACTGCAAATTAAACAAAGTGCAAAAATGACAAATCACCATTTTAGGAGATGTTATGTTCCAACCTGTTTCTGGTTCAGGACCAGTTTAAAGAGCTTACTGGTCCCAGTCAGGACACCGCACAGAACCCACCTAAACTGGAGGTTAAACAGACGTAACAAGCTAACGACTTAACCAGTGACCTCCGAAGGAGCCGGAGGTGGATTGTGTTTCCTTTGGGCAGAGCCAGGCTAGCTGTTTCCCCCTGCTTCCAGTCTTTATGCTAAGCTAAGCTAACTGTCTGCTGGAGTGGAATCAAACTGAGTCTTTAATTGTTCCTTTGACCAAACTTAAACTTGTAGTAACTCTGCAGGTACATGTTGGACCAGGACTCGTCCTCTGTAGTTCTGGTCCGATCTGTCCAATCAGCTCATCGGTCTGACTGTCCATAGGTGATCCGTCACCTGCGTACCAACAAGTCCTGCGGGTCGGCCTTAACCACGACAGGAGCTGTGAGCCTGCAGAGTCAACCAGGCGGTCGTGACCAGGAGCCCCGCCCCCCGGAGCCCCGCCTCCCCGAGCCCCGCCCCATCAGGTCCCACTCCTGCTTCCAGTGCAACGCTGTCTTTAGAACCAAAGCCGAGCTCCTGTCGCACCAGCGGAGCCACCGGGCCCGCCCCGTTTACCAGTGTGGCCAGTGTGACAAGGAGTTCCACCACCTGTCCAGCCTGACCAATCACAAGCAGACCCACCTGGACAGAGGAGGGTTCACCTGCAGCAGGTGCGATAAGGTGTTCGAGTCGGCCAAGGAGAGAGACGCCCACAGACTGCAGCACCGGCTACCTGACCTCACCTGTACAGTGTGTGAGCAGACGTTCAGCTCTCAGACTCAGCTGCTGCGACACCTGCAGACTCACTCTGTGGAGGGGGCGGAGCCCTGCTACAACTGCCGCTTCTGTGAGCAGACCTTCTCAGGTAACGTACACAGGTGCTTCTGTGGGAGGAGCTTTGAGTCACAGTTCCACTGAAGCATCGACATGTAAACATCTTTCTGATGACACTGATGTGTTGGACTTTTATTTTGGTGCTCATGAACGAACCGTCTGATTGGTCCCTGCTCTCCAGGTGTGACCCAGCTGCGTATCCACCAGCGAACACACACTTTCCGCTCGTACCAGTGCGACCAGTGCAACAAGACGTACGGCTCCCTGACCGGCCTCCACTCGCACCGGGCCAGCCACACCGCCGAGAGCCGCTTCCTGTGTCCGCAGTGCGGCAAGCGCTTCAAGACCCGGGACGGGCTGGAGGGTCACCTGAGGACGCACACGGGGGAGCGGCCCTACCGCTGCCCCTACTGCCCCAAAGACTTCACTGCGCTCGCCGGCCTTAACGTGCACGTGCGGCGGCACACCGGGGAGCGGCCGTACGTGTGCACGGTGTGCGGTAAAGGCTGGCCCTCCGGAGGCGACCTGCAGAAACACATGAGGACTCACACGGGGGAACGGCCGTACGTCTGCCAGGACTGCGGGAAGGCCTTCTCCATCTCCTGTCACCTGACCGAGCACCGCAGGATACACACAGGTAAGAGAGCAGCTCAGGAAACAGTGACTGAAGAAAGATGTCAGATGTGGTAGGTGGTGTTGTGAGTTTCCTCGTGTATGGTGTTAAATTCTCACCGTTATTCCATGTATCACCCCGAAACTGAGACGTGGTTTCAGATCTGATCCAGTTCATAAACGCTCAACTTTAAAGTTGTTAACTCACCGTTTGTTCCTTCAAATCCTCTTCAGGGAACAAACTGAGTGACTGAAGGCTCCACAAGTTTTTACTGGGCGACTGAAATAACACAGATTGGTCAATTTTAGAATCACTTGGAATATAATGGTACCAACCAACTGTAATTTAGACCATTAAACCTCTGTGGCTTTGTACATCCCTGACTGTCTGTGGTGTGTCTGTGGTGCAGGGGAGAAGCCGTTCTCGTGTCCTGAATGTGGGAAATGTCTGAGGAGGAAGTTTGACCTGAAGAAACACATGTTGTCTCACAGCAACATCCGTCCCTACGCCTGCAGCTTCTGCCCCAAGAGCTACACCCGCAAAACCCACCTGAACAGACACCTGCTGACACACAGGACTACTGACAGCGAGGTGGTGGTGGTGGAGACCCCCGACGACGCCTGAGACACATCTGACGCCAGAGTCTGTTTTTGTTCTGCATGTTTCATGAGTTTTCATCAGTTTCTAGATGGATTTCCCTCCTGCAGACAGATGATCAATAATCAGACAGATGATGAATGATCAGAGAGATGATCTGGACGTGTGCTGCTGCAGCTGTGTTCATACTTAATCAGGGACAGTTCACATGATTCAACATGAGAGCGTGAGGCTTCGCTCCTAAACTGAATGTTTCGGCTGGTTTGAAGACGTCACCTGAAATCTGGGAGCTGTTTTTTTTTTTTTTTTTTTCCTAGAACCTGAAAGATTCAACTTTCAAACCATCAACACACTGAAGAATAAACATCGCACCTTTAGGAATCCAGATCCAGATCCAGATCCAGATCCAGATCCAGATCCACTTCAATAATCCAAATCTTTAAAGAAACTAAATAAGTAACTAATAATTAATTATAATGAGAAACAAAAGAAATTATGGATAACTCGTTAGAGCTGTTTCCTGCAGTTTTCAGTGGCAGCTACTAAATGAAGCAGCAGGAGATCTAAAGTATTGATTACTGATTGATATTGATTATTGTGAACTAACAGCTGGAACAAATCCAGATGCAGAGGAAATAGAGATGAATCAGGACCCAGCTGGCTGCAGGTGGAGGTTCTCTGTCTCCGCCCACAGCTGCATCACCACACCATGATACGGTGTTTACATTTGGTGACCTCAACAACAACAACAACAACAACAACAACAGATGTCCTGACTCTGTGTCGGTTTCCAGGCGCCGCTCTCGTCACTGTGACGCTAACGTTGACCTGAACACTATGACATGACGTGAATGTGCTGAAAGCCTGATGTCAGATTACTGGATTTTGTTTGGTCACCGTGGTAACTGTCCATTGCGGCAGCAGTTTGATGATGTGCGATCTCTGTGGCTGCACCAGCTCTTCCTAACTTTTACACACACACACACATCACACACACACCTTCACACCTGACACTTTAAATTTTACGTCACAGAAAACACAACTTACAGTGTGCGCTCTCATTAGTTTTTACATTAACAAAGGCCTGACAGTGAAGTTAGAAGTCTTATTTTGAAAGTCATATCCTCTTGACACCTTCAGCTTCACAGCAGTACAGATGTTTCCCATCACATCTGTGTAGGGGAACATGTGTAATTCAGTGATTGAATTGAATTTAAATCCCGTCTGCAGTGACGAGTTAAAGGGAATATTCCTCCCCCGCCTCCCCCTGTGTCACTGAAAACATTCCTCACACACTTGGCGAAGGATCTGTGAACAGCTGGTGCAGCCAAAGACAAACAGATGTGAAGATGTAAAAAATAATTGTTATTTTCTTGTACTTGTTCATCAACACTACTCATTTTAACCAGCTGGTAGACTGATTCTCACCACTGGGAAACTCAGTGTTTGTGTTGCCATGGAGATTTTGTATCTGTGCTATAAAAGCTGCTATGTCAAATATTCAGATGTGACTTTGAACTGTTAATTTCCACAGGTTTTATTTAACAAAAGGTCTCAGAGCGGTGGTAAGGAACAGACTTTATTAGCATCAACAACAGGAAGTGAAGAATGCTTGTGTTTAGTCGTCGTTTCCTGCCTTTTCAATAACTTTCCTCATCCACCTGCTCATCCTGAACAGGTGAGTGTAGAAGCCGTACTTTCCGTCCCGGTCGCAGCCCTCGCCCCACGACACGATGCCCATCTGATACCAGCGGTTTTCTGCCGGGTACTGCACAGAAAACATTCAAAAGATTTACAGAGAGCAGTTATTCTGCAACACTTAAGTCATTTATAGCAGCATAGAAATACATGTATAGAGCTGAAATGATTGGTAGAGCCATTCATGAAAAAAGAATCAGCAGCTCTTTTAATAATAAATTATTTAAGTAGTTTTTCAACATTTACAGCTGCTGCTTGTTCTTTGTCGTATGTGCCACTAGGGGTCTCTCTATCAAAACGATAACAAAAATAGGAGTTTGGTGACGTAGTCAAGTAGCGTGGGATCATGGGAGTTTTTGTCTTCACAATTATTACTGACAGCTTCTCAAAAAACAGTAGGTGTTCTTTTGTTTTTTTAAATCAGTGTTTCAGCTGTGCAATATGGCGGACAGGAGACGTCAAGGAGCGGCTGATAGCTAGCTCCCACTAACATTTCCTCCGCTTCTTTCTCTGATAACTTAAGATCCAGACGTCCGATCATTCATCTGGTTAAAATATAGAGTTGAAAACCACAAAGAAAAGGTCTATATTAAGAATGTGCCCGAAAACTGGATAAAAAGTCAGTTTTATACTTCTGGCGGGCAACCACAACGCTGGCGCATGCGCAAAGGGGATGTGACGCCATTGACGAGCGACCAACTGGAAAGGACCGTTAGCCTGATTAAAATCACGGATAACGAATTAGTAGGTTTGAAAATTGATGGAAACATTAGGGATAATGTAAGTACACAACTCACCAACATATATAACAAAGGTCTACTTGTTTTTAGATGTTTTAATGTGGAAAAGTTGCTAAAACATGCTATACAACAGTTAGTTTCGACAAAGAAATTTGATTGGACAAGAGGCAGATTACAACTGCACTTGAACTTTTAACTATATGTATCACTCCGTTTTACTGGTGTTTCTTTTAACCGTTAATTAGCGTTACATTAATGGTCGTTACAAACTTTCCAAAGATGAATATATCTCCACTTATAACATTTGAATTAGATGATGTATGGCCGTCAGAAGAGGATGGAGGGAAGGTAAGAAGCTACACCACTCCCTCTCCTGTGATACTGCTTCATTTATTAGAGGGGATAATATGGTGGGTTAAAGTGAAGTGTTCCTGGTTCTTTTTTAAAATGACTCTCACCTTCATCACAAATGGTCCACCACTGTCTCCCTCACAGGCGTCACCATGCTTGGCGTCCTCCGGTCTATAACCTGCAGCACACACAGCCAGTGTTTAAAGGGGAACTGTAACAGTTTGTAGGGTTACTGTTTAACACTAAACATGATGGGAGCGTCATCAGTTCTGCAGGGGTCCTGTCAGAAACCAAAGTATTGGACATATTAAAATGTGGCCTGATGATGGCGCCAGAGGGAAAGTCAGAGGATCATCAAAGACATTATGATTCATCCTCAGGGGACCCTGAATGTCATGTGATGTTTCAGTCTGCTGCTAGCATGGCTAAAACTTGAAACCACTTATAAACTGTCTGGTTCACATGCCGTTTCTAACTTGTGGAATTAATGTTGGAACAGGAAAGTTACCAGCACAGAACATGTTGTCTGTGATCCTGACTGATGTGGAACTGCGGCAGGTGTCCTGGTCCTGGATTGGCAGGTGGATTTGCTGGAGGACCGTGGGTAAATTTCTTGCTGATGGGTTCCAGGTTTCCTTCAGGTTCCCCCAACCGGTCACTCGGCCCTTATAGCCCTCTGTCATCAGGCTGCCGGGGAGGAACAACTGTCAGGTAACTCTCAAAGCCCCGTCACAAGCCACAGAAAACCCAAACGTCAGAGTGGCATTTAGGTTAAACAGCCGACAGTAAAACGGAGAGAAGCACCCAACGAGGGGGCGTTTCTGTGTGTGTGCCTTACGTCTGGGCGACCTTCCTGCTGGGCAGGCAGACAGGGAAGATCTCATCTGTGAATGTGACTGGCCGTCTCAAGTGCAGCAAAGCGATGTCACGGTTCAGGTTTTCCTTCCAGTTGTACTTGGGATGGACGATGATGTCATCAATTGCCACGATCTTCTCGGTGCCGCGCTCAAACCTGGAGAGTTATGAAAATATTTTGCTCAGTCCACTGCACATCAACAGCTGTTGTTCTGGTATAAGAAGTCAGTCGTACTTGGCTCTGTTGTGTTTCCCCAGGCGGACCAGTATGTCCTTGCTGGTGAAGTTCTTGTTCCAGGGTGGGTAGAGGATGCAGTGAGCCGCGGTGAGGATCCATTGATCACTGATCAGACTGGCTCCACACAGCAGCTCCTGGGGGCTGCGCTTGTACAGCATCACCTGCCTGCAAACAAGAAAACCCTGGTATGATATTCTGTGATAAAGATGACAACATGAGACTTACATGGTTGTGAAGTCATGTGGTCAGTCATGATTTTTCTGTATGTCTGGACCGGTGAAGACGCTTCGTGAAGGCGTGGTGTGGCAGTTTTAGCACAATTAGACAATTAGACTACCTTTTAAATATTGTTACCAAGAATGTTTGTATGGTGTGGTTACCACGGTGACAGTGTGTTGTTACAAGTGTGGTTACCATGGTGACAGTGTGTTGTTATAAGTGTGGTTACCACGGTGACAGTGTGTTATTATAAGTGTGGTTACCATGGTGCTGAGGCCACATCGGCGTCGTCACCCCCAACGATGCGTTTGTCTCTGTACGACTCCAACAGCTCTTCCTCCTTCGTGTCCTTTATACCCTTCTTTTCAAACAGGGGGCGCAGTCCACACTCTGCAACACAACCAGTCAGTCAACCAGTCTGTTAACCAGTCAACAACATCGTAAACCAGTCAGTTAACCAGTCAATACACCATTCAGTCAACCAGTCAGTTAACCAGTCAACAACATGACTAACCACTCTCTCCTTGTCCAAAGGAGCGAGGATTGAAAAACGTTTTCCTGGCGGGACCCAGGACGGAGCGCTCCATCCCTCCAGTCTCTTCTGTCAGCAGGTCAGCAAGCAACTGGTCCTCTGGGAGACAGACAGGTGGAGAGAGAGACAGGTAAGGGGGTGGAGAGTAACACCTGTGCTCTATGCTCTGGATGTGTACATGCAGGATTACCACAGAGCTGCAGGTCACAGAAGTCCACGGTCACATTTCCAGATACCTCCACGTAGCACCAGGGGCCCTCAGGGTCGTTGTCAGGGTTACGGCACTTGTTCCCCTGCAGGCTGACCTCTGGGACGAACTCCTTGTCCCGGCTGAGGGCCGTGACCTGCGGTGACGCCCACTGCAGACAGGTGTGGCCTCCCAGGGTAACATCCAGGTCGCCTATGTAGTCTACGCCAAAGTTACGTAAACACTGGCCAGTTTTGACCGGGGCAGGTGCCACAGTGGGCGGGACAAAGACCTCACCTGGACAGAAAGAGTGTTTGATCAATCGCATTCTTTGTGTAACTATGACAACACGTTTTTATCTTCTTCTGCGACTTTAATACTCAACGGAGCAACTAAGGTCAACTGTGAACACCAAAACTTCATCAGTGTTAACGATCCCAGAGCTCCTGCCCTCGCTGTAGCCTGTGCGTGGGGGTAGTAATACTAGTTGTAGTTAGTTATACTAGCAGATACTTGCCACATATCGGCACCCTGCAGGTCTCTTTCTGGACCGTTGGGTCCTGGGTGAAACACCAGGGTCCCTCAGGACGGTTGTCAGGGTTACGACAGAAGTTCTCCTCCAGGTTGCTGTTCTGCTGCTCTGAGATGTTAAACTCCCTACAGACAGGTGAGAGACAGACAGGTGAGAGACAGGTGATCAGACAGAGAGGTGAGTTAGTTGGTTGGTTGGTTGGTTGGTTGGTCGGTCGGTTGGTTGGTAGGTTAGTTAGTGCGATAGTTGGTCGGGCAGTTAGTTGGTCATTCAGTTGGTTGGTTAGTAAGTTAGTCGGTCGGTCGGTCACTTAGTCGGTCAGTTAGTCAGTTGGTCGGTAGGTTAATTAGTAGGTTAGTTAGTTAGTTAGTTAGTTACCTCATGATGGGATGAGGGAAGCTGTGCCTCCAATATTGACACTTTTTCCCTGATTTTGTGATGTTGACATTTCCTTCATAGTTCAACCCCTTACTGAAAATACATTGACCTGAGAACACACACACACGCCCACACACACACACACGTCAATGTACATGTACATTTGAACTGCTTTAATGTTTATTAATGTTTCTTGATATTTACCTTCTATACACTCTCTGACTGTGTCGATGTTGTTTTGAGTTCTACTCATTACAGTTCCTTTACAGTCTGGAGACAGAGACAGACAGGTCAGAGAGAGAGACAGACAGAGAGAGAGAGAGAGAGAGACAGACAGGTCAGAGAGAGAGACAGACAGAGAGAGAGAGAGAGAGAGACAGACAGGTCAGAGAGAGACAGACAGACAGTCAGACAGACAGGTCAGAGAGAGAGACAGACAGACAGAGAGACAGTCAGACAGACAGGTAGTTAGCTGTTGTGTACTCAGAGTTGTGTATATTTGAGCTGTGGACTTTGTTCATGTTTGTTCAACAGATCAAACACAAAGTTAATCTCAACTGAATCAGTTAAAACTCTGACTGCAGAGTTTCTGCTGTTCTGCCAGGAAGAGGTTCTACGGGTTCTAAAGGTTCTACAGGTTCTACAGTGTTGTGTACATAGATCATATGATCTGTGTGTGTGATGGAGCAGCAGTACTCACCCAGGTACTTGGCCCAGAAGGTTTCCTGAAGGGAACAGAGTTAGATTTTAATCTGAGCAGAACTGTTCTCAGGTTCCGTACGACTCTATGACGATTACAGAGTGAATGAATCAGAACAAAGTGGAGTCGTACTGTTTTATCCGGCTGTTCGAACACCTCTCTGGCCTCTTCATGGTCACAGATTTCCTCAATACACTCTCTCTCCAGGTTCCCTACAGAGGAACCACAAACACAGAAACCCCTTCACTGCAGTTACTTGAAGAGGGTCAGTCCTCTGACCTTTGACCTGTGAGATAGGTTACCTGGTTTCACCTCCTCAAACAGCTGATTGGCCCGTCTGTTCCGGACCAGAACCTGCGAGGCCACCTGGCTGCCCAGGAAGACTACAGAGAGAAAATCAGCTGATTATAACTATGAAGGCAGGACCTCGGTGTACCTAATAAACTGGACACTGAGAGTTTATTAGATTAGATTAGATTAAATTAGAAAAATCCTGCATTCAGAAAAATATCAGCAAGAAGTAAAAGTACTCCCTTTCCCTGTGGCTGATGTACTTTTACATATTATGTTGTAGTAGAACGAGGTTTAACTACTTTATTTACGGGTTGTTGATGTGGCTGATGAACGTAACCTGAAAACTACTGGAGTAAATGTTCTGGGATACGCTCCAGCTCTGCGTCTGGTTGATGTCAGGTTTAATACTGAAGTTTGTAAAGTGTTTGTTGTTTTACTTTAAATTTAAATCAAAGAAATTAAATTTATTACAAACTGTTGATTCTTTTTTAGTTTGAATTCGGCTGTAAAACACTTTAAGATTTAAATATATTTGTACAAAAAGTAGAATTTTAACACAGATTATTATGATTATTACAACTGTATCATTTTCTACCACTGTTAGGACCGCCCTGTTACAACCAGTACCTTCACTGTTAGTAAAATATTGTGGCTCGACCGGCTCCGCTCCGGCTCGGGTACCATGGTCTGTCAGGCAGCTGTGCAGTAGAAACAGCAGTAGAACAGCGGCCGGTTTCGATGCTGGTTCCACCATGATCCAGACCTCCAAGCAGAACCTCAGAACCAGATCCAATAGACTCCTTCTTCAGTCTGTCTCTGTGTCTCGGTCTGTCTCTCTGTCGTGGGGGGAGTATTGACCGAAGGGTCAAAGTATGAGTCAGTATGAGTCTGACATGTTTAATGTGAGCGTGTTTACTTTGACTCAACCTCCACCACACTGTCTCTGCTGTGGGACACGGACTCAGTGTCCACTTTATTAGGAACACCTGTCTGTTCTGATTCAGCTGTAGCAGCAACATTACACTGACAGGTGTTTCTGTTATTGTGTCCACCCCTTTTATATCAGTTACAATCAATATATTAATCAGAGATGGAAATAAACAAATAAACAGAAGCAAGTGCAGGTAATGAAGTGAAGGAGACACCTGCACCTGAACAAGTGCATGCAGTTGTACAAATACTACATTAAGTAAAAGTACTGCATTAAAAATGTTACTGAAGTAAAAGTACATGAGTACTTCATCATCAGGAAAATGTTCTCAGTGCAGACAAATCTCTCCAGTTATTATTGTACTATATTATTATTCTTATATATTGTTATTATTCATGCATTAATGTGTAAACAGCATTTTACTGTTGCAGCTGGAACTATTCAGTACAGACCTCCAGCTAATGATTATATTCACTATGGAGTCATCTGATGATCATTTCCTTAATTAATCGATTGATTGGTGAAAATATTTGTTGATGTTTGTAAAGATTCAGAAAATAGTGAGAAATGTCGACACAGACGCCCAGAGCTCAAAGTGAAACAAACCCTCAGTAGAAAACTTCAGAATAATTCAAAATAAATGAAAATTATTAAAAGGAAATTAAAGTAATCACAAGGGAAACAGAAACTCCTCACACTTCACTTTTCAGTTTGACCTGTGACATGTTTGATATTTTTACTGTTGGGTTGTTTCGTCTAATAAAGCAAATTATTTTTTAAGCTCTTTATGTATTTTATGTGTAAAAGTCTTAATTTGTAAAGTAACTGTGTCAGATAAACTCAGATTGAAACCTGATTCTTGCTGATTCCTGTAACTCACTGATGTATGAACCAGTCCTCTCCACCGACCAGTCAGACCAGTTCTCCACTGTTCAAATGTGTCTGGATGATCAGGATGTGACTGATCCTCCTCCACACGTGTCACCTTCCTGTTGTTGTCAGACAGTTTAAGGTTTCTCTTCACTGTTTCAGGACTTTGAGACTTCTGNAGCTCAAAGTGAAACAAACCCACAGTAGAAAACTTCAGAATAATTCAAAATAAATGAAAATTATTAAAAGGAATGAAAGTAATTACAAGGGAAACAGAAACTCCTCACATTTCAGTTTTCAGTTTGAACTGTGACATGTTTGATATTTTTACTGTTGGGTCGTTTTGTCTAATAAAGCATATTATTTTTTAAGCTTTTCATGTATTTTATGTGCAAAAGTCTTAATTTGTAAAGTAACTGTGTCAGATAAACTCAGATTGAAACCTGATGGAGTAGAAAGAACACAGAGCCATGAAAATAAAATCCTCCTGTCAGGTGCAGGTAGTTCAGGTCTGAGGTGCAGTACAGGGTTTGTCCTGATGGTGGCGCCAGAGGGAAAAGGTCAGGGGTCATTGTGCAGCCTCGCAGTCACACTGATGAAACATCTCCATGATCGTACGAACTTTTGTCCCAGAGTTGTTTGAAACTCATCACCTGTGTAAATGAACAGAGCGTGGGATGCTGCTGAGGTCAAAGGTCGGCGCTCAGACTCTGTCACGTCTCATTAAGCTCACAGCTGTAAAACTCAGCAGCTGTTAAAAGAAAAACAACAAACAACATCACGGCAACGACAAAGACGTGTCCAAAAATAAAAACCAAATGAAAGACGCTGCCTTGTAGTCGCTATCGATCGGCGTCCGTCTGACTCAGCACAAAGTCACAGCAAACATTTACTTTTCAGATACTGAGGTGAAAGTCTGTCGCTCAGTCAGGTAGAGCACATGTCACTCTAAAATCCAGACTGAGGCTTCGTTAACGCCCCCCAGAGGCTGAAATGTTCATGACACCTCACAAAGAAACAAGAATAACAGTGAACAAGAGACATAAGTCTTTAGTTTATGAACAAACATGAGTGAAAAACACATAAAGACATTTAATAATGAATATGACATGAATAAGTTCAGGTTATAAATCTGCCAACACAAAGTCAGTGATGCAGCAGCCACTTAGTAACTGCTTAAATCGAGCTAATGCTACCCTCTGGTGGCAGCTGGTGCACAGCATGCTGGGAGATTAACAGGCAAGTCAAAATACACTGAAACTAATGAAACAGTACATCCTGCAGCGTGAGTAAGAAAAAAGATAAAGTTCATTAAAATGATCAAAGATTATCAATTATTAAAACATCAGTAACATAATAATAATAAATAAGATTATACATGTTGTTTCCCTTCAAACAGAAATGTTGTTTCATCTGATACAAGCCAATGTCATGGCGCTACTGTCTCACTAATAGCTTCAAGCTTACAGCAGGAAGTAAACCTTGATATTGAAGCTAATCCTTAGCTTTGGTTTTATAGATTGGAGCTTTGAGACATGAGTTTCTCCACACTTCCTCTTCCAGCTCACATAGAGGAGGAGGAGGAAGAGGAGGAGATGAATAAATGTTTGATTATTGTGACAGACAGAGTAAGCAGGACTGATTGTTCCCTCCCTTTTTCCCTCTGATTCCTGTAACTCCCTGATGTATGAACCAGTCCTCTCCACCCGACCAGTCAGACCAGTTCTCCACTGTTCAAATGTGTCTGGATGATCAGGACTGATCCTCCTCCACACGTGTCACCTTCCTGTTGTTGTCAGACAGTTTAAGGTTTCTCTTTACTGTTTCAGGACTTTGAGACTTCTGCGTGGTGTGAAGATGTTGATCCATAAGAACCAAAAACCATCTCAGTGTAGTTTCACACCTCCTCTCTCAGGCTTCTCTCTGGAGCTCTAGTAACATCAGTCAGGAGACAGTCTGTTGAAATAGCTCGTCAGGATGGATTGCATGCTCCTTTGCACTCCCCCCGCCGCCCGAAGCTTCCAGAAATAATGCACTTTCCAAGTAGAAGCACGAACACTGTACACAGGAATATCAGGAGTACAGAGTAAGGATTTATGCTCTTTCTCAATGAATCGTGAATTAGCAGCATAAAAGACCCACATTTTTCACTGTCACATCTCACAATGTCTCCACTGGTGGTCAGTTAGTTTACAGTGCGTCTATGATTGTCACTCTTTATTGTGTATGTCCTAATAAGTGTGAATCCTGTGGGGCAGTGTAATGTAGTGTTGTAGTGACTCAGTGTGACCACAGGAGGGCAGTAAATACTCTATCAGTCAGTTTAGAAACATGTAGACATGAGTGTTTATAGCAGTTTGATAATATCTGTGTTCACATACAGAGGGTCATTATCAGACTGATGAACATTAGAGCTAAAATAATGCAGAAATGTGGAATAATGTCAGTGTGAGTATCAGTCTTGTTGTCAGTGCTGTATGTGGAGAGTTGTAGTTACTGACAGTAACCACTGGGGGGCAGTGATCATGGTAGTTTCTCTGAGTGAAGACATCACTGTTGGTATCAGTGTCGTTAACATCCGTCATTAGTACAACTCTATTAACAAGATTTAAGTCATGTCATGTGACATCATGTCATCAGTTTTTTCTTTCCACCACCAGAGGGCGCCACATCATCATCAAGGAAGAGCCAGAGTCCTTCACAGTTAATGGAGATATTAGTTCCTTTAGAGCTCATCTGATCAATAATCAATGTTAATGGAAACATCATGAGAAAGTCTGATGTCTTAATAACACATCAGCATGTGACGCACACACACACACACACACACACACACACACACACACACACACACACACACACACACACACAAAAAGCACAAAGCTCCTTTTCCACACAGGCTGCACTGAATGTCTAGTTAATGCAAATGTTGACAGTGATGTCACCAGCTGTTTTAGCTGGAGAAACTAGTTCATTGTGAATGTTTTGATGGATGGAGTTTCTTCAGAGGAAACTTTAGACGGGTAAAGATGGCCGTCATTACATTCATGTTTAATATGCTTTTGTTTTTGATGTGTGTGAGCAGGAAAAGAAACTGATGAACTGTACAGACAATATTTAACCATGGTGAAATTACAGGATATGGTCTGTAATAGACATGGACAAATGGTTTTCCTCCTCAGAGTCCGAACTCAGTCAAACCTGAACCTGTTGATCTGATTCAGTGTGACTTCACTTCCTGAGGATGTCCTTATCTCTGATGTCCCTCCACAATAAAGCTCCAGAGAAACAGAGGCTGCAGAACCTCATGGAGAACATGTTAAACAGACCTATATGTTGGTGTTAGTCAGAGAAACTATCAGATCTGACCTCAGGAATGAGATTGTGTCTGATTTATTTAGAGGTGGGAGGAAAGGTTGTGAATCAGGTCTTTCTGGATTCCTCACTGAGGTGGAGGGAAATGATAGAGCAGAGTCTAATGAAACCACAGTCAGATAAAATCAAAGAGGGAAGGACAGAAACTGTTCAACCTCAGATCAAAATCTGTTGCTCAGGAACTGATACAGGTCTAAGCCCAAGAATGTGGACGGTGATTTGCATGATCTGCTCCTGATCCCTCCTCCATCACAGGTGAAGCTGTGACTGATTCCAGGAAACAGCTCACCTGTCTCACTCTTTTCTCTGCAGGCGTCAAATGGAGACTCTTCTTCTTCAACTGTGTTTGAACCAAGTGTAAGTTTGCTTTGTTTGATACGTTCACTTTGTCTTTAGTGACTTCACTGCGTGTTTCCTGCTGTGTAATGTTTGTATTTGTTCAGTTCTTATTTCATCAGGGTTAGAGGTTAAAGAACTCTTGTGTTGAAGGATTAACATCCATGTTGTTGGATCATTGATTTACTGGAATCAAACAATATGATCAACAGCTGATGTTTATTTCCTGTCCTCACCTGTCGGAAAACAAAGTACCTTTATATGTGGGTAGAAGACGTCATCTCCACCAGCGTAAAGTCAGACACAACAGAATACTGTTTCCTGTGAGTCCTTTCAGAGTAAAGTGCAGAGAGTACTTGAAGCTGTAGTGTTGCTGCCTGTGTTCCTGTTGTAGTGATGTGTAATGAGGCTGTTGGGGAGGTGGAGATGAGAAAAATCTCTTCACATTCACAGTAGAGGACTGATGTGGAGGGGCAGTCACTGTGTTATGAAGATCCATGTTGCTTCAAGTCTTCATCGTGCACATATTCCTGTCCTACATCTCCCTCAGACCAGGGGATTTGAAACAGTTTGAGTTTCTGTCTTTATGTGCTCAGGTCCGTATCACAGGAAAAGTGTATGAATGTACAGAGGAGAGTGTCAGTGATGTCTAAACCATGTTATAAAATATATATTTAGTCAAACTGTCTCTTTAGCAGCAGCTGAATCAGCTGTGATCAGCTCCTGTCTGCAGTGTCTCATGATGTTCTGTTTTACTGTGAAATTGAAGGAAGCTTTATTGTGGAGGGACATCAGAGATAATGATATAATGAGTAAGTGAAGTCACTGAATCAGATCAACATGTGTTTGACCATTAAGTGTTTTAAAGTATCTTAATCTCTCTTATGTTGTTTAGTGGTCGGGTTGTAAAACTGAATCAGTGGATGTTAATGATCGTCCATGATCCCGTGTGTTTGCTGGGCTGCTCTTCACGTCACTGCAGCTTCATGACGCCATCTAGTGGACGGATGGTAGAAGTACAGCAGCTGATGGCAGCTTCCTCTGCCTCACACTGATATGAAACAGAGAAGAAGAGCCAATCAGTGGAGGAGCAGCTGGAGAAATGATGTACATTTGAGTTGATGTGCAGATGAATGATGTGTGTTTCTCTCCACATGAAGGTAGAAAGTGTGTGTGAGCTGATGTGGATGTGAACTCAGCAGCATGGATCAGTGTGAGGACAGAGAGGAGGGAGCCCCTCCCTCTAAAACCACTCTGTGTGGGGAACATGAGAGCCAGACCAGAGCTCAGAGGTGAGATGAGGATCTCTAACTGTCCATGACTCACATCACTGCTCCATCATTATTCACACTCAAAGCTCTGTGTGTGTTAGGGTTAGAGACACACCACACTCTGCTGGACCTGGACCTGGACCTGGACCTGGACCTGGACCTGGATCCAGCTGTGTGTCCATGAAGAGTGACCGGTCCATGGATCTTCCTGTTCATTTCAGCCAATCTGTTGATGGAAGGTCAGAATTTAAAACAGTCAGAAAGACGTTTCTCACTAAAAGTCAGTTGTTGTGTTTATTTAAAGATTGAAGATATTTTTCATCAGTTTTTATTCAACATGAACATTTATCAGTTCTGTTTTTGTTTCAGGATCCAGCAGCAGAGACCAGACTCTCCTGAACCCAGCTGTCTGTCGTTAAAGAGCGACGGGTCTATGGGCAGGATCATTGAGTTTAAAGGGCGACGTCCATCAGCTGATCAGATGTAAGCTGTAACTGACAGTGAGACTCAGGTTATTGTAGAAAAGAACTAGTTTGTACGACGTGTTGTTGGACCTGGTCTGAAATCAAAGTGTTTGTGTCTGTTGTGAACGTCCTCACTGGAAGGTGGAGGTAAAACAGTGGAGGGTTGGTGAGAGCTGTTGGGACTAAAGCAAACACTGAGCTGAAAGCTACAAACAGCTGCAGACTGAGCTGTTGATTCTCAGTGGGATCAGCAGGACTAGTAAACCTTTACCGCTACAGGGAGTCGTCTGATTGGCTGTCACATCCAAACGTGACTTCATGGACCTTTAGCTTGTGTCTGTCTCTGTGTGGACAGACATAATGTGAGCTCATTCTTCATGATTCCTCCACAGAGTGGACCAGGAGAGCTCAGAGGTTCCCAGTGCTCAGTCTGCCCAGCAGCATCAAACACAGCTGGACTCCATATTTATGGTCTGTACATGTACAACAACTACTGCTCCATCTGTTGTGTTCACAATAATCTCCATGCTGCACTTTCAGACCAGTGGACTGTCAGTCTGTCCAACATGGATCTGATGTTTGATGCTGTCATTCATATAGTTTTCTGTTCCAGCTGCTGGAGGAGAACATGGTCACTTTTGTCAAGAACGAGCTGAAGAAGATGCACAAGCTTCTGAGTCCAGATTACCCAGAATGCTCGGAGAGTCAGAGGGAGGATGAGGAGGTGTTGGACGCTGAGGATGAAGAGCAGAGGAGGAACAGCAGAGAGGCATTTGTGAAGATCACAGTGAACTTCCTGAGGAGAATGAAGCAGGAGCAGCTGGCTGACTGTCTGCAGAGCAGTAAGAGGATTTCTCTAAAGATTCAACATGATGGAGAAATGAGACATTTACTAACATCAACACATGGAGGGAAATATGGTCATATTGTCATTCTTTAGGGGAATTAAATGTTGTATTTTCTCATTGATCTTGTTTCATGTTTGTTCATTCAGGAGATTTTGCTCCAGTTTGTCGACGTGAACTCAAATCTAACCTGAAGAAGAAGTTCCAGTGTGTGTTTGAGGGGATCTCTAAAGCAGGAAACCCAACCCTTCTGAACCAGATCTACACAGAGCTCTACATCACAGAGGGAGGGACTGGAGAGGTCAATGATCAACATGAGGTCAGACAGATTGAAACAGCATCCAGGAAACCAGTCAGACCAGAAACAACCATCAGACAAGAAGACATCTTTAAAGCCTCACCTGGAAGAGACGGACCAATCAGAACAGTGATGACAAAGGGAGTGGCTGGCATTGGGAAAACAGTCTTAACACAGAAGTTCACTCTGGACTGGGCTGAAGACAAAGCCAACCAGGACATACAGTTCACATTTCCATTCACCTTCAGAGAGCTGAATGTGCTGAAAGAACAAAAGTTCAGCTTGGTGGAACTTGTTCATCACTGCTTTACTGAAACCAAAGAAGCAGGAATCTGCAGGTTTGATCAGTTCCAGGTCGTGTTCATCTTTGACGGTCTGGATGAGTGTAGACTTCCTCTGGACTTCCACAACACTGAGATCCTGACTGATGTTACAGAGTCCACCTCAGTGGACGGGCTGCTGACAAACCTCATCCAGGTGGTCTATGACTCTCTGGAAGGTTTGAGGTCGTTGGTTCAATTCTGACACAGATTTAAGATTAAAAACCAATGTCCAGAGGAAAGACTGAACCTCTCCAAGAGAAGAACTTGTTGTTTCAGTCACAGTCTCTCAAATTGTTGAAGATTTGTCCAAAGGTGACTCAGTAAAGTTTGAAGTCCAACATTAAAAGTGAAAAATCTCTCACAACCTCAAAGTGACATGAGACATTTAGAGGTTGTGTTTGATCCTGTACACGACAGAAAGTCCAACACTCAGAGAAAAGACTCGCAAACTTTTAGAAATAATGTCTCCAGTGTCTCTGACCTAATGTCTCACAGTGTTAGAGGACTCTTCAGGTGTTTTACAGTCATGGGTTTGATTACCTTGAAGAGTTTGAGCCTGGATTCTATGAATTTGTTTGACCAACAGTCCAAAATCCAATGATTTTCATTAAGAATAAATAAATGATAAATTAAAAACTGTTTGATTATCAAAATTGTTGCTTATTAGTTTTTTGTCCATCATCTAAGTGATAAATTGACAATTCAGAATCAGAAATACTTCTACTATCCCCTGTGGGAAATTTTTACATTGTAGTGCTCCATTCCACACATACAAATATAAAGTATCAATAAAAATGTAAATATAACTCCCATATTCAAATACAAAAAAATATATACATTCAGTAATAAACATTATATACATAGTTAGTATTTAATATTTACATGCTATTTACTTGCAGCTTTAGTTCTTACAATTACTTTATTTAACAATTCATCCATCCATCCTTGTTCTCCCCTTCTGGTGCTGCAGAAACAGGTGTTGTTCCTCACTCTTGCCGGCAGGTGTCGCCATTTTGCAGCTTCCTTCACGGCAGGCTCTACGGTGTCTGCAGTGGGACATGTCATGATTTACTATGGCAAATGATCATTTCGTCGCCTCTAATCACAGTGAATGATTATTAATTAGCCAGCTGAGGCTTGTAGACATTGGAATGGCTTGAGGATTAAATACCAAGTAGTTAAACTACCACAGCCGGGCGGATCATCGCCGGGCTGGGATGTGAAGTAACGGCGGAGGCAGCATCGCCACTTGTGACTTTTTTTCTGGGAACGATTCAGTCCATCCGGTGAGTGAACCTATAACCGGTCACTGGATTAATAACTAGTAAATGAACCCGCCAGGAGCAGGTAAGTTACATTAAAGCCTCCGCGGCCGTTGGAACTTAACCAGCTAACTTAGCTAGTTTAGCTAACGCTAACTCGACTGTAATTTGATAGAAGCGGGCTAGTAGCGAGCTAGCAGGAGAAGCTAACAGCTACATAAACTGTTTTGACATTTAACGTTCACCTTAATAAGCGCAGTTAAGTGACTGTGCTGCACTTAAAGTAGCAGCACTACCTCTAATTCTGAGCTACACGTTAGTGAGACATGTTTCTGTGCAATATATTTCCTCAGTATAACCGTAAAGTCTCAGTTTAAATGAGCTAAACTTCGCCCTAATTGTCCCTTTTTCTTGTTGAATTTCGTTACAGCAAAGCTACACAGAACAATGAAGTGCCATGTCCAGTGCAGCCGCCCACCGCAGGATATCACGGTGCTCGTTTCACCACCCTTAGCTGCCTCTTAAAGATTATCACCAGTGTATAAACGGGCCTGTCTACTGTCAGGGCTCTGGTGGACCAGACGTGAGGAGAGAGGCCAGCTGGAAGTCTGCTCTGACTCCAGCAGCAGCCATGGAGGAGGAGGTGAGCATGGAGTATTTACTGGAGCAGGTGATGCACAACGACGTGGGGAAGAGGCTCCAGGTGGGCCAGGAGGTCACAGAGCTCATCCTGGACGGGGAGAAGTCCCCCGAGCTGGAGCAGGACCAGACCACGCTGGACAGGATGGTGGAGGCGGTGGCCAGCTCCTGGGTCAACTCCAGCAACTTCAAGGTGAGGACAGGCTGTTGGTTTAAAGGTGGAGACGCTTGTTGCTGGAGGAGAGGTGGGAAGAATAACACACTCCAAGTCTGTCACCATCATTTTAAAAATAACTGTAGAGATGCTCTGAACAAGACACTTGACTCTCAGCTGTTGTTACAGCTGCTTGTACATGAGGATTTTGGTTGTACTAAACAGCTGTGAGCAAGAACTAGTCAAGAAATTATTGTTTGTAACTGTGACAGTGGGTTTGCAGAGCAGATTCATCTATAATGAAGATTGTTGTTAATTGCAGCTCAGAGTTACACATTTACAGAGAGATAACACCAGGACTTCAAAGCCGTACACTTTCTGAAGTTACTGTGGTTAAAAACATTCTTTACCTTTTCATCTGAGTAAATGTAAGGCTTGTGTTGGAATATAATCCAGTTCATCAGTTAATGTCATTTTTCTAGGTTAGGAAACAAATGGCTCTTGGTCGGGCAGGACTTGCATTTTTCCAGATTCATAGAGAGGAACTGATATGTAACTACAGTTTCTTAACAGGTTTCTTTTAATAGGATGTTGTGATTTGGTATTAATTATCACTTCAGCTCAGAAGAACATGCAGCACTTCATAGGTTCAATAGAATAAATTATCTGTGTCACATTTGAACTTCTCTGTTAAGGAAATACTTATGAAAATAGATACGTTTCGATAATCCAACATTAAACAACTATATTATTTACTGGTTCTGAAACAGATTTATGGGTCATCTACTTTTAAATACTGGCTCATTAGGATCAGTGTTGGACTCACTTAGTCACATACAAATTTCATCTCAGCAGTGTTTTGTAGAATGGTGAGATCAGTCTGCTGGACACTGGCTATGACGAGATACACTTCCCTTATATCTGCTGTGTGTGCGTGTGCGTGTGCGTGTGTGTGTGTGGTGGGAGGGCTGTCAAACCACCAGTCAGGATGATAGGATTCACTGCAGGAGGTACTTAAGTGTTAAACCACTTGATACAGGTCTCGGGGACAGACTGTCCTCAGGGAGCGCCTCACTCTCAGAGGACATTTTTTCCACAGTACGTTCACTGTTTATCGCAGGCTCCCGTCGCTGTTTGTTTCCATGGCGCACGATCTGTATGCTACCCATGTTCAGTTACATGTAATTTATGCAGATATGACGCAGTGGCTGCTGATTAATCGATACACGCAGATCACAGAGGTGCGTTCCTGCACAGTGACGTAGAGCTGCTGCCGTTCAGCTGTTTGGTTCATCACACAGATTGTAAATGTTAATGCAGTGAACATACAGTAGGAGTAGTGCTGCCTTGCTCAGTGGCATCCATTGAAATGACTATAATCTTTATTGACTAGAGATTTACAACATTAATTAACAACAGTGGAGTTCGTTTGTCTCTCTTACTCATAACTTACTCATCAGTCACTAGTCTTTCCTTTTCCTCATAACAGCTTTTAACCAGATTTACACTTCCTTCCTTTTACACTGTCGACAGAGGAATAACAGAAATAAAGATGAGATGCCTGTGAGGAACTTTGTCCTGCAGTTTAGTGTGACTCAGGAAACTCATAGAGAGCGGATGTTTTAGTATGTTGGTTTTTGAGATGTATATTGTAGATGTTTTTATTATTATTAGAATTAGTTGCAGCTCATTACATATATTGAAATGAACATAGATAGTGGTGAATCTCATGTTATCTGTGTTTGATATTTAACTTTTGAAAATATAGTCTCACTTTAAGCTCTGGAGCTTTTGAACATATCACATGATCTTCCTCAGCAGTCTCCATGGTTAAAAATGAACCAACATGGATAAAAAAAAACCCTCATAAAACATGGAAACTTGAATCACAGTTTCATCACCACTGGACAAACATCTGCTGAGGAAGATGGTGTGATGTGATTGAAAGCTCATGATGAGACACTAAATAGGCCTCGTGGTGAGATGAGCTGTCAATCTAAATATGTAGCTGGTGATAATGATCTTCTGTCAGCCATGTTTGAAGAACGGCTTCAGTAAAATGACAGATTTGTAAATCTTTGGTCTGTGACACAAAAAGTGAAGCAGAAGAGAGTGAGTGAAGCTGAACTACATCCGAACTACACACTGACATCACACACATCCTGTGCTGCCCTGGAAACGCAGCGTCCCCGGCTCTCGTTGATGTCTGCGGCGCCGTAATGGGGACGAGGCTCCCAGCGTCGGCGGCTCTGAGCTTAATTTACCAGCACCATTAGCCCAGTTTCCTTCCCTGTGTGACCGAGCCAGTTATTACTCTGTGTGTGTGTGTGTGTGTGTGTGTGTGTGTGTGTGTGTGTGAGCTTCTTCATGTGCGGTTAGTTTAATGGCTCTTGTTAATTGATTGGTGCAGACAAGCTGGACCTGTCACGTAAATTAAAGACTGTCCAGCCAGTGACACACACACACACACACACACACACACATAGTAAAAGTCAGGCATGTGAGACTGAGTGACTGTGTAAACCACGTTCATTCACCTTTAAGAGGAAATAAAACTGACACGTTTTATTTCCATTTATTTTGATTATCAATGAATCCACAGATCAATTTATTGATTCATGACTGAACGATATGAAAGAGACTCATTTTACCTTTTATCAAAACAACTGCAGCTCCTGGGATTCGGATGTGACACTTGGCCACATTGTGATTTTGATTATATTTTGATTAATTGTTCAGCTCTAAAATATTTATAATGTAAAACAGAGAAAAGCAGCAAATCCTCACTTTTTAAAAGCTGGAACCAGAGAATGTTTCTGTCAATTAACTGATTAACGGACCTGTTTAATACTACGATGATTTACACCAAGGTACAGGACAAAGTGAAGGATGATGGGACTGTGTTTAGGTCTGTATTATAGCAGCTAATCATGGTGTGACTGAAGGTCATGTCATGACTGGGTTTAGATTTCAGGTGATGATTCATAATTACTTCTGAACACAATCATTAATTAAATAATTGAAGTACTTTGATCATTTCTTAAATAATTTAGTTGTTTTTTCTTGTTCCAGCTTCTCAGATGTGAGAATTTGATGTTTCTCATTGTCACAGATGAAAATAAACTGAATAGTTTTAGTTTTTTGTTTTAGGACGGTCGATCAAATGAAACAAGATTTTAAATAGATCCCGTTGAGCTGTGGGAAATATTAATATTAATAGTATTTTCCACAGTTTTATGACATTTTATAGACAAAACAATTCATCATTTAATCAGCAGATTAATTTATAATGAAAAAGAGTTAATTAGTTGCAGCCTTGCATGGCAGTAGATAATATTTAGACTTTGCAGCGTGGTGTTGTTTACTTAGTTTTCTCTCTAGCTGCAGATTGTTTACAAGAATAAGACTAAAGTTTTTTTGTTTTTTTATTAACCCAATGGAAATGTAACAGCATAAAATAGAGAATAAAGAATAAGATTATAAAGATAAAAGTAAAAATATGTCCTCATACTAAGATATGACTTTATGTATGTATATATATATATATATATATATATATATATAATGTTATATAATGTTAATGTTATTTACCATTAGAAACTGTCTACTGTCAACATGCATATAATGAAGTAATTAATAAATAATGTGGTGATTTAAACACATTCAGAATGAGCCTATTTAAATGATAATGCATCAGCTGCTCTTAATAACTATTGATTTTTCAATAATGTGTTACATTTATATGACTCCTCTGTAATCAGCAGGAGGTGGTGTAAGTGTAGTACCACTCCTGCTCCAGCAGATGGCACCAGAGATTAGAAGTATCTTCGTTCTTTTTTCTGTCACATGTTTAATGTCGCTCGTAGATAAAGCGAGGTTCCAAAAATTGCACCAGAGCCCGAACACGGAGGTTCAGGTGGTGCGTGTTGTGTTGATATGGTGTCAGCAGGGAGACTCTCACTAGTCGTTCATTGAGTTTCCCATACCACCCCATGACAAGGAAAGTTGAAGCACATGTCATTGAAACCCTGTTGTGAAGTGTAAACACCGTCTTCACTCACGGTTGTGTTTCACTTCCTGGTTTTCACTCACACAACGACACATTACATGATCGTAGTTTGGATTTGTGACAGAAAACCGGTTTATTTTCATGTTTTTGTGCCTTTTCAAGTGAAAACTCTTAGTTTGGTTCAATTACCCATAATCCCTTGCAGCCCAGATTCAAATCCAGTGCTGTTTTTTTTGCTGATCTCATGCTGTGGTGGTTCTGGATGTTTTCTGTCTTTGTTGTCAAGTGATTGTGACTCACTGAGTGGCTGTGTTTGCTTCATGGTTGTTGTTTTGTTTGTTGTTGTTGTTGTTGTTGTGTCTCAGGTGGTTTTGCTGGGGATGGATATTCTGTCGGCTCTGGTCAGCAGACTGCAGGAGAGGTTCAGGACGCAGGTTGGAACAGGTGAGCTGCTGTTATTCAGTTTATGCACCAACCAAGGAACATTGATTAAATGTACAGTGTGTGCTGTAGATATACATATATGATTGGCTTTGTGCATTCAACAGTATTGTAATCAAAATGATTTTAGAATTATTGCAGCATTTAAGGTTATATTAGTTTTCATATATATATACATACAGTATATAGTATATATTTAAAGAAAGTAAATAAAATAGTATTAAATAATATAGCATTAAAAATGATTACAGCATTTAAAGGTAATTTAAAAAAAAAATTAGTTTTTCACCATATGAAATGCAGGTATGTTTAAATATATTATTGTATATATATTTCTATATTATTTCTATATTATTTTACTTCTGTTGGTGAATTCTGCACACAATAAAAAAGTATATTTTGCTGTTATAAATAGTGACATTTAATTATTTTGTATTTCTTAAAGCCTTTTATTCATTTTATTACTAAATGCTAATGATAATAATAATATATGAATATGTGTTATATATATCTTTAGTCTCTACTGTGTGTGTGCTCTTCATTTTGTTTCTTTATGCACTTTTATTAAGATGTTTTTTTAATCTTGATGTTTTGTTCTATTGTTGAAATGGTTGAACTTCAGCTTCAGTTTCAATGCTCTTATTGATTATTGATTATGTTGTGACCTATAGTTTCATATGATGATAATACAGTCAGATAAAGTTGTCACCAGTAAATGAACTGTCCCTTTAAAATCACTGAATACATTCGGTGCATTGTGGGAAATGTTGTATATTAATGTTTAAAGTTCTGTTTCTTTGTAAAAGCAGATTTTTATATGATTTTAATTTTGATATGACGAAGTTCTTTCATTTTGAAGGTGTTTGTTTTGTTCATTGAGACGTCCCTGACGCACTTGTGTGTGTATTATACTGTTATAATGATATGAAATCTTGCCCACAACTGATTTTGGCTTCTAAAATATTTGATAGTGTCTGTTTTTCACATGTAAAGACCTTTCACGTCCTTCGTACATCTTGTTCTTAGTTTCTGCTGCAGTTTCACACTTTGCTGTTGAGGATCAGTAGGATTCTTCTGACTGTATCGAGTCCGTGTGCACAGCGATGTAAAACCAGACTTTACGTTCATACATCAGCTGTTTAAGCCGACAGTGCTGATGTGGCTCTGGTTGGAATAAGAAAAGAACAGATCAAAGGAATAAATACGTGAATATAAAGCAGGAAGACGTTCACAGTGAGCCGAGCAGACGCCTGTAAACTCTGTTTTCTGTGTCCGCTCAGTTCTGCCCAGTCTCATAGACCGACTGGGAGACGCCAAGGACCAAGTTCGAGACCAGGACCAAGCACTTCTGCTGAAGATCATGGACCAGGCAGCGAACCCACAGGTGCACACGCAGTTATTCAAACCTGCTGCAGGTGTTTAACCCTCTGCAGTCAGGGTTGATCTTTCATCCTGTTCTTACTCCACATGCAGGGTCTCCTTTTTCTGGACCCTCCTTTTGTGTTATAATCATCAGAATAATATAATAATTAATGTTTTCTTCACTGATGTTAGACCTGCCAGATAATGACTGAGTGTAAACATCTGCTCTGTCTGTGTGTTCTCAGTATGTGTGGGAGCGAATGATGGGAGGCTTCAAACATAAGAACAACAGGACCAGAGAGGGACTCTGCCTCTGTCTCATCTCCACCTTAAATGTGTAAGTGCAGATCAGATTAACAGATGAACTTGTTTTACAGGTTAGGGTTTACTTTTAATATCTAACAGGTAAACATCTATTCTGTGGTCAGTGGAAGGATTAGAGGATGAACTGTCGTAGATGAGCAGTGAACAGGTCTGTGGATTCTGGGGAGAGAAGACAACAGGCTCAGGTGTAAAGGTGTGACCGTGTAAATCAGCAAAGATCAGATCATTTCTATTATTGATTAATCTTGTTTTTGTTATTTTTTCTTTACTACTGGTTTCAGCTTTTGGTGCAAACAAATATCAGAAAACAGAAAACTGGTTCCATTTTGATATTTTAGGTCCTAGATGTTTCGTTTTGTACAAACAAACCTGAAGATGTTTTTTAAACGATCAATTGACCATCAAAGTTGTTGATCGATAGTTTTATTTATGTATATTTATATAATTTGACTCATTGTTTCAGATATTTAATCTTTATAACCCACGTACGTAGGTTGTATGTCGTGGTGTGTAAGGTTCATGGTCACCATGTAACCCACGTGTTTTTGTTTTTTCAGCTTCGGATCTCAGAGTCTGACTCTCAGTAAAATAGTTCCTCACATCTGTCACCTCCTCGGAGATCCCACAAGTCAGGTGAGACCACACGAGCACCTGGACTCTGTTCCAGCTCTTCCTGAAGGTGTTCAGGTTCAGGTTCAGGACTCTGGCTGGTCATGGTTTCCACACCAAGCTGAGACACAGACTGTGTGTGTCTCTTTCCTGTTTCAACATGACAAACTGTTGATGTGTTCGGGTGCAGCTACAGGATTACTGGACTTTGAACGCCCCCTGCTGGTCAAACAGAAACGTTACAGCTCAGCAGGGCTGATCAGACCATGATCCAGCATCTATGGATCCAGGAGGAGTTCTGTTTCCTCCTGGACTCATATGTTGGGAGAGAAAACCTTTAGCTGTTGTAAGACATCTGATACTTTGCAGGGATCAAACCTGTGACCTCGCAGTCGTGGAGTCTCCTCTATAACCACCAGACCCCTCGACTTCCTGCTCTGCTCTGTGTTTGAGTTTGTTGTCTCCTGATAGGCTGCAGAGGTCTATCATCACCGGAACCGCACTTCCTCCTCGGGACAGGAAGCTGTGCCCATGAACTTCCCTTCCTGAAGCCAAACACACTCGCACACGTTCACTGAAGCTCGTGTCTTGACGCACAACATGATCCATCATCACCAACATACCCACGCCAATATGATTTTCTATCTTCATGTAAAGTTTCCTAGAACTTACTCCTCAAACATTTGGAGGAGTTAAATAAAATAAAATTTTTATTAATTCAAACAGATTAAAACAAATAAGAGAAGTGACGGAGATGTGACGGGAGTCATATGGAGGAGCAGGACATCACAGGAAATAAAGCATTTCCTCAATTTCATCTTTTAATAGGCGTTAAAAATAAGAACTGTAAAAAGAATTTATAAATGAATGATTGATCAATAAATACTTCAGATTTAAAAAATGGAGTTACAGAAAACAAAAATAAAACTAATTGAATAAACCATTTAATAATTAATGAATAAATAATAGAAATTGAATGAGAAGATAAAAGACAGAAGAAAAACACCTTATAAATACAAGTGTAATGAATAAACCAGGAGAGACGGTGACGTGAACATATAAGAATAAGAATAAAAATACTTCCCACACAGTGAATTCTACATTTGAAATGATTCTTTAGAAACTTTTCTGTTCATATCGCAGTAAAACAGCATCATATCAAAGTGAATAATTAATGTTGTGATTAAAACTAAGACGTTACGAAGGATCAGTTCTCAGCTACAGAGTCTCTGCTTCCTGTTTGTGTTCTCATGCCGTCGTCCTCCTGCAGGTGCGTGACGGAGCCATGACCTGCCTCGTAGAGATCTACCGCCATGTTGGAGAGCGAGTGCGGATGGACCTGGGGAAGAAGGGTCTGCCTCAGTCACGGTGCGTTCAAACACTCACTGTTCTACCTGACTCTGTTAATCATTTCCTGCTGGTGCAGCTAAGGATGATTTTTTTGATTTGTATTATTTATCTGTTAATCTACAGATTATTTTGTAAAGTGATGAAATCTGTGTTTGGTCCATGAATCATCAAACAGAAAAGAGAAGCAGCAGATTCTCAGTTAACGAGCTGGAGTCTCGACTCAGACGATCAATCGATTATCAAGATGAGATAAATAAAAATGAACTGATAGCTGCAGCTTTATTCTGGAGATCACTCATTGATGAACTGACCAGTCAGGTGTTAGTCAAAGAAGCACCAGCCAACAGGAAGCTGTTCATGTTTGAAACAGACTTTTGACTGTTCAGAATCTAAACTTGTTGTTCTCTCCTGGAGTGAACGTGCGTCGCCGGCGGCTGCTGTTCCACTGACTTTGTGATTATTAGCGTTTGTTCTAATAATAAAACGCAGCAGGAGCAGCGCCGCTTGTTGCCTGTGTATTTCTGGATGCAGAGACTGAGACGCAGCTCCGGCCTATTTAACTTCTCTCCGGAGAGTCTGAAACCAGCTCGTTTTCTGAGTGTGCGGCCCTGAAGGCGGCGAGGCCGGTTATTTGTGGTGCTAACTCTGCGTTTCCTCTCCGTGTCCAGGCTCAACGTCATCTTCAGTAAATTTGACGAAGTTCAGAGGTCAGGGAACATGGTCCCGTCACCTGTGTCAGGTAAGACCACGCCTCCTGCTCCACCTGCTGGCTGTGTGTACGGCGTCGAGACAGTTTTTATGCCTGTCACGGCTCTAGTTGTCATGGCGACAGCTTTTTGTTTATGTGTGTTGTTGTTGTGTTGTTGTTGTGAGCGGCCTGCAGACAAACATGTGACACTGAACGCTTAAAGCTGCATCACGTTCGTTTACGTGTTCTCCTGCTAGACTCCAAACTCAGAGGATTATGTGAGTTATCGTCAACAAATATTTACCAGAGCAAATACAAGCCTGTTTGATCATTATGTTTATGGCTGACAGCAGAGAGAGGTCAGAGGTCAGGGGTCATCAGTAAGTTATTGACTGTGTGGACATCGTGTATGATGATTGAAACGTTTGACGTTCCATCTCAATTATCCCTAATGTTTCTGGCAGAGTATGTAATCGTATTTATTCTGTGCTGTCGGCTGCGGTTCGGGATCGAGGCTGTAGATCTAATAATCAAAGAATGTGAAGCACCAACCGATGAAAGGACTGCGAGACGATCTTGTTTCAGCCGCTCGGGGTGTGTTTGACGTCTTTCTGTCACAATGCAACATGAGCTGGTCTCTTTGTGCTCCGGCAGGCGAGGAGCTTTCAGTCGCTTCGCTGCAGGAAAAGTGAGCCAGCAGAACTGGGACAGGAAGGTTTAAAGGGTTTGAATGGAGGGAGAGGCAGCTGCTTGTATCAGACCCAGTGGAGGGATTTCCAGCTGCTGCTGCTGTGTTGGATATTAAAGTAAAGACAGAAAACAATAATATAAACTGCTCTTTTTTTACAACATATGTTTCAGTAATTGAATGTTCTTTAAACCAAGAGCTTGATTTCACATCCACAGTTATTAGCAGTTGACTGTGTGACTATAATTAATGACATTAAACCGGTCTGTTCGTCATCACTGCGGTCACCAGGCTCAGCTTTCATCTCACAGAGGCGCTCAGTCACACAAAGGAGTCTGTCACTGAGATAATCAGACATGAAGGCCGATGTTAGAAATGTTTATTTTTGTAAAAGATCACAATCACAATCTGGTTCATCGCCAAGGAATTTGCTTTTGCTGCATGACGAAAAACAACAAGTCAGAAGAGAGGAAATATAAACAAAGATAATACAAGCAAGTACTGCAGGTCAGAGAGCTTCAGTAGAAATAGAACAATACAATATGTACAATACTAATATGTACACTGTGCAAAGTGAGTTGCACCATCACAAATCCTGTTAACTAAAGGTGTTTGCTCTATCTTACATTCACCTCCACAGATTAAAAGCTTTTATTGTGAAGCAGCAGCAGGAAGTGTTTAGCTTGTGTTTATGCACGTGGCATCAAAGAACAGACAGAGAAGAAGAGTTCAGCTGCTGTCAGCAGTGAGTTCAGAGAGGCGTGGACGTCAGCACAACTGACAGAGCTGTGGATGTTACCTGGGCGGGCGAGAGAGAGACATCACACTGACCTGGAAAACAGGGAGAGAGAGAGAGAGCATCAGAAACTGACAGTGGAGACATTGAAATACAGGAAGAGAGAGACTGAGATGTGCTGAAGTGACAATGAAGGAAAAGCAAAGAAGAGCTCAGATAACCAGGGGAGGAGACTGAGACTCTTTACTCCCGCAGCCTGAGGCTTTTATTTTGTAGGAGTGGTGTCAGCTGTTGTCCCTACAGTCACAAGACCAGGTTGAGGGGAGGGGAGGAGGCAGCAGTGCATCAGCTGTGGGTCGGAGTCAGGACTTAATGTTTCTCCTCCAGTAGGTCGACGTCTGTGCAGCGTGTTCCTGCAGGTGAAGCGGTCACACACAGGAAGTGGCTCGTTCCTCAGGTAAAGCCGAAGGCTCGCTGTAAATGTGCGTCTGTCTCATTAACGCAGGAGCTCGTTACCATGGGCTCTGTCAGGATCTCTGTGCTCCTGAGCCTCGGATCATAATTGGAGCTGGATGCCACAAGTAGCTGAAGCTCAGTGATGCATGTGATCTGCTGCTGTGACACATGACGAGCTGCTTCGCTGATTCAGGTTGAAGTGGTTGTTAGAATTAGAGGAACAACGTTTGGAAACGTCATTATTTCCAGCTGTTTTTTGTTGTTGGTGTCATTCACCCAACCTGAGGCCCGGGGCCCGCTGGAGGGCCGCGAAGGCATGTCTAGTGGTCCGACAAATCATTTGCAAAACAGAACAACTTTGGTGAAAAGATGGAATTTATAAGAATATAAATAATAATAATGAGACGACTGAAAACAGACTTACGTAACGCAGCTTTTAATTCTGGATTTCAGTGCTTTTCTCTTTGGTTTCTACTTTTGGTTTTATTATTATTTTTGGTCTGTTTTATGGATTTTGTTTCTCTCTGTGAGACGTGCCTTGCTAATTGACACTTTGCCTCTTCTCCACGTCTTTTATTGCTTTTTGTTCTTATGTTTGTACAACACTTTGCAACTCTGCTTTCAAAAGTGATATAACTATTAATTTTTATTATTATTATTATTATTATGTGTGCCATAAGTTGGAAATATATATATTCATTATATATTTTATATTATGAGGCTTCCGAGGGCAGTTTAGACCCCCACACCCCCCCACCCCCGCCCCGCCTCAGGAGCTTCCTGCAGGGAGGTGTTGAGAGAGGAGGCCAGGTACTTGGGTTGCACAGTTGGAAACCTCCTGAATAATGAAGAGTGTGCAGAGACAGAAGGAGAGGGAGCAGTGCAGCAGAGTCAGCTGATGGTGAAAGTGTGGTTGGATTTACCAGCAGTAAACGTGACGCTGTTTAAGTCCTGCTCGCCGTCCATGCAAAAATCCTAATCACGATTATCTTAATCAATATTATTTGACATGATCACTGCTTGACTTTGGAAATAACCAGCTTTTATTGAACTTTAAAAAAACATCTTTTTAACCGTTTAAATACAATTCAGCAATAAGTTTAACTCTGTTGTAACATTGGTGTACTTCCAGAAAACCTACTGAAAACTCCTAAACATATAAACATATAAAAATAATAAAGATAAGTTAGAACTCCAAAACGTATATTCAACATTTTGGTAAAATATATTCAACATAAAAAACAGAAAATAAAAAAACAGATTTCAAAATAAAAAGCGTTGTCTTTGTAGTTTTTCTGGTTACAGAGATATAAGTTAAAGATATCTGAGCGTGGTCTCTCCTGGCTGTAAGTAGAGTCTCTGAAGATGTGGCGCTGCTACGTACGTCGCTAACGTAACCAGGAAATTTGTTGTGAAACAGAATGCGGCACAATAATTGTTTTATTTTGATTGTCTTGTTTTCATAATCGTTAGAAGCTGAAATCCTAATAGAAAGTAAAATAAAATAAATCGCCCAGTTCTACGTGTCGCACATCTAGGTGTTAAAGAACCTTGTTTTCCAGGTTCTGCCCCGACGCTCCTCTGCTCAGATACACAAACACAACATAACAGGAAAACTCCTCTCCATACCGAACAGGAAACACTAACTCTCAACAGGAAGTGAGACTGACTGACCCCGAAAACCCAAGGAGTAAACAACAACAACAACACACAGAGAGATAAATATAGAACGTGATGAGCAGCCCTGTTTGTCTTCAGAGAGAAAGACAGTCGTTTGTGACGGGAGCAGGAGCTTCTGTCATTATTCAAGCTAAGATGTTGAATATTCAGATTCCAGCTTCTAAAAACACAGATCTGCTGCTTGTTTTACATCATTTAAACTGAATATCTGAGTTCTTTGCCACAATATTTTAATTTATTCGTTTTATACATTTTTAGGCGTAAAGCAAACGGAGGTCTAAAAACGCTCCTTCACTTTTACTGTAGTTCTGAAAACTAAACAAACGCGTGAGGACGAAGTAGTTACTGCAGCTTTACTTCTTCTCCTCTCTTTGTTTCAGTAAAGCTAGCGGGTGATTTTCAGAGTTTCATTAGTCAACTCTTTGTTTACCTGTAGAAGTACACCTGCTTTACCTGACCGATGCTTCATGATAACGTCTGCTGCTTGTGCTATTTGCTGAATCTGGTGAGAACGTTGAGAACAAAGCCTGATGGTTCTGTGGGAACGTCCCTCCCACTGTTGTTCCAGCTGGTCGAGATGAGGGGGCGTGTCCCGCTCCATTCATCCTTTCATGTGCACAGGTATAAGCTCACCTTTGAGCTGCATGATTACCTGATGTGAGTGATGTTCTTGGTGTTTACGAGCTGCTTTGTTCAAAAACAACCTAATGAGTGATGATGGTGAAGCAGAGCTTCAGGCAGAGGAGGAAACTCACTACCTGCCTGGAGTTCGCCGCTCTCCCACGATCCCTCGTTTCCTCCCAGGTCAGTGATGCAACACTTGGCGCTCCTGAACGCCTCACCTCTCCCCGCTCATTTGGTGAATTTGCACCGAGGAGATCACCTGTCAGACTCCATCAGGCTCCGAGCTGCCGGAGACTTTGAGGCGCTGCCAGGAGGAGAACTTGTGACCTGTCGTGCCGAGGAGGTGCACCATTAGTCACAGTCATCAGGAGTCACCTGTTTGATATGAGCAGGTGTCGTCTCTCTGTAACCAACTCGTCATGGTTCGTTCTACTCAGAAAACAAGTGTCATCAGTACGTCTTCTGTGGCTCTGGAGAAAGTGACTAATTAATCTGCTGATCATTTTCCCAGATGAATCGTTAACTGAGCTGTAAAGCTGCAGAGCCTGGAGCTGTGAAGAGAAACAGGTGACTGCCGTCTCCTGGATGTTGGCTGTGAAACTATTCTAGACAGTATGTGGTGGACTTTAAGAAGAGATGTGAATTCCTGTTCTCTGAGCTTGACCTTGAAGGGGTCGTTGACTTGGTGAAGAATGTACATGGTCTGAAAACGGAGATGGACGGTGGTTTAGCTGCTGCACGTCGAGCTGTGACCGTGTGTTTGCGTTCAGAGCTGCTGCTGGTCATGAAGCTGCGTTATAAAGTCTAATGAAGCATCGAACTGAGAGACACTGTCTCCTCCACCAATGAACAGATTTGAAACTTCCTCTGAAACTCACAGATTTAGATTTAGTGCTGGATTTAGTTTTATGAAGCTGTGTCCCAGCCAGGCCGATCAGAGCTCTACGGAAGCCCTGAAAGCCAAGTGAAATTTTTCATTCTGTCATTTCCCATCTGTGAAAACGAGGCCGGAGCTTCCCACTGTCGCCATCTTGGCGCTGTCTGACTCCGCCCCCACACTCCCAGCTAATCCAAAAATGCAAATGTTGTTAAAATAGACATATGCAAAGAAATACTCATATCCTTATATATCTATATTTCTTAATCCATATATCATAGTAAAACCTGTTTTTCTATTTTATCTTTATCTTTATGATCTACTTCCTATTCTCTGTTCTTACCCTGATTCCCCCTGGGGATCAATAAACTATTGTAATTCTGATTAATATTAAATTAATGACTAATTAGTGGATGGAAGTGAATAAAGCCACAGTTTCCTCCAGCGGGGAATCAGACCTCAGGGATGGATGTCTGGTCAGGTTCATCAGCTTTTCTAATTCTTTGATCTGGTGTTTATTGATTAATCATCAGTTATTTTGACCTTGCTGTGATAAGCTCCAGCTGCTGGAGGCTGGTGGATGAACTTGGGTGGAGGCTTGTTGACAGCTGACATTAACACTGACAGAGGAGCAGCTTCCTCTGGAGAGGTGTCCCTCCATCTCCTCCTCCCTCCTCCCTCCATCTCCTCCTCCCTCCCTCCTGAGTCATCATGGCACTCTAGCTGTCCCTCATCTCTGACTCCTCCCACCAGCTCCGCCTCCAGATTGAGCACCGATGTTTGTCCCCAGACCGACCCCACCCCTCTCCTCCCTTCTCCTCCCATTGGTCCACTCCTCTCCCCCCTCCTGCCTCCTCCTCTCCATCCCCTCCCTCCCGCTTCCTCCATCCTGCTCCTGCCAGTGAGTGAGCCGGAGGACGGAGACAGAGGAAGATCCTATTGAAGCACGTGCTCCCTGACAAGGGAGGGGGGAGGCGAGCTGTTGGACTCCCCTCCTGCCTCCCCTCTCCTCTCTCCTCAGTGGAGGAGAAGATGTGAGGAGCACAGAGGACCGGAGGACCACCTGACTGTCTGTCTGTCTGTCTGTGTGCCGGCATGCTGAGGAAACTGGTCTGCAGGCGGATCTGCTCCTGTAAGCTGCTGCTGCTCTTCCTCTGGAGGCAGGGAGGGACTGAAGGGAGCGGGGAGGTTGTAATCACTGATGAAACCAGACGAAGAGGAGAAGGGTGGGGTGGGGGAGAGAAGCCTGGAGTGACGACGGCTGTAAATCCAGGAGAAGTGTGTGTGCGGTGTCTGGAGTGTAAACACGGCGGGATGGGTTCCTGCTCTCAGCTGGATTGTTGTGTACAGGACGTGACGCAGCCTCCATGTCTGAGAGGGAGGTTCAGGTCAGGAGGCTGCAGATCCAGGACACTGTCTGTCAGCTGGGGGGGGGTCATGCTGCGACCATGTGAGGAGATCAGTGTGAAATCTGAGGCTGTGAAGGTTAAATGGAAACTGAATGCTTTGACTCTGGTGGATTCGCTGTGTTACTTTTTAAGTTTGTTGTTTGTACAAACACTTTTATTTTTATCGATATCTGTATTTTATTTTAGACATTTTGGTCGTAGCTCTTCGTTTTTCTTGCAGAGAGTCACATAATGTGAAGCTATAACCCTCAGCTGGTTAGCTTAGCACAAAGAGTGGAAACGGGTGGAAAGTGCTAGCCTGGCTCTGTCTGAACACGCTGTATCTCTCTGTATTGTCCAGACAGAAACACGTGCAGGAAGTGTCTTTAGTTCCTTCAGCGGCGGGCGGGTGTGGACGTGACGCTGCCACTAAATCTAAACAAGATCATTTTCATTTTGCTAAATAACATCGTTTTAAAAACAAAGGTACAAATGATGATTCAGATTTATCAGCTGAAGGTGACGTGACTTTTCTACAGAAGCGTGATGCGTTCACTGTTCAAACAGGATTTTTTTTTTTTTTTAGAAAACTTTTTAAGGAAACTTTTCTCCTAATCTTGAGATAATTATTTCGTTAATTAAAAAAAACAGTGAAGGAATTTTTACTTTTTATTTTTTTTTTAAGAGAAGTTTTCTCCCAAAAAAATCAGAATGAATTCTGAATTAACGAGATAATTATCTGGTTAAGTGAATGCATCACACTCTGTACAGGAAGTCTCAGATGCTGTCGTGTTGTGTTGGTGTTAACGTGTTAAACTTCAGGTGACAGTGGCACGCACGCAGTCACCTTGTGTTGATAATGAAAGGTGTTGCGCAGCTTTTATTTGGCACAGAGGAAAAACTGTGACCTGATGGTATATGACGTGTGTGTGTGTGTGTGTGTGTGTGTGTGTGTGTGTGTGTGTGTGAATAATGAAAGAGGATTGATCGCAGCAGGGCAGATTCCTGTGCTGAGGGCGACTCACGTGGCGCTCTGTGGACCCCCACAGGAGCCGTGTCCAGGGGGCGGGGCCTCTTTGAGTCGGGTCTTATTGTTACTGAGCAGCTACAGTCCAGGTCGTGACCTTTAGGAACAGATCCACCAGTGAATATGTTAAACTGTTGACAGGCGAACTCCTGATCCAACACGACACATCATCATGCCTCTCTTCTTCTGCACTGATCTGAACGTCTTAATCACCTTAATATTTTATTATAAAGATTCACTGACTCATTGAAAAGACGATCAGCAGATTGATTGATTAAGAGAATGATCTGTGGAGCAGAAGATCTGAGGGCAGCAGGAAGTGTTGAGACTTTTAAAAGCAAACTCAAGGTCTACATTTTTAGTCTGACTTTTAATTGATTTTTAGTTAATTCATTATTTATCTTCAAATTTATTTATATATTTTAAGCTGTTTAACTGGTGTGTCCTTTTATTCTGAGAGTATTTTCTGGATTGTTTTCCTTTGATATCCTAAAGTCTTCTTTTAATCTCCTCTCTTTTAGCATTTTATTATTTTATCTTCTTCTTTATTTGATTTTTAATACCCTACATTTTAAAGCTCTTACTCACTTTAATACATCTCCTCTGTTTCAGTATTTTATTTATTATTTCATCTTCATCCTTCTGTCGTGATCTTTGTTTTCCAGTCGTCAGTGTTTCCTCACTTCCTGTTGTTATTGTCTTATGTTTATAGCTGCTGTTGTAGCTGCATAACAGATTTATTTACTGTCATGTCAGAATCTTTATTGAGCTCAATAGAAAGTGAAGAGTCGTCAAATCTTCAGTCAAATGGATGAAGAATAAAAACTGTGTTTGTCTTTTAAACCAGAGTTTCCTCAGTTTGACTCTCCCACTGTGAACACAGCTCTGACTGTCCACTTCATTGTCCCTCTGACCTTCACACTCCTCGCCATCCTTCGCTTGTTATGTTGATGTAGGAGTGTGAGTTATGTCCTGTGGGTCAGCTGAGTCCGCCCGCCGGTCCGACATTGCTCGGATGCTCAGAGGTGGCGTTTTTTTCTCTGTGTTGACTCCTCGTTCTGTCCGTCTCCTCCTCCAGACAAAAACTTTGAGGACGATGACTCGGTGGACGGCGGCCGCTCCTCGTCCTCGTCCAAAGGAGCCTCGCTGTCCGGGAAGACGATGGTGAGCATGGGGTCGTTCCGACGCCCCGCCTCCGCCACCAGCGCCAAGTCTGCAGGTCAGAACCAGAACCACCATCCGACGTGTCGCTAACTGATCTCCACATACAATATCAAGACAATATTTATATATACATTATTTATATCAGAGACAAAACAAGCTTCACATTATGTCTCAAAACAGACGGAAAACACAATAAAATATAACAGAATAAAAAGTGACAAAACGAAGAATAAAGAATAAGAATTTCTTTAATAGATTTGTCTTTTTGCCACTGACACATATAAAGAGGGATTTCACCCTCTGGAGTCCAGTCTGATGTTTTATTATTTATTTATTATTTATTTCTGTGTTTTTTTTAATCTGTCCCTAGCTCGTTTTATTTTGGAGCCTTTTTCACTGAAACTATGAATCATGGAAAATATTAATAATGATAATAAACACTTTGAAGTGATTTCCTCAGCTTGTCTCTACGTGACATGTAAAGTTATGTAACTGTAAGTGAGGCAGTGGCCACAGACGGACTGACGGGGTCAGTGTTGAATCATGTCAGTGAAATGTTGACGACGTGTCACGTTGTGGATCTGGATCTAAATCCTCGAGCTGGTCTGGTCTGTAGGGAGGGACAAGTCCGGTGCTGGAGCCGTGGACGAGGAGGACTTCATCCAGGCCTTTGAGGATGTTCCCACAGTGCAAGTATGATTTTTAACGTATATAATATGATGCTGAGTCACCTCAGGTCCAGAGTTTGAATCCTTCACTTCCCTTTCTTCCTCCAGATCTACTCGAACAGGGAGGTGGAGGAGGCCATGACGAAGATCAGAGACGTGCTGTCAGACGACAAGAAGGACTGGGAGCTCAGAGTGGCGGCGGTACGTCGTCTTGGCGTTCTCTGGTCGCGGTCTGAAGTATCAGTCAGATGAAAATGTCTCTGTTGACCGTCTCCTCTCTCGTCTTTCTCCTCCAGCTGAAGAAGGTGCGTTCGCTGCTCCTCGCCGGCGCAGCCGAGTTTGACGGCTTCCTGCAGCAGCTGAGGCTCATGGAGGCGGCGTTCAAACTCTCCGCCAAGGACCTCCGCTCCCAGGTGGTGCGAGAGGCCTGCATCACTCTGGGGTGAGACGCACTTCAGACCGGCTACAACCCAGCAACACAAGAGAAGAAGAGTTTCTTTTATAGTTTATTAGTTATTACTTTTCCTGAAGTCGTTTTTATGCTTCATAGTTCTGTTCGTGTTTTAATCCTCTGAGAAATTCATGTGTTGGTTTTATTATGAGTTAGTATTGATTCAGCAACTGGGTTTAGAATGAATAATATCTCTAATAAAATGTGTTGATTATCATTTTAATTGAACAGAGGACATTAGATACAAGCAGGAACAGGACAGTGAAACACTGGAAGCTGAGAAAGGCCGTGCTCACAAACATTTCTTTATCCCGTTATCTCAAGAAAACAACTCGTTATAACGAGATAACGAGATATCATCAGGAGAAAACGACTCTGTCATCCTGAGATAACGAGATAATTAACCCGTGATCTGGAGATAACAAACTCGTTCTCTCATTATAATAACTTTATTAATCAGAGATCAGATGCAGATGGAAACTTCTAGTGCTGTAAACTGAAAACGTCAGGACGACGCATCAGAGAAGATTATTGTTCTGTACACGTCATGTCGGGTCGTCATGTAGCTGAACACACCTGAGTGTCTGCTCTGCTCTCCTGTCTTCAGACACCTGTCGCTGGTGCTCGGCGTTCGCTTCGACCACGCAGCAGAGGCCGTCATGCCGACCCTCCTCAACCTGGTCCCCAACAGTGCCAAAGTCATAGCCACGTCCGGCGTGGCCGCCATCCGCCTCATCCTGCGAGTAGGTGTCAGCTTTTAAATGCTCCCCCTTTCCTCACTGTGCTGACTGTGATGATGATGATGATGATATGATGGTTATTGGCAGTGGCGGTGAAACTGGCCGCAGCTGTCCTCCACATTCCTGCAGCCACGTGGCCTCAGTTATGGGAAACGAAACCAGCTCGGTGTCCTGGTTTCCCTCCATGTTCACGAGGCGGCGGGATAACGACGTTAGCTCCACATCATCACAGCAGTGATTTCATACACGATGTGCTTTGATCCTGAAAATCACATTTCACGTCGGAGAGAAAAGGCTCCGTTGTTTTCTGACTGAATTTAATTTAAACCACAGAAGAAGAAACAGCGTCAGTGTCACCTCAGGCTCAAACTCACCAGCTTCTCCTGTTTTACAGCACACACACTTCCCACGGCTCATCCCCATCATCACCAGCAACTGTACCTCCAAGTCTGTGGCCGTGAGGAGGTGAGAGTTTGTTTTTATTATTTACAGGTGACGGTGACAACATGTCTCTTTCTCCTGACCCTGATTTCTCTGTCACACTCTGAGCAACTTCTTCAGATTTCATACAAATACTCACTTGGACTGAACAGATTAGATTTTGGTCAAAGGTCAAAGGTCACATTGACCTTACAAAACATGTTTTTGGCCATACTTCAGAAATTCACATGCTAATTAACTGGTTGATGGAGTCAGGCGTGATTATAGTTTTGATTTGAATTTATTTACTTTAATTTTATTTTAGTGAGGTATTTTATTTTTATGTTATTTATTTATTTTTGTCACATTTAAATCAGTTTTATTATTTTTGTTTTATTTGTTCATTTATTTATTCACATTTTCATTAGTGCACTTGTTATTTTATTTATATGTTTTTATTTTATAAGTTATTTTACTTTTATGGTATTTATTTCTTTATTTTGTCATTTTCATTTATTTTTATTTTTTTTGTTTGTTTTAATTTTTATTTAAATTTGTGTATTTAATATTGTTTAATATTTGTTTCCATTATATAGTTTTATCTCATTTGTTTTGTTTCTTGTTTGTTTTGTTCATTTATTTATTCACATTTTAATTTATTTGTGCACTTTTTATTTTATTTACATGTTTTTATTTTATTATGTATTTTATTTTTATGGTATTTATTTATTGTTTAAATGTTCTTATTTTTATTTCATTTGCTTTGCTTGATGTTTTTATTATAGTGGTATAACGCTGTTGTGTTTTCAGTTCTTTATTCCAGGGTTCTCCTCAGGTTTGTTGATTCGGGGAAAAGCGTTGACATGAATATTTAATGCTCTCACTCTGCTCCTCTGTCTCCAGACGCTGCTTCGAGTTCCTGGACCTGCTGCTGCAGGAGTGGCAGAGCAGCTCTCTGCAGAGGTGAGGACTGATCCAGCTGTGGCCTGTCAAACATTTCTGAGATGCCGATGATCGTGTCCGGATCACAAAGACAGATCTGTTCTCACAAGCTGGAAGAAGCAGATGTTTAAACAGGGGCAGTTTACTGTGAATCTCCTCCTTCTGAGGAAACGTGACACCGGCCAGGTCGAGCTCTATCTCAGCAGTTTCCATGGCGATGTCAGGGGAATCTCTGTCTGCCTCCAAAAGGCTCATTGTGTTTCTGCCTGGCTGCTTCCTGCTGCCGCCGCCGCCGCCGCCTGGGAGAAACCCGAGCTGACCCCCCAGCACCAGGGGAGCTCTCCGGTTCTCATCGATCAGTCAGTCGATGTGAGAGAGACACTGAGTCTGATTCTGAATATCGCCCACCTACAAATCAGACTCCGCTTATACAAGAGCTGCTTTTCAAAGACAAAGTGCTCGGAGTTTATATAAATCAGGGATTAGAGAACGACCCAGACGAGTGTGTGACACCGTCACTGTCACGTACATGAAGCTGACGTCAGTTGTTTCTAAATCTAAATTTAGTTCACGTTTATATTTCTCCAAGTCTTAACAGAAGAAATGTTTGTGTTGATACTGTCGTGTTTTAGAATAAGCTCCTCTTATAAAATGGCAGCCTGTGTTCAGTCAGTCGATCTCTTGTTGCAGACACGGCACAGTTCTGATGGAAACCATAAAGAAAGGAGTCCACGACGCAGACGCCGAGGCTCGCTCTGTGGCCAGGAAGTAAGTCCCACTCATCCATTTACCTCTGAGCCGTTAGAGAGGGATCAATAAACCAAACCAATCGCAGACATGGTGAGTCTCTTACTGTCGTTCTCCGTCTCTCCGTCTCAGGTGTTACTGGAGCTTCCACAGTCACTTCAGCCGGGAGGCGGAGCATCTGTTCCAGGGCCTGGAGGCGTCCTATCAGAAAGCTCTGCAGGCTCACCTGAGGAGCGGAGACAGTCTGATGTCGCTGCCCACCTCCGACCGCTCCTCCTCCTCCTCCCAGGAGAGCCTCAAGTGAGAAGCCTCCTCCTCCTCTCTGATCCATCCATTTATTGATTACCTGGGAAACAAAAGAAGGTTTCATTCAGAAGCACTACAGCGTCCGATCGAGACACTGATCAGTCATCAGTCTTACTGTTCTGAATTACCCAGAATCCACCTGCTCACTGATGGAGGAAGAGTTTGATGAGACTGTTTGACACTTTCCACAGATTGATGACATCTGCTGCTCTAGTATTAGTTATTGATCGATCTGTGGCGTGATCAGTGACTCCAGTAGGTGATTAAAGGTCCATTTTAAATGATTTAACCATCAAATAATTCCATGCTTCATTTACATTGGTGTGGATGTTCATCAAAACATCCACTAGAGGGCAGCAACACACAGGTGATAATGTACAGGAGGCAGCAGGTGTGTGAGGTCATTAAACACGTCACACGACCTCTCCTCGGAAAGCTCCGCCTTTTTTAATACCTTCTCCCTCGTGTCTCTCTTGAACCAACGGCGACTTTGCCCCATGATTTCCAGATGTTCTGCTCTGCTTCACCTGTGTCTGTGAACTTTCAGAAAAGGTGCACAAACACACAGGAAGTCAGAGTACAGACAGAAGCTTGTGTACGTTTCCACGTCCGTATCTCACGCTGAGTGTAAACGAGCTTTCACTAAAGACTTCCTGCTGAATTCAGACCTGAAATAACTGAGTGTGATTCTACTTGAATTTAAGTTGCTAAACAGCTGATCATAAAAGGAGGTTTGACTCCATCTTGGTTCGTTTGTTCTCAGTCTGAGGTCGGAGTATTGATGATGTTTACTTCTTCTTCTTGTGTCTCCACAGTCGACCTCTGTCAGTGAAAAGCTCGGCTGGAAGCGGCTCGTCCAGATGTAAGGACTCCACGCTTCACGTGTAGAAATGTTTCCCTTGGGTCAATCTTTAGACACTCACTTTATTGTCGGACTTCTTGCAGCCAAACCTGGCCACGCCTCCAGGACGCCCGCAGCAGCCTCCTCTCAAGGCTCCCTGCAGCGTTCTCGCAGCGACGTGGACGTCAACGCCGCGGCCACCGCCACCGCCCGCACCAGGATGCCCGCCGTGCCCTCCGCCGTGCCGTCAGCTTCTCCCTTCAGCTCGGCCTCGGCCCTCCCCCCCGGATCCTACGCCTCTCTGGGTGAGACGGAGCAGACCACATCAGTGTGTCGCTGTCACATTAACCACTGCTAACTGTTAGTGTGTGAGCAGGTCAAAGGAGGAACGAAACATGGAGGACAACAGCGTTTAAATCTCAGTCAGGTTTATGAACACAAAGATGGATGTTTTCAGCTCAGCAGATATCTGCATGGTTCAGGGAATCTTTCACACGTGGAGACAAACGCTAAACTTGGTGCCAGTCCTCCTCCAGTTTTACTCTTGAAATAAAACACGGTAACCACTCAAAAATCCAAGATGGCCGCCATTTCTGGCAAGGAAATGTCACTTTTTGCAATAAGTTCATCCAGGATTTTCTCACATTCTACATTTTAACGCTGTAGAAGGTGAGAACTTTAGAGCACTGTAAAAATCTAATGAAAGTTCATTTCACAAAATCACACAGAAAATGTAAAGACAGAACCCCCCCCCTTAACACCCCTTAACCTCTTGACCCCTGACCCTAACCCTTGTTGTGTCTCTCCTGGACTCGCCCACCTGTCAGACGGCTCGTGGTCTGTTAATGCAGACGGTAAGCTGTGTGTGTGTGTGTGTGTGTGTGTGTGTGTGTGTGTGTGTGTGTGTGTGCGTGTGCGTGTGTGTGCGTGTGTGTGTGTCTGTGAGTGTGTGTGTGTGTGTGTGTGTGTGTGTGTGTGTGCGTGCGTGGAGAGGGGAATGATGCTGTGTGCCCCCCCCCAGCACTGTAATGTGGTCGTCTGTGATGGACGTGTCAGTGCATGGACTGTGTGCATGGTGTCCCCTACACTTGGAAACCTCTCGGTCTCTGTGGTTAAAAACGAAGGGAGCTGGTTGGCTGCTGGAGCGATGATGTCACATCCTCCCCCCTCAGATAGTTCACAGACGTCATGATGATTTTATAGATTTCCCAGAAGTCTCCTGTGTTGCAGCTTCATGTAACATCTGGTATCTGCAGCTTTAGGAGTCGGTTTCACTCTTTCACTCAAACACGTCTGACAGCAACATGTCCGTCTCCGAGCGGAGGCGGAGCCAGGGGGCGTGGCTTATACAGCTCCAGCCCCCTCGGATGTTTTCCCAAAAGCCGAATCTTTTGTAGAGTTTATAATAAAATTTCATTTCCTACTGGGGAGATATCGCCATCTACAGGGCGCCGACAGTTACCGCAGCCTTTAGGCCTCACGCTAAACACGTGGTTTCATCTTCAGCCCCGAATGTTTACAAAGTCTGGCTCCGCCCCTCCTCTAGGGGGAGACTTTGGGGACTGAAGCTACACCTGTGCACCTGTGTTCACCTGTACATTAGTGTCAACACCGAGTAACTCTCCCGTTGAACCGAGATAACACCTGGAGCAGCTGTTGATGTGAACGTGTTGTGGAGTCTGTTGGACACTGCTGCATGTGGCCGACCGAGTCTGTGTCTGTGTCGTGGTGTTTTTGAGTATTAGTCAAAGCACAGCTGCATGTGTCCGTCTGTACGTGTGGAGACAGAAACTAGAGACAAACGTCGTGTCACGGTTTGTTTTCAGGGAAGAATAAACCTTTGAAATGTGATGTGGAAGCTGCCCTCAGGTGTTTCAGAAATACCTGAAACATGACGGTGTTTCTGTTTTCCTGAATCAGTGACTGGTTCTTCCTCTGTCCTTCATCTCTGTCTCGTTCCCTTTGGTCTCACTTCCTGTTTCTGCATGACACAAGTGTAGAACGTGTTGACCTCCGTCCAGCAGCAGCTCCATGTTCACACCTCCCTCTCTCTCTGTTTCCCGCCCTCTACCTCCTCAGGTCGAGTCCGAACCCGGAGGACGAGTGCAGGAAACGGTCCGTCTGTGACAGACAGCCGTGGGCGGAGCCGAGGGAAAGTTGTCTCGCAGTCTCAACGTGAGTTTCTTCTTCTTCTTCATGTGTCTTTAATCAGATGTGGAAGTTTTAATCCAGTCGTTTTAACTGTATTTTCCCTCCTCACCAGCCGGGAGTCGGTCAGGTTCTCCAGGACGATTGCTGACCTCCACCTACGGCAGAGTCCCCAGACCGACGATGGGCACCGCCGCCGCCGCCGCCAACAGCACCTCCACCAGTCTGACCGACAAGAGCCGACCCCGAGGTCACCGCAGCCAGGGCTGCAGCCGAGAGACCAGCCCCACCAGATCAGGCAGGGATCAGCAGGGTGTTCAACCTCTGGGACGGAAATGAATTTCATAACGAGAACATCAATTCTCTAAAGACTAAATTTAACGAGTTCAAGCTGAAATAATCACAGTAGAAACATTTGACCCGCTCTCTCTCTGTTGAAGCTGAAGCACCTGAACCAAGCAAAGTTGTAGGTTACGAGTTTAAAGCAGCAGCTGAAACAGACACTGAAAGTTGAAGCAACAGGTTGATGAAGCTGCTGAAAGTTCAGAGTCGGCTCAGGTGTCGGTGCGACTGAAATAGAGCCGAGGAAAATGAAAGTTAGTTCACTGAAGCTTTTGTTTAAATAAAGTGTAAAAACAAAGACGTTAAACAGAGTTAAAGAGAAGAGTATCAGGCCACATGAGGAAAAAAATCTGAACTTTTGAGAATAAAGTCGAAATGTTCAAGAATTTAAAATGTGAAACTTCAAGAGAAAAAAACATAATTTTGAGGAATATTAAGATCAAACAGGTGGAAGGACAGTCAGTGGCAGCTGCTGTTTGTCTGTCGAACAACAGAATAAATGATGATGATGACGTTAGTGAAACCTAGTAGAACACAGGAGCCTCCACGTTAAAGCTCCTGCTGTTTCCCTCTAAAACAACATGGACCCTAAAATTACAACTTTATTCTCATTATATTATGATTTTTGTCTTGAAATTATATGATTTTATTCTCAAAATTACGATTTTATTCTGGAAATTTTAGGTTTTTTCTTCCTCAGTGTGGCCTGATACTAAAGAAGAGTCGAGGTAAAATCTCAGTTATATTTTAGAGTATGAAATTAAAGAGATTAATAAGAACCTCTCTTTGCGAAGCGTCTGGTGTCACTGTTCAGTAGCAAAACTAATTACCTGTCCAGGTGAACGAGGATTTAGACCTGAAACCAGAATCATTTCATGCTTTCAGAGTTAGAGGAGAACGATCAATCATCAGATCATGTTTGATAATGATAAATAAGTCTTACTGACTCAAAGTGAGTCGTGAAGTCGTGGTCTGAACCCATCAGAGATCTTAGAGATGGAAACCACAGCTGTAAATAACGTCTGGTGAACACCCTGTTACAGCAGCTGGTTAGAGAGAATCAGACTCCTCCATAGATGTGAGTCCAGACTTTGATTTTTCTTCTTGAGGGAAACTTGCACAGACTTGCATGTTCACTCCTGGTCCTGGTCCTGGTCCTGGTCCTGGTCCTGGTCTTCGTACTAATCCTCGACCTGCTGCCTCCTTCAGTCTGACTCTGTCTCTCCTGCCTGACTAACATCTCTGCAGAGCTTCAGGTGTGTCACTCTCTGGCTGGATGTGCTACAAGCTAAACTCTCCCCCTGCACTGCTGTCTGTCCCTCTGTCTGTCCCTCTGTCTGTCCGCATACTGCCTTGCCTCACCCCTCCAGCCCGGAGTCGAATCCCCCGACCGAGCATGAGTCAGGGCTGCAGCCGCGAAACCAGTCGCGAGAGCAGCCGCGACACCAGCCCCGCCAGGGGTTTCTCCCCCCTGGGTGAGTATGGTGCTGAAGCCCCCACCATGTCCTCCTCAACAATAGATTTCATTTAAGTTCCTGTAAAGTCTGGAAACTGACTGACCTCTCTCCTCTCAGCTGTCTGTGTCCTCCTGCCTGTTTCTCTGCCTGCTCTGTATCTGTCTGTTCTACTAATCCTGTGATCAGAGACTCCAGCTCGTACAGACAGAAGTGTTGCAATAAGAAGTCAGCTGTTGGTTCTCCAGAGGCCTGTACTATGAAGCAAGGTCAACTTATCCAGGATAACTTTTCACTCTCTGGTTTAACTGATCAGCTGAGGTTTTGATTCTGAGCAACATCGTCAGAACCTTGAATAAAGTATTAATGTGATACGAGAAGAAACGCTGACGCCTGCAGGTGTAGAAATCATTTCATTAATTAGGTCAGACTGAGGATATATAGTAAATGAGAACATGAATTATTAAGTTTCATCTTTTGTCTGATGAACAAACTGTTCATGTGATGCAGATGAAAAAAGTTAATGTCAGACTGTTCTGCTGCAGAGGCTATAGTACTTATTATATATATATTATTATTGTATATATAATACAATTATATATACAATATGATGTAATAATATATATATATAATAAACTACTGATCTTTATTATTGATCACTTCATTATAAACTCTTCTGTCCCTGTCAGGATCCTGTAGGAACGTTGACTCAGTGTTTCCAGGGATCTGATTGGTCAGTAGTTTGGCTGTTGACAGGTTTTGATCTGATTGAGAGCAGGTTAGGAGTTCAGCATCAGTTACCATGGTGATTTACCTGGTAACAAGTGAACCAGCCTCGTAGGACTGAGTTAAACCTGAAGTTACCTGATGACCTCAGATCTGCTTCGCGGCACAGGCCTCTGATCTCTGTACCATGGTAACCATGGTAACAACAGTCGTGTTTTCTCCTGGTCGTCCTCCTCCAGCGACTCGCCGTCACTCCCGCTCGACCAGCGCCCTGTCGTCTGCAGAGTGTTACTCAGGTGACAGCGAGGTGTTCACAGGAAGCAGATTCACTCACGCAGCCAGATAAAACAACACACGGTCCACCTTCAGTTATCTGGCTGCCTGAGTCTTCCTGCTTCGTGCATGGCTGACGTCCACAGCAATACATCCCACTCACCTGCAGGGGGCGACACTCAACATCAGCTCTTCACAACTACACAAACATGACGTCTGTCCTTCTGTTGCTATGATGGAAAGAAAGATTCAGTGGCTGTAAATTGTGAAGACAGAATATTTTCATCTTCTTAAGTTTATTTATTTTGACGTGACGTCAGACGCTCAGATTAATTAGACTCATGATTTATTTTATGTTAAATATTTGACTTTGAACAGTTGATTAGTTGGTGAAGACGACACTCTTTGTTTATTGCTTTGGGTTGGGTGTTTTACACACACTTATGTTGCTCACCTCCATGGTTAAGATCATCTGACTTCACTTGAAGAATGTTTTAATATAAGTGAAAGTTCCATCTCAGTCGAGCTGAGCCCATAAAACCCACCAGAACCAGGACCAAGACTCTCTTCACTCCCAGTCAGATCTCTTTATTAAAACAGATCCATCTCTGTGAAGTGACGAGGGTGTTGGTCTGATAAGTGCATGTTCCAAACTGCACCTTCATATCTGCACGGCTGAGTTTTATCCCTCCCCTCTCCAGCTGCTGACGGGTGTTTGACCTTCTCCGTTTCAGACCGCCTGTCCCATCAGGCTCGGATCTCGGCCTCCGTCAACGCCATGAGGATCCTCAACACCGGCACGGAGGTGGAGGCCGCTGTGGCAGACGCTCTGGTAAGAATTAAAGCGAATAGAAAAGAAATCAAAGTGCTGGATTTGTTGTACGATCCTGCAGTAACTCCCTCTGTGCTCTTTCAGCTGTTAGGAGACTCCAGGAGTAAGGTACCGCAGCTCCCCGTTCTCAGTGCATGTGCAGCATGAGCTTTAAACACTGACAGTCTGTTTTCTAACCTGCTCCTGAGACCGAAGCTGTGAACAGATTCTGAGTCTGGTTCAGTAAAAACATGTGGCCTGGTCCTGCATGTCTGTAGCTGCATGCTCCTCCTTCTCTCAGCTGTAGTTCTAGACTCGGCGTCTGAAGCCGTGACTGCTGTCGTTAGAGAAAAGTCAAACTCCTCGTCTTCTCCTCTTCGTCTCAGCGGAGGCCGGTGAGGCGGCGATTCGAGTCGCCGGGCATGTACTCGGACGACGACGCCAACAGCGACGCCTCCAGCGCCTGCTCGGAGCGCTCCTACAGCTCGCGCAACGGCGGGATGGCGCCGCACTACCTGCGTCAGACGGAGGACGTGGCCGAGGTGCTGAACCACTGCGCCAGCGCCAACTGGTCGGAGAGGAAGGAGGGGCTGCTGGGACTGCAGAACCTGCTGAAGAGCCAGAGGATGCTCAGGTGGGTGTGGTCAGGGTCGTGCGGCGGAGCGACCGTGACGTCGGCTCATGATGATAAACATGGTGTTTGTGTCTCTGACAGTCGGGTGGAGCTGAAGAGACTTTGTGAGATCTTCACCAGGATGTTTGCGGACCCTCACAGCAAGGTGAGATCCAGCTGAGCCTGCACATCTGGCCAGAGGTGCTGGCCTCTAACATCAGGCAGCAGCAGTTTCTTCATGAAGACATTGTTTGTGTGCAGAGTGACTGAGCTTAAATTAATCATCACATATTCACCTGAAGTGTGAGGCGGGCAGCGGGAGGTTCATGTTTGGATGGTGCTCAGGTTGTTCACGTGTCTGAACTAACTGCAGGACGAACTAACAGAGTGTGTTTTCTGTTGCATGCCTCGTCGCTGCTGCGGACGCTAACACACACCAGAGAGTAAGTGTTTACTGACCGTCGGACCGAAGCTGCTGCTTCACCACTCCTCACTGTCCCGACTCACACAGCCCCTTCTTCTTCTTCTTCTTCTTCTTCTTCTACTGCTGTTAGAGCTCTTCATGCTCTCAGTCCGACTTATTTATCAGATCAGACTTGAACCTCAGGTCTTCAGGTCGTGGCCTTTTAATTAAAACCCAAAGCCAGAACCAGAACCCACAGTGAGGCTTCTCTTTATTGCTGTTGACCTGAAGCTCAACACGTCTTTTAATCTGGCTTTGAACTGAATTTACTTTACTTTATTTATATATTCTAAGGTGGGTCTCTGTTTCTTATTCTTTTACTTTTATTTCTGGTTTTACTCTCTAACAAACATCTCTTCTGTTTTATTATCTTATTATTTTATCTTTATCTCTGTTCCAGTCTTCAGTGTTTCCTGTTGATTGATTGATGATGTCATTTCCCTGCTCCTACCCATCATGCCTCTCTCTGTCTCAGGTCTTCAGCATGTTCCTGGAGACTCTGGTGGACTTCATCATCCTGCACAGGGACGACCTGCAGGACTGGCTGTTCGTGCTGCTCACCCAGCTGCTGAAGAAGATGGGGGCCGACCTCCTGGGCTCCGTCCAGGCCAAAGTCCAGAAGGCGCTGGACGTCACCAGGTCGGCAGCAGCGATTAAATCTGTCCACTCTGACGGGTCCGTTTCCTGCGTTTACCGGCGGCGTCTCTGTGTTCTGATCTCTTCTTCCTGCAGAGAGTCTTTCCCGTACGAGCAGCAGTTCAACATCCTGATGCGCTTCATCGTGGATCAGACGCAGACGCCCAACCTGAAGGTGAAGGTCGCCATCCTGCGCTACATCGAGGCTCTGGCTCGCCAGATGGACCCGGCCGACTTCGTCAACTCCAGCGAGACGCGCCTCGCCGTCTCCCGCATCATCACCTGGACCACCGAGCCCAAGAGCTCCGACGTCCGCAAGGTAGGAGGAGCTTCGGCGCCACCCCCACCTTCCCCCAGAACACGGCTTCCTCTCCACGGTCCAGTTCCTTTATCCGTCACTTCTTTGTTTCATTTGTTGTTTTTTTCCAATCACCACTTCTCGTCCACGAACACCCAGACCCTCCATAACTGGGCGGGGGAGGATTTCTCAGGCCGACCCGGCACCGTGGCCTCTCTGCCCGGGGAGGGCAACCTGGAGGAGAGGTGCAAGCAGGTAGACCCTCCATCGAACAGCATGACCAGGCTCTAAAACCTGCTCTAACCCAGTGTGGGAGCAGCCGGCACGCTGCAGACCTGGTCTCTGGGTGGATCGCTGCAGATAACCTGACGACACTAACGCTCTCCACCTGTCTGCCTTCAGTGGACGTTCCAGATGTTTCCATGTGTGCATGAGCCGCTGTGACTCTGAGACTAACTGATGCTAAACATTAACAACATGAAGTTTCTTTTTCCAGAACGTTCTGCATGAGTCTTTACAGTCTGAGCGGGAAACCGTCGTCCTCCAGCTTCTGCTTCACTCACCTCGTGTTCCAGTTGAACGGACGTGCTGCATGTTCTCTGCTTCCTCACACGTCGTTCACTCCCACAGTTCCCTTCAGGTTCCAGTCTGGGCCCAGGAAATGTTTCCTCCCTTATATCAGTAATAATTTGAGCCTCCAGCCGCGTGATGTCAGTGACAAACTTCAGGTTTTAGGCGGCGAGACAAACTGAGAAACGTCAGCTGCTCATTAACATCCAGTCAACTCAAACAAGGAAGAGATAAGCAGGTTACAAAGGTCACAGGTGATTGATGAGTTACACGAGTAAAGCTCCAGTAGAACCAAGTAAAGACCAGCTGATTGTTTTTTACAGGTCAAATTCTTTGTGTCACAAACAGCAGAGGACAAACTTTCTACTGGACACAGGAAGTTGTAGAGATAAATCAAGTGACGTGTGTGTGTGTGTGTGTGTGTGTGTGTGTGTGTGTGTGTGTGTGTGTAGGCGGCCCAGGTGGTGCTGATCGCCCTGTTTGAGCTCAACACACCTGAGTTCACGATGCTGCTGGGAGCTCTGCCCAAAACCTTCCAGGACGGGACGACCAAGCTGCTGCACAACCACCTGAGGAACGCCAGCGCCAACAGCGGCATCGTCATGGTAACACACACACACACTGAAAGAGGAAGATAACTAACACATGTCCCAGTAATGATCAATTATTAATAGTCAAACAATCACCACAGTTTGAGAACAAGAAAAGATTTTCATTTCTGCTGTTAAAAGATATTTTCTGAAAATAAAAATTTGAAGCCAAATTTAAAGTTTCAAACTATTTAGAAGTGAAAACTGTCACAGCAGCTGAAATTTTAATAAACTCTAAACTGAACTTATTCAAATGTGTTTATTTAAAAAAAATCTTCACATCAAGTCTTTTATTTTTAAACCTAAACTTTTATTTTCTTAAAGCAAGGAAACATTTCTACTTGTTTTCTTTATTCTCGTGTGACGACCTGCCGCCATCTTTGTTCCTGTTTCAACATGGAGCCTCTAATTCCTACAAACGTCCTGAAACAAACTGAATCCTGATTTTTACCTTTGTTTTACATAAATTCAGGTTTTTAGGACTAAAAGACGATACGACTCGTAGTACAGAACTTTATTTTGAAATGCAGGTATTTTAGAAGAGGTAAACCTTCGCCGCCCTCTGCAGTTCTCAGGTGATTTCCAGATGTTTTGATGGTGTGGTGTGTGTTTTGTCGTCTCCAGGCGTCTCCCAGTAACTCGGCCGGTCGGACGCCTCCTCGTCCGCCGAGCAGCCGCAGCAGCCCTCTGACCTCGCCCACCAACTGCTCCCATGGAGGGCTTTCTCCCAGGTACGTCACACTGACACGCCCACTGCAGAAACACACCTGTAATCTAGAGTCACAACAACAACACCTGTGTTTGAATGATTGAACTCATCACGATCACGATCAGCTGTTTTAGCTCCAGTAGGAGGCGAGTTTTCACCTCGACACCAGATGATGAAGGTCGTTCAGTCGTGACGATGATGATGATGATGATGATGATGATGATGTCACAGAGTTTTTCAGCTTCTACGTCTCTGGTCCAGAGGTTTTACTTCGTACTAAAATATCACCTCACGATTGTTTATTGATTATTGATTAATCTGCAGATTATTTTAGAAATGAAGAATTAACTGAACATTAAATCATTGTTCCATCGATCGGCTGATTGATTGATTAATTGCTCTGATGTCTGATGTCAGAGTGGTGAACTGACTCCGCCCACACCAACACTCACAGAGAACAGTGCTCCTCCTTGTCCTCCACTTTTCTCACGTCTCTTCTCTCTGGGCTGCTCTCCTCCTCTTCCTCCTCTTCCTCCCCCTCCTCTTCCTCCTCCTCCTCCTCCTCCTCCTCTTCCTCCCCGGCCGGGTGCAGTCGGCTGTGGGGTTGGAGCGCAGACGGGCTCTCCAAGTTCCCTCCTCCACCCTTCCCCTCCCCTCTTCCTCCACCCACTGCCCACTCCTCCCTCAAGGCCCTGCGGCGAGCTTACTCCCCCAGGTAACCCCACCCCCTCCTCCTCCTCCTCCTCCTCCTCCTCCTCCCTCTGCTGGGGTTTCACAGTGGGTTTAAACACAGCTGTGTTCAGGACTTTACAGGATCTTTTATTGAAATGAAAATCATTCAAATCAACTTTAACCTGAGAAGAATGTGAGTGTCACAGATCTGGAGTCAGTTTTCTGGACGTACTGTGAAACCCTGACACCTGTGACTCGCTCAGTCTCACCTGTCGTCACTTCCTGCTGCAACACTTTGTGTCTCCATCTGCTGCAGCTGTCCCTCACTGTCTCTGTGTGTCAGTCCTCAGGTGACAAACTGTAAAACGTGTCTGTGCTTTACTCACCTGTTCGCCTCCACCTGTGTCCGTCTGTCACATGCACGGCTATGCACGTGCACTGGACTGGACTATACTGGACTGGACTTTACCGGACCGGACTGGACACAGAGGGCCGAGCTCTGACTGGACGGCGCTGCCTGTTTTCCTGGTCATGGATCAAACCTGGAGTCACAGCTTCAGCCGTGAACCTGACTTCACTGACGATCGTCTTTAGAGTCTAAAAGTTAATTTTATGATTTCTACATTTAAAAACTTAAAAAAATCAAACTAAGAAAATAAAGTTTGATGAAGTTTCCTGCAGCTTTTATTTTGTTAAGTTTTCAGACCCTAATATGAAACGGTTTGTTAGAAACAGGAAGTAGAAGTTTGGTCCATGTCGAGGAAAGAGTCCTCGGTCATTGTTCACAGAACATCAGTGCTGATCCACTGAGGCTGAACCTGAGCTGATCCTGGATCAGCACGTCTGTCTGAAGAACTCAAAGAACCGTCTGGACCTCCACAAACATCCTCTGTGGAGGAGCCAGGGAGCAACAGTCACATGTACCAACTGTTTCCTCCTGACCATGAACCTTATTATATTGTTATATTTCAATAATTACCCCCCCCCCCCCCGCAGCATGCTGGAGTACGACAGTGAGAACCTGAACTCAGAGGAGATCTACAGCTCCCTGCGCGGCGTCACCGAGGCCATCCAGAACTACAGCTTCCGCAGCCAGGAGGACCTGATGGAGCCGCTGAGGCGGGACGGCAAGAGGGACGGCTCGGTGAGGAGGGGGGGGAGGAGCAGGAAGAGGAGGGGGAGGGAGGAGGAGGGAGAAGGAGGGAGGAGGAGACAGAAGTTGAGAGAAAACTCTTTGGTCATTTGGAAACAGAAATGATGAACTAGTGATTCGATGCTTTTTGTCCGTTTGGTTCCGACTCGTTCTTCAGTCCGGAGTCGCGGCGTCCTCAGACTCCGACCCTCGGCTCGGCGGTGATGTGACGGAGGGCGGACGCACGGCCCTGGACAACAAGACGTCACTCCTGAACACTCCCTCGCCGCGATCCTTCGCCGGGCCGCGCCTCCGCGACTACAACCCGTACAACTACACCGACACGCTGGACAAAGCCGCCCTGAAGGAGGCGCTGTACGAGGACGCCGTGGAGCAGCTGCGAGACGGTCAGACTGTGTTCCCTTTGGTCGGGACAGAAGTCAAAGTCTTCAGTTTGTCATGTTGTGGATTTAATCTGAAATGTTTTTCCTGTTTCCTGTCGCAGGTCGTCGACAAGAGAGCGTGGAAAACAAGATCCTGAGCCCCAAAAGTTTCCCTGGTAACGACTCGAGAGTCACTGAGTCCGTCTCACAACGAAATACTCATGACTTCACTTCCTGTCTGTTTAAGTCTTTTCCCGCCGTCAGAGCTGTGAATGAACGAATGAAAAGTCACACACCATGTTTCATCATGTGTTTCATCATGTCCCCCCCCCTCCTGCAGCGGGCCCCGCCGAGCAGCTGGAGCTGGTCGGGGAGCTGCTGAAGGAGCTGTCCCAGGGCCAGGCGGGGGAGCGGGGCCCCGAGGAGCGACGGGGGACCCTGCTGGAGCTGCTGAAGGTGGCCCGCGAGGACAGCCTGGTGGTCTGGGAGGAGCACTTCAAGACCATGCTGCTGCTGCTGCTGGAGACGCTGGGGGACAAAGACGTAAGGACACACGTGTTTTTATCTCTGAGTCCGTCTCTGACCCCGAGTCTGGTTCTGAACGACCTCCTCTCTCTCAGCACACCATCCGCGCTCTGGCCCTGCGAGTCCTGAAGGAGATCCTGAGGAACCAGCCGGCCCGCTTCAAGAACTACGCCGAGCTCACCATCATGAAGGCGCTGGAGGCTCACAAGGACTCGCACAAGGAGGTGAGGCCCGTGAAAACCACACCCCCCTCCCTCCGCTAGGATTCATTTGTTCACACTCTCTTCCCTCCGCTCTGTCGAAGGTGGTGCGGGCGGCGGAGGAGGCAGCGTCCACGCTGGCGAGCTCCATCCACCCGGATCAGTGCATCAAGGTCCTGTGTCCCATCGTGCAGACGGCCGACTACCCCATCAACCTGGCCGCCATTAAGATGCAGACCAGGGCCATTGAACGCATCACCAAGGAGCCGCTGCACCAGCTGCTGCCGGACATCATACCTGGACTCCTGCAGGTGAGACGCACATCTTCTTTTATATAACATTCAAAATCAAAGGCAACTTGTTCCAGTGAGAATAAATCCAGGTGAGTGCAGGTGTTGACCCGGAGGAGACTCACAGCTGGAGCTGATCTTTAGATCACATCATCGATCTATCAGTTTATAGATTGATTGCAGAGCTTTTGATGCGTGTGTCTGAATGTGAGACGTTCACGTCACACGTGTCGCACACAACACGCTTCAACCAGAAACAAGGAAGTGAGTTTAGTGACATCATCAGGGTTTTGATGTGATTGATTCGCACAGAATTCACAGGAAGCGGTTGAGTGTGTGAGTCGTCTGTTGTCGTCCGCAGGGCTACGACAACACAGAGAGCAGCGTGAGGAAGGCCAGCGTCTTCTGCCTGGTCGCCATCTACTCTGTGATCGGAGAGGAGCTGAAGCCGTACCTGGCTCAGCTGACCGGCAGCAAGGTAAACGCCCTCCTCCTCCAGCTGCAGACAGCTGTGCAGTCACACACCTGTCAGATGAGTTTTATTCATTCTGTGAAACCGGACGAGTGCAGTGAGAGTGGAGGCGGAGCAGCTGCAGTCAGGGAGGCGGAGCCTTAATAACCCTCCTGCTGTTTCCCTCCAACAGATGAAGCTGCTCAACCTGTACATCAAGAGGGCGCAGACCTCCACCAGCAACAGCAGCAGCTCCTCCGACATCTCCTCCTACTAACGCCGAGCTTCCCGCCTCATTCCACCCGCTGATCTGACGTCACTGGGATCAGGATTATTTACATTATTAGGACCAGGACCGGGACCAGGACCGGGACCAGGACCAGGACCAGGCCCCAGCGCCCAAAACTATTTCATTCTTGAGGAGCTCGTGCCGCCGCAGCTCCAGTTTCCGGACCATTTTCCCGCCATCTTGAAAGCTTAGATCATCTTCTGGGAGGTAAGGTGATCCTGGCAGCTACGACGTTTCATAGAGACCAGGTCCTGAACCTGAACCTCCACACTTCCCCTTAGAGTCATGAGCCTTAAGTCTTCATCCTCCGTCGACGAACGGTGGAAGAACCCGTTCTCCAGAACATCTCCTCCTCCCGCTCGCTCCTCGAGGCGCCATCACGTTGTGGATTTAAGGTGGAGCTGAGAAAAGTTTGTGAACGTCGTCGTAGCATCGAGACCGTCGTCTTAAAGGAGAGTTTCAGTGTTTTTATTCATTTTAGAACCTTTTAATCAAACTGTTAATTTGCTTTGACACATCAAACTTTCTCGTATATTGAATGTAAAGAGCTTTGAACGCGCGTGGATCTCACCTGTGTTTCTCCTTCCTGAACTGCTGCCTCGTCGCACCTGGTGGATCAGTCCGAGAGGAGTCGCAACATTTTCCAGTTTCTAATCCTGCGTTTGGTGAATTTTGAGCTTTTAGAGAAAAGTGGCACAAAAGTCTTTTAAAGGCTGAATTCAAGGGTCCATCTGAAGAGTCACATGTCCAGCATCATGAGCTTTGATTGGCCGACACCGAGCACACAGAGGACCGTGTCCGCTCTTCACAATGTGAAATCACGTTTATATGAGACGATCATTTGGCTGGCCAATGATTTTAAACACTACAGAGATTAAAGAGAAGAAGAAGAAGCAGCAGAAGATTTCAGTGTTGTTATAAAAACTAAATCAGTTTCTACCTGTGAAGGAAAGAAGAACTTTATTCCATCTGTGTGAAACTCATCAGCTCAATTTCCATTTAAAAAATCAATGATCAATAATTCATGTTTCCTTCCTGGATTGAAAAATGTAAAAACTGAAACGGGAGTTTTTCCACAGATAAACATCATCTGATTCTGAAATTAGAAATGAAATTGATTCAATCAGCTGCAGGAAGTTGAAACAAAAATCAATCACAACAAACAAGAAAAGAAAATGTTTCCACTTTTCTAACAGAGTGGTCCCTCTCTCTGGATAAATGGAAAAGGAAACTGAGGAGTTTGACATGGACCGTATTTCTCATCATATATATCTGAATTGATACGTTGGGCTTTAATGTGAGGAAGTAAAAGGTCACAGAGGAAGTAACAGTATTAACACTTTAGGAGAATTAAAGCAAACCACTGAATCGACAGCAGCTGCCTTTTCCTGACGGATGTGAATCATAAAGTCCAGCTCTGCTGTCACGTCAAGACTACTGTGATTTATTAGTTTCATTCCAAAATACTTTAATATATAAATATATATGTTACACTAAAAGATGATCTGAAGTTCAGGATGAAGGTCTAAAACAGTATCAGTATTTAAATTGATGACAAAGTGTCGTCAGTGTGAAGAAGCTCCTCTGTATCAGCTGATCCTAAATTGAATGTAAGTCACTGTAAGACTTTTAAAATGTGAAATATTTGAGCAAACGACAAACAGGCGACAGTTAATCTGACAATCTGAACCAGTAGATGCTACTGAAGGTTAGCGACACGGCTAATCGATGAGCTGTAAAGTGCCAGCGTTGAAAATGACATCAGCAATAAAGTGAGAAACCAGCCCGGATGTTGAGGTGTCAGATTCCACTGCTGGTCCAAGAACACACCTTTTTATTTTTAAAGTGCACCTATAATGAAGCGTCACTGCTGCTTATTCTAACACTAACAAACGCACCTAATAACTCCAGTCTGTACTGCTCTCAGCAGGAAGTTCGACTCCTGACTCCTTCAGCTTTCCTGGTGCTAAACTCCGCCCGTCTGCCGCGCCAGGCAAGTCCAAACAAACGCTCCAGAGGAGGTTTAAGTCCAGGACGAGTTTGACATTTTGGGAAATGCACTAGTTTGTTTTTTATGTCATATTTCATCTTTTCTTCTCATCTGATTAAAAAGCAAATAAACAACAACATTTCCCAAAATGTAGAAAGCTGTGTTGACGGGACGAGAGCCCAGAGCGTGAAGGTGAATATTTCCAGGCCTTACTTTATCTCCGAACACTGGGACTGTTAAATGTACTGTAGCGGTGCCAGTGTCGTCTCTCTGGACTGAATGTTTCCTCCAGAGTCGATGAAGTCCTCCGCAGCGTGTCGTCCGGTCCCGGTGACCCAGTGTTATCCCCTCTGAACTCATGTCCCTTTACTCTTTTGTACAGTGTGAGTCAAACCGTCTGAAGTCCGTCTGCATGCGTCCCTCACAGGAACCGTAGGATATTTCTCCCTGTGTTAGTTTGACAGAAGCAGTCGAGCTAAATCTCCAACTTTAAACATGTACCTTTGATTTCCTGAATGTGTGCCTTTGGGTCAAGATTTCTGGCAATATACCTGGTTGTCCTGTACATTACTAACCTGTACTAACACTACACCACACTGCTTCTTAATGTGACAACACAGTTTTAATGAAGAGATGCAGTGCTGTAAATACGCCTCAATATTTTCCATTGAAACCACTCACAGTGCATGGCTCCTGTTTTTCTAGGTTATTAGTTTTATTTCATGCTTTACAATATTTATATTCAGTTTTATTTCCCTGTGTATGACTGTATATATTTACATGTTTGGTTCCTTTCACCTGTGATAGACTTTCAGAACATGAAATAAACTACCAGACTTCTACCTGGTCCCACGGCTTTTATTTCTCTTCTCGTGGAGTAACGAGTGTGGTCCAGACCAGACTAGCTAATGAGCTAGCTAAGCTATAGCTACATCAACACCTGGGAACAAACTGGTGCTCTAAGCAAAATGATGTTTCACGACCACAGCAGAAGATAAACATCTTTATTAGAACAAAAATGTAATTTAGGCAGAGACATATATGAACATGACCTCTGAAGGTCACTAGAGGTCAGAGGTCAGATACAAACTGCCTCCATGTCTGAAATAAAACCTCAGCTGCTGAAACTTCATCATAAAACATACAGTGGGTTTGTCTGTCCCACTGTGAAGATAAATGAATAAAATCAAAGACAACGTTATCATAAAAACACGAGAGTCTTTTTAAAATTATTTCTCTTTATTCTTCTTCTCTCCAGTTTGCTGACAGGTGTCGTCACCTGTACGAGTGGTTAAAGTTAAACCCAGAGGAGGAACAGTTCTGAGGAGTTTCATTAAAGTCATTTCCTGTTTAAACCTCTGAGGTTGTTTAATTAAAATTATTCTCTGAGGCTGAAAGAGACTAAAAATAATACATGTTTATTTTAATATCTTTGTATTGTGGTTTTTAAATGTACAAGATAAAGAAAAGAGAAGGAGGCGGGAACCGTCGTCACTGTCGCTGCTTCAGAATACACAGTATTTTACACTGAACTGTTGAAGCTGTGGAGCTTCCTGTGTCGCAGTACCTTTAGAAACTACGGTGTGAACTCCATTTCCCATGAGTCCGTGCATGAAAAAGTTACAGAAGTGAAACAGTCTGAGTGACATCACTGTCAGCTTCAGATGTTTCCATTAAAACCACCACCAGGCGGCGCCCTCAGCCCTCGATTGACCAGCGAGTCTTTTTCTGCAGCTGCTCCGTCACTGATTGATCGAAACTCTTCATGCTTATTGACGATTGGCGAATCAGTTTATTGATCAGTTCTGTCTGGTTTTGTTGCTCCAGTGTTTCCTTTGCTCAAGGACACTTCAGCAGGACGTCATGTAATCAGACCTGTGACTTTTTATATGACAGGATGAAGCCGCTCTTTGTTTTGTCCCTCAAACTGAGACAGACTTAGAGAGAGAGACAGACAGGGAGAGACAGGGAGAGAGACAGACAGACAGACAGGGAGAGAGAGAGACAGGGACAGACAGATAGACAGAGAGACAGACAGACAGAGAGAGAGAGACAGACAGACAGGGAAAGAGAGAGACAGGGACAGACAGAGAGAGACAGGGACAGACAGACAGACAGAGAGAGAGAGACAGACAGATAGACAGAGACAAGGACAGCTCAGATCAGGGTGTCAGGCAGGTACAGGTGATCAGTCACCTGTGTTAAACTTTATTCATTAATCAGGAAAAACAAATATTTTAATTGAATAGAAATAAAACTAAAATTATAATATTGACTTTTAATGAAATGAAATCACAGTTGTGTCTTTATGAAGCCACAGATTAATAACGTGTAAAAACAAAGAATAAATAAAAATAATAGAGAAAATAAAAACAATGAACTGATGATTCATAAATAACATCTGTAAGTTTTAAGCAGATGTGCTGATTTTATTTCATCAATATAAATATAACAAACTCGAAGCAGCGTGTATGAAATATATCAAATATTCTGCTTTATGTAGTTATACACACATATATATACTGTATATGTATGTATATGTATATATATATATATATATATATATATATACACACACTTATATACAGTGTAATCCACTGGTTCCCAACCTAAGGCTCGGGCCCCCCCAGAGGGTCACAATATAAATCTGAGGGGTTGACAGATGAGACGACTGATTTTAGATTTGTTTTGTAAAATATTGAATTTGTTTTTGTCACAAAACAGAAAGTTGCAGCCACTGATTTCATTTGTTTGTCATAAACGTCATGATGTCGAGTCTGAATCTGGAAAAACACAAGTGGAAGAAAAGTGAATTTAATGACAGTAAATAAATGAACTTTGTGTTTAATGTGTTTTATTAGAGGAAAAGACTCAGGGTCGTACATGTTGGCGGGTTGAGTCTCTTTGGGTCTCACAGGTGAGTGTTTGATCTGTGTGGTCAGGTGACCTCGCAGAGCTCCACTGATCTGATCAGGCCATATTGGTGATTACAGATGATCAGTCTTCAGGGCCTCGCTGTTTGGTTTACAAGCTCCGCTCCGGCTCCGTATAAATCTTTAAACATCCCTCGGATCGCTGGCTGCTAATGGGGCGTTTCATTCGTAGATCAAAGCGGGGCGCGGGGACGGCGCCGCGGCGCCCGATGAGTCCTCCCCACCGTCAGACCTTCAAACGGCTTCGTTAGCATCTCTCTCAGCGGTGGCCGCGTGTCGTCGCCGAGGCCCGCCTGTTTCATCAGTATGCACACGCTGTTGAAAATTAATTTCATTAAAGGCCCTCTGTTTGCAGCCCCCCCTCCCCCCTCCTCCCCCACCCGCCCCCCTCCTCCTGTTTAAAAGCCCTCATAGTGTATGATTAGCGCACATTTCCCCAACCTGGCTGGGAGTGGCGGCGAGGTCGGGAGGTCGTGCAAATGAAAGAGAACGACTTCATTGTGAGATGACTGGCCCATAAATCATCGGCCGTTTTCTATAAATCACGGCAGATGGCAGGGAGCGAGCCGAGGCTCATGGGAGCTCGTTGCGGCCCCAGTGCATGATGGGAAGGGCCGGGCTTAGCTGCGGCGGAGGCTGGCAGAAGCGCGGGGTCAGTTCCAGTTTGTGGATGTGGAAGACGTGAGGTGCGGTGGAGGCGGGCCAGAGGCCGGGCCGGCGCCCTCCCCTCCCCCCGCCCCTCCGCTCAGGCCCGGGCTCACCTGATGAGATGCAGACCCCGGAGGTCCGCGTACAGCACCTCTCCACGCTGCCCTCCATTTAACGGGTCTAATCTGCCTGTTTAATATGGAGACAACTTCACCCCCCCCTCGTCCCCGAGCTGCGCTGAGACCTGTCAGGTTGACACTAAATGTCTGCCCAGGAGGGGGGGTGTGCCAGGCCAACTCACGTCTTCATTATTCATCAGGATTATTTAACAGAACAGGATTCACTGCAGCAACACGCCCGTCCGCTCTCTGTGTTCCCGCTCCACGTCTCCATGTGTCGACACACAGGAAGTTTCTGCTGCTTTAACTCCATTCAAACATCACAGGTTTCACTTCATCAAGCCGGAGTCACAGAAACTGCAGCACAGGTTCAAACCCACAGCAGAACAACAGTGTCGGTCATTTCATGTGTGTTAGAACAGAGCAGCTTAAAAATGAGTCAATATCAAACATGAAGAACTGAAACAAGCTGATGTTTCATATATGATCAAACTATAAAGGTGTGAAACTGATTGAAGCTGAAACATACAGAGTGAATCAGGACGTGGTGCGACAGAGAAATAACACGCAGTTTAAAAACACAGATTATAAAACAGATATTATCTCATCCAGCTTCAAGATTAAATGAAGGTTTTACTTCGTTTTAAAAACAATTGTAACCACGTCTTCATTCTGCAGCAGACTCCAACACGCAAGGAATATTCTTCAGTGTGAAATGATCTTAGTTAAAATAAGATGAATCTTTATAAGGAAATAGAAATTTAACACAGCAGCACAAAAGAAAAGCAGCAACGAGGGGAAATATAATAATATTAATATAATAATGAAGAAATAAATAAGATGAAATAGANAGGCACATTATCACACACACAATGTGCTCGACAGAAATAACACGCAGTTTAAAAACACAGATTATAAAACAGATATTATCTCATCCAGCTTCAAGATTAAATGAAGGTTTTACTTCGTTTTAAAAACAATTGTAACCACGTCTTCATTCTGCAGCAGACTCCAACACGCAAGGAATATTCTTCAGTGTGAAATGATCTTAGTTAAAATAAGATGAATCTTTATAAGGAAATAGAAACAGCAGCACAAAAGAAAAGCAGCAACGAGGGGAAATATAATAATATTAATATAATAATGAAGAAATAAATAAGATGAAATAGAGATACTATATACGATATAAAATAAATCAGTGGTTGTGTAAATATAATAATAATAATAATAATGTGACTCAGAGTCTCTTTGCTCAGCTGATGGATCATGTACAGTAGAGCGGTTCCTCTTGCTTCCAGTAGAGGGCGCTTCAGAGCTGCTGACTGTGACACAGACTGGACTTTACCTGATGAACAGCAGCTTCCTGTGGAGGACAGACAGACAGGTACGGTCCCTCTGCACCTGGCGGACCCGTTCCTACCTGTGTGTCATCAGAGACCCGTCTGCGCCCTGATTGGCTGGTGTGGGACGTGCGGACGTTGCTCAGAGCTGCAGCGAATCCCTCTGACTGTACATCTGGTCTGAACGGCGTCTTGTGATAATTGAGGGCGTTGTGTTTTTTCAGTCTGTGTTTGAAGAGTTTGTTTTTGTGAACACAAGAAAGAAAAGGAGCTGTTTGTTATTTCTCTCTCTCCAGACTCCGGGGGTTAAACAAAGAACAACCTTTGTTTTTTCTTGTAGAAATGTGAGGCTGCTCCATCTGAAACTTGTCAGCTCCAGAGCAGAAAGAGAAACAGCAGCAGGTGTCAGGTGTCACAGCCTCAGCTCCTTCCTGTCACGTCTCTTCCAGCTTTATGAACGAAGGAGATGCTCGTCGTCGGAGGGAGGCCGAACGCCGGTGACGTAAACTACAATCAGCTCCTCGCAGCCAAGTTACAGGAAACACGCTCTTCTCCTGTTCCTGCAGAACGTGATGATGTCACAGTGAAGTTGACCTTTGACCTTTTGGATATAAAGTGCCATCACTTCTTTTTATCCTTATAGACATTTGAGTTAAATTGTCTCCTAATTAGTGGATGAATTTGTGAGTTATTTTGTGAGGTCACAGTGACCTTGACCTTTGACCTTTGATCACCTAATTCTGATGAGTTCATCCTTGAGTCTTAATGAATGTTTGTGTCAAATTTGTTCCTTCAAGGTGTTCCTGAGATATCACGTTCATCAGACAACCTGAAAACAACATGGCCGCCGCTCCGAAGAATAAAAACAGTTGAAGCGACGAGGAGAGAAAGTCACAGTTCGACCATCAGAGGTTTTCTAACGGAAGCTGAAGCAGCTTTGAGATGTTGTGATGTGTTACTGTGCTGAGGAACTCTTCCAGGGTTTGTGAACGCAGCCCTGGGATGACTCCGCCTCCAGACGCCTCCCTCATCAGGCCCAGGTGATAAAGGACACCTGCTGGCTCTGCTCAGTCTCTTGCTGCTTCCTGACAGGTGAGTGGTAGAACTCATTTTACATCCACCAGTCGGCCGTTTCATCACTTACCTGTACTGCCTCCATTTTTGATTTTCCTCTTCAGCAGCAGTTCCAGTTCCAATAATAATGTTTTCACAAACGCGTCTCTGCCTCGTCAGTAACGAGTCTGTCGTCATGTAACAGTCGGAGGTTTAGAGCTTCTCCTCGGCTCTGATCTTCTGCACTCTGCCACATATACAACTGAGTTTGGTGCAGATTGAATTTAAACCTGAAGACGACTGAAGTTTGTGTCTTTCATTTAAATGAAAACTCTGTTCTTGTCTTTTATCTTTTCATCCACATTCCCACAAACGAATGAGAGATTCCTTCATTAGTCCCACATGCAGCAGCCAGGTGATGGTGCAAGAAACTGAAAGATGAATAATATATATTCAATAGGTATTTACAAATGGCTGCATGAGGTTCCCTGCAGGGCTGGGCTGTTGTTGCTCTTCATTATATTCAGTATCAGGATTTAAAATGAGCTGAGACGACGTCTGGCTGACGAGGAGTAAAGACGACTCCACGGACAGAACAGGAAGTGAGTGATGAGTTCAAAGTCACGTGACGGCCTCGGACCTGTAGCAGTGTTCCTCCTCTGGGGCTCAGCCACTTGTTAATGTGTGTGTGTCACAGTCTGAACTCTGTTTGGGTTTGAAGTTCTCGCAGAAACAGACTCGGCCACTTCGCTGTGAATCGAGGGAAACGGGGAATTCTCCACATTCATGTATTCCTCTGGTACACTGCACTTAAAAGCAGCACGGCCCCATTAGCCGCTGCCCTCTTTCTTTTTTTTCCTCTGCTCTTTATTTTCTTTTCTCCCTCTGCTGGATCGTTTCCATCCAGCTGGCTCCCGACCAGAAGCTCCCGCTCCCTCCGAGACCCGTTCAAACACCAAGAAAAAACAGGAGTCCTTGGCTCTGCCTAATGAACATCACTGAGCTCTGATGGTTCAAGGTCCGTCTGGGCTTCAGGTCTGGGGGGGGGGGGCAATCAGCTGCTGCATCAGCTCCACTTCATTCAGGTGTTACACTGCTGATATGCAACGACGTCAGCACCTGCAGCGTCTGTGGCCATTAACTCCACACAGCCTCAGTTCAGGTTCCAGTGGAGACACTAAATATATATCCAGATGCATTATGGGAAAAAGGGGTCTAAACACATCTGGAGCATGAAGACTTGAAACAACCTCAACTCAAGGTCCTCTTACGGCTTTCAGCTGCATGAAACGGTCTTAGAGAGAAGTCCAACTGTGTGATTGAGTTGAAAGCTCTGGAACAAGCCAGTAAGTGGAGTCTTGAGTCTGAGTGTAGAGACGGATGTTTCTGTAAATGTTTGTTGTCACAGTGAATCTCCTCGTGTTTTATATTCAATGATATTTGGACAGAAACAAACGAGTCGTTCAATGTTTCTGTTTCAGCAGCATGACTCAGCATCGCTCCTCTTCCTCCTCCTCCTCCTCTTCCTCAGGTAAAGGGAGGAGTCTCCTCTTCCTCCTCCTCCTCCTCTTCCTCAGGTAAAGGGAGGAGTCTCCTCTTCTGAATCTGAAACTTTGTTGGTAAAGAATCATGTGATTTAAAGGTAAAAGAATAAACATGTTTAAATCTCATGTGGAAGTGAGTTGATGCAGAAATGTTGTTTAGACAGACTATCACTGTCACACCGATGATCCTGGGGGGGGGCAAGGGCACAGGGAGCTGTCCAAGGTGGACTAACAAGCCTCCTCTGGGCCTCTGCCCCCCCCCCACACACACACACACACACACATCTCTGCAGCGGCATTAATGCAAATTATGGTCTGATAATTTAATANCCCCCCACACACACACACACACACACACATCTCTGCAGCGGCATTAATGCAAATTATGGTCTGATAATTTAATAACTTTGTCGGCTTGATCTGTCCTTTTTATTACAATTATCATCAGGCAGGGGGTTGCGTTCCATCATCACAAAATAAACACCATCGATCATCCTTGTAATGATTAGCTGCTGACAGGCCGAGCTCGGCTCTGCATAAATGGACTGTAATGTGGAGCTGGAGCTGGAGCTGGGGGGGGGGGGCTGGGGTTATTAACCGTGCTGATAATCGCACCAAGGCTTCCTTTATGCTGCGGAGAGGCGGCGTGGGCCGCAGCCAGCGAGGAGAGCCGTTTCTTAAAGGATTACGTCAGGGGAGAGCGAGTCCAGCTCCAGACCCGGAGCCAAGACCTGCAGCCTGTTAAGTCCTTCCAGAAACAGGCGGGAAGGTGCCAGAGCCAGACAGAGCTGGCACCGGCCGCCGCCTCAGCATCAGGGCCTCCCTCTTAATTGCAGTGGAAAATGATGCTGCATTTCCCGCCTGTTGAACCAGCTTGTAAAGAAAACAACCCCCCCCCCCCCTAAAGAGAAAAGGTTGATTTATAAACTGAGGAGGAATAATCAGGCTCCCGAGGCTTCTGGCTCCGTGTGAGCACATTCTCACCACGGGGGGAAAAACATTAACAAACTGAAATCAGCGTTGCATCAGGTGCTGAATGTTTTATGTCTCTGTTCTCCTCGTGAGCCCCCCCCCCCAGCACAAAAACACTTTCTGAACAAGGTGTGTCAACTTTCTTCACGCTGCTTTCTCCTCCGACGAGTCTGAGCAGAAAATCACCTATTTATGATCCGTGATTAAAATTTACACACAGTTCATATCTGTGTTTTCACGGGCTATGAAATAATAGTGCTGCTCCTCGATGGAGGAGGAAGAAGAGGAGGAGGAGGAAGAGGAGGAGGAGGGGGAAGTAAAAACAGACAAACACTCAGTGAGCTGAACACAGAGCTGCTTTGTTCTCTGCTTTTTGCTTTTTGGCTTTGAATCGTGAAGAGATGAACTCCCCTCCAGTGTTTGGGGAGACTTTCCTCAGAAACCAAACAAAAAAACCCCCGTTCATAACACTGTTGATCTACGAGCCGGATCAAAGATGGCTGCCCCTCAGGTTCAGGTGCTCCTCAGACAGGATTAACACGTCAGCGGCTTCCCTCAGGAAAACCGTGGAGCCCTGAGACGAGACTGGGACGGTTGTAACAAGTCGTATTCCTCCAATCAGACGCCTGATGGAGTGATGACGCTCATTCTGCACATGCTCAGAAGACACGCTCGGCATCTGCTGCTGCAGTTATTCAGACAAGTCGTTGTTCTGGAGAAGTGAAAGTCATTTCTGTCAAACTGTCCCGAGCTTTTGTTTGAATTAATCAAAAACCTACTTTTAGTTAGTTTGTTAGTTAGTTGTGTGGAACTAATAAATAACATGGTTAGCATGTGTCGAGGTGTTTAGCTAGCACGTGACGTCCTGTCATGGCCGACAGGCTGGAGACGACTTACTGTAACTGTCCTGAAGCTGAGCTGCCACATCACAACCGTTAGTTAAACACTCTTAGTTCAAAATAGACAAAATATTCATCTGTGTCCCACGGCTCAACAGAAACATCAATAATTACTCATTTTAATATATAAAAGACACGTGTTAATGTTAAACAGTAGCAGAATACTGAGCTTATGGAGACAAAGAGCAAACAGTTCATCACTGAAATGTCGTATTTTTAACATGTGGCGTCTGTCCTCAGGGTTGGGGTCAGGTTCAACATCTGAATTCTTCCATTCAAATAAATACAGTGAATGATCAGTCACATGGTTCGGGTCATTATCAGACAGATGGAAGTGTAAGATGTGAAAGTTCGGCTGGTCTCTGAGTAACTGAGAGGAATGCAGCTTTGTTGTCGTCCTCGGTTTCTTCAGACGGACAGTTCACATCAAACTGTCGTCACATTTTGAATCAGTGCAGCTCTTTATTAACGCTCTGCCTGTCTGCAGCTCTGATGTCAGTCTCTACTGTCTCCAAACCTCCAAACAGAACAACAGCATTCACTGGTCACTGGAAGTTAATGCTTTCTTCTTTCGATCTTCTGCTGAGTTGTTTTTATTCCTGCGTGCTGCGACAGTCAGAGCAGCCATCTTGTTTTCAGATTGTCCGTCTGTCCGTCTCATTCTCATGGACAAGATGTCTCAGCAACTTGGCTCAAACATCCACTAGGACTCAAGGATGAACTGATTAGAGTTTGGCCTTGTGAGTTTGGTGGCTAAATGTCAAAGGTCAAAGGTCACATAAACAGCTCATATTTTCTCTGACTGTAGATAAACAGGGATATAACCTGGAACTAGTCAGAGTGGCGGAGGGATACGACCACGAGGACGTGGCTCTAGTTGTGCCTAGATCTCACCAAACCTTGACCACAGACAGATTTTTATAACAACAAACTCAACAGTGAGTTAATAGATTGTTTTGATGGACGTACTGTCTCCTCTTCCTGTTCTCATCAGAACCCCGCAGCTGTCAGCAGACACCTGCCGATGACACCTGGACCGTCCCGGCATACGTTTAGAGCTGTGAGTCCTCAGAGAAGGTGGACTGTGCGATGAGGGGGAGGAGAGGGCAGAGCGATGGGAGGTTTTTAATGAGGACCTCCATCCTCAGAGCCTCCTGAGAACGGAGACCTGAAGGGGCCCGGCGAGCTCGCGAGGTGGCGGCGCTGACCTCCCTCAGCTGCTGCCGGGATCCATGACTCCCCCCGAAACCCCGACACCCCCATCAGCTGGAGAGTTTTAACCCCCCTCACTCCTCCTCCTCCTCTCATCCAAAACTGGGACTAAAAGTTGAGTGATGCCGTTATATGAAACTTGATAATTATTTTAATTAATTATAATATCACCAAACATCTGTCCAGTAGGAAGGAAATGATTTAATTATATTATCTAAATCACATTTTTCTCTAACATTTAATATTTGTGTTTAAAGATTAAACAATGAAAGAGAAAAATGTTGAAATGAGAGTTTAACACTAAGAATCTGTGTTATCAGGACAGTGGAGAAACACTAACTGAACATCTTGTTCTGGAGCTTTCAGCTGTGCCACAAGGTCTTCATCAGCAGAGGGAGTTCACTCAGACGTCGGGGACCCTGAGATGAGATGAGCTGTGATGTTTCCGAGGTCGAGGATGAACTTTGAACTTCAGCGTTTGAGACAACGTGGAGAGGAAATCCTGGAAGGTAAGTTGAGCATGAGTTAAATCTGAAGGCAGAGAGAGGAGAGGTGATAGCTGCAGATGGATTTCACTGGGCACATTTAAAGTGAGGAGACTGTGACACAGACAGTCACAGGATCAGAGGACATATGATATGAAGCTCCTACAGTAAAACAATTAGAATATTTTTTATTTTTTGTGTGTTTGACACTTGAAAACTGAGAAGACAGAGAGGTGTTTCTGTTATTATTATGAATTATTTTTACAGCAGTGTCTTCAGTAACCAAAGAGATGAGTCTAACCTACAGATACATACAGTACATTAGATTTAATGTTGATATAGAAGCAGCAGTCAGAAAAAAGGCTAAAAACTATCAAGATCGTAAATAATAAAAGTTAAATGAAGTCTTAAAGTAAATGTGGACTCACAAAGTGCAGGTATCTAGTTAGAAATATGAAGTGTGTGTCTTCAGGGTCATGCATCCGTGTCTAAAAGGTCATAGGTTTGATCTCCATCTTATTGTCCCTGAGTGTTGCTGAACCTCTGCAGGAACACCAGCTCCCTGCATGACATGTAAATCAATATCTCCCCACTCAGGTGTGTGTGTGTGTGTGTGTGTGTGTGTGTGTGTGTGATTACATGTAAATGGTGGTGGAGACTCTGTTTGCATGAGATATCACAGATATTGTTTTTTAGAGCCTCTCGGTGTTGTCATGTTTTCACCGTGATGAGCCGTTAATATCACAGAGTCCCTCAAACAGATGGCACGTTGTTGGAAAACAGATGTTATTTTGCATAGGAACATATCATGAATATGCATGTTGTATTAGTTCATGACACTGAAGGCCTCGCTGATGATTGGCCAGCTGAACAAAACCTCCACTGTACCACAGCTGCAGAGGTTTGGTGTCTTCAATGACATGATTCTTTTACGTCGCTGTCGTCGTCAGAAGGTAAAAAGTTTATGTTCCACTGTTCAATACTAATATTCATCTGATCGCTCCTCCAGGATGATATGCCCCATGGGGTAAATAATACAGCGTGAAGCCTTACAGGCTGAGACTTTTCATTACAGACTCATCCACTAATCATCTCCTGTCGTGTCTTCAGATCTCCAAATTCAATTTACAATAAAATTAATCAGAGAAAATCAATAAATCTTCATATTCAACAGCATTTTTTGGCAAATTTGCTTGAAAAATGAAAAACGAAGAAAAATAAAATGAAAATAAAGCACTTTTTTAAACTTATATGTCACAAGAATGTTTATTTCTCAGTTATGGATTAATGGAGGAAGTGTTGCAGGACAGTCTGTGGTTATTGGTCATTATGTGAGTGATACTCCTAAATAATTACAGTGCATTAACACGCAGTACAGATCTGCTGAACGTTGAATGTAGAGACAGATGTGATGACAAACAGACAACAAATCATGCAGTCTGAAAATCCTTAAACTGAGCTGGACAAAGTGAATGTGAGTGTTTTAATACCTGTGCACGGTCCAGGTCTGACAGACTGAGGTCATGGTGAATAAATACTGGTAAAATTCAGGGGATAGTTGAGTTTAATGTGCAAGGGAAGGAAAAGGAAAAGAGTGACATTCAGACCCAGGTAAGAGGGCGGGGTTTAAATAAAAGGGGTGGGAAGCTCACCTGGGCCTTGCTTCCTGCACTGACACACACCTGAGAGAGCAGCTGACACTTTGTTAACCTCCTCCTGCTTGACGGACTAAAGCTTGGAGGGATTTCTTCTCAGTCACCTGCACGTCTCTCACTGGGGGAGGTCACTGTGCTGCAGTTTAGTGAGGTACATAATTCACTTCTACTTTTGTACATTCACGTGTTTCTGTTTCTTGGCTTTTAAACAAAGACAGAGTCATAAGATGTCAGTGTGGTTTTAACAGGTCAGCTGAGCTCTGTTTGATGTCTCCTGTGTTGGAGGAGGGGCTCAGTGGTGGAGCAGCCATCTTGCATGTCTGTGTTATAGTGTGGCTGTTGTAGATCTGAGTGTTGTAGAACACAATTCGTTCATGTGCAGTGGTTTAATCATAATTTGCCACATATTTTGGAATATTTTCCTTTTCATGCACAACTCTTCACTCTAGCTTCCTGATGCTGGAGTACAGCCCCGTATAGTTCACGTTCAGTCGGTCAAATATTAAAGCAATCATCACTCCTTCAGTGAGGCCTGGGTTTAGTCCTGATTCAACTCGCCTGCTGCTGCTTGAGTGGAGACGAGTCCTTTATTTAATGCCTTGTAAATAAATCAGTGTTTTGGCTCAGCGGTCTCTGGCTCCAGTTTATTCTGGGTCTGATCACTGGGTCAGATGAACTCCATGGTTGTACTGCTAATAAATAAATACATATGTATGTATATATATATATGTATATATATATGTATGTATATGTATGTATATATATATATATATATATATATATATATATATATATATAATTTATGTAGGAAAAATCTGATTTTATTTAGCTTCATCTTGGATCTCACAGACTAATGTTACGTTGCCTGACTGCGTCCTAAACTCCACTGTTTCAGACGAGATCAAACTTCACTAGAAATATTATATAAATCATTAGCAGTTCCTCCAGGAGCTGCACAGACCTCAGAAAGATCTCCATCAGTCCCAGACCATCCTTCACTGCAGCAGGTCAATGTGTCATTTCATTCAGGAAAATGCAAAGCTGCCTGGAGACCAGTGAAATTACCTCACACCCGGCTGTATTAAAGTTTTCAGGGTCAGTGCTGAATGTCTTGTTAAAGGACCATACCAGTGTTTTTATCCTTTAAGACTTTATTGCAGTGTTGACCTCAGTTTCTGAGGATGAAGATTATTCACAGGGCCTTAGTTAATATTAAGCAGGCGTTGACACGGGGGCCCCAGCGCTCGCTCTTGGCAGGGAGGTGGCCCTATTGAAATGAGAGGAGCTGCAGCTTAATAATACATTCATCCCACAGGGGCCACCCATGCAAAAAAAAAAAAAAAGTGTGCAGGTGCAAGGTGCTCTGGATCATACAGATCCTAATGTGTTACAGATGCTTTCAGGTGTGATACAGGAAATCCACCGTGTGATTCTGATTCCACTCAGAAAGTGTTGTTTTATGGTCAAAAGTATGTGGACACTCAGGCATTTAAAGCTTATGTGATTGTGACACGATGGGCATTAATGTGCTGCTACGACAGCCCGCGCTCCTCTGGTATATACAATGTACTAATAAATTGTTGTAAATTGTTTTTGGTAAAAAGTAATCATCCAGACAGCCCCCCCCCCTTTAATTACGTGAAATGGTTCGGTCCTGCTCTCCACGGAGAACGGCGCGAACGGCACCGTAGAGAACTTGCTAGCAGTGAATGAACAGCTGGGCGCCATGTTTTCACGTCCGAAATAAATACTTGGCTTCAAAAACGAAAACAAAGAAAAGAGAAGAGAAAACAGGAGAGGAAAGAGAGAGAGAGGCAGTGAGACAGCGTGTCACCAGTCTGTCTCAGAACAGGTGGGTGTAGTTAATGAGTGGTGTAAATTAACCATAGACAATATATAAGAATTAACCTGCTAGCTTAGTCCGTAGAGAAACAGGCTAATTTAGCGCCACTAGCATCAGTTGCCTTAACGCCCAGGGACATTTTTATCCTTTTCATTTTTAGTCATTTTGGCTGTATTAATGCATATGGCACACATTGTGACATGGCTGTGTTTTTTTTTTTTGGAGGTTGAATTTTGGAATTTAGACCTCAGTTCCTATAAAATGTCAATAATACACTCGAGCTCATGGATAAAATATCCTCATTGAAACCAATTAAAACTACAATTATTCATCCCATTACACATGAATTCACACATTTTATTTTATTAGGTTTTTATTCTGAAGTCTCCAAAATACTTTTATTATTTTACAGGTGAATTTGTCCGATGGAACAAATACATGTAATTTTCCTGGTGTCCACCAGGGACATGGCTGCTATGTTATGGAGCGCTGTAGACCACTGGAACACATGTATGCAACTAAAATGGTGTGGGTGTGTTGGTATGGATGACTGTGTGTGTGTGTGTGTGTGTGTGTGTGTGCCAACATGAAAAGAGTGTTTTTAGCTGACATTTAATCAATGCAGACAAACTTTAGCAAACTGTTCAAACTGATTCAGCTCTCTCTGCCCCTGTCTGGTGCCAGGCCCAACAGATCCAGCTGTGCCCCCCCCCCCATCCCTGAACCCTACCAATGAGCCGGCCCTCCTCCCAGCTGAAGAAGGAGGTGAGCAGCACTGTGTTGAATCACATATCAGTTGGCATTACTGTGGGGGGGTTATTTTTTATTATTACAAAAGAAGAAAAGTGAATAAATCCATTTTGATAAGAATGATATCATATTATAGGTAATTGTATCTCTACACACTTGATGTCCACATGCTGAGACAAGATATAGCTCAAATTTGAATTTAAGAGCTTAATGTATATTTAACTTATTTATTTATTAATCTTAAGGAGAATTTTACCATTAAAATGACATTTAAACTTACTTTATTAAATACCTGCTGAGGTGGTTCTCCCGGAGCGCCATGCAGTTGAACCTCGTAACACAAGCTTAAAAATCTGAGGGCCGTTTCAGAACAGACGTGCCAACCTGATGCGAGAGTTTGGTTGTTTGTTGCTGTGTCGTGGTTGTTGCCGTGCCTGTTTGGTTGGATATTTGTGTGTTTGTTTATTCATGTGTGTCTGGTTGTTGGCAGTGAGGCCTGCTGATGATTTCAGTCAGTTTATTCTTCCCTTTGTCCGTCCAACACTTTGATCCAAAGACAGACATGTGAACAGGTGCTGCACAGATCTCACTAAGTGTGTTTTATGCACTATAAAAGAAACTCTTGGCTGAGGTGGAGAAGTTTGTCCAACCCTTGCTGTTCTGCAGACTCTAACAGAAGCCTGTCGGGTTGTAGTTGTGTTGTTTCTGTGGTTACAGTTTACCTTTGTGTGAATAGATGCTCTCTGTACTCATATTCAGGACTGCGTGTCTGACGTGGGATCATCTGTAGTCAGATACAAATAGAGACAGACAGACTGCTCAGCTGCCAGTTTGACCACGAGCTTCTGAAATTGATTCATAAATGAATATTGTCTTCATCTTCAGGAGGCAGAGGCTGAACTCTGGGGGGAATTTACATATTAGTCTAATAGAAATGAATGAGGCATCATTGACTGCAGAGCACTATCCATCATCTGCACTGACACTGGGAGCTGGAGGAGGGATTCAGCCTTGTTAGACTGTCACATGAGCAATAATAACACGGTAATGTGATGTGGTGTCATCAGGGTGGAGGAAGGAAGAGGGTGGTGGAGGTCAGAGCGGAGAGCTGCGAGTCTCCTTCACATCAGAGTGCGTCTGCTGGGTTGATTGTCACAGCTGTGATTGGACTGGTAGCATACATGTTGGCCTGCTCGTCACTTTCCATATCGTCACGGCGATGGTCCCAGCGATGGAGACTGGTGTCTGACCCCACAGAGCGATGAGTTCTGTGGCTGCCGTGCTGGTGGGTGGTGGGTCCGCCTTAAACATGGAGGAACCCACAGCAGTTAACCTTGTGATTTAACTGGCTCCATCCACACGTCCTTCACCTACAGCGTTGGATCAGAAGGTTAAAGAGAGTAAATGATTCATTTCAGCGATCACGATTATTCTGATCAATATTGAGATCATGATTAGTCATTGACTTTAAATCGTCTCTTTAAATACAATTCCAGAGAAAAACAAATACAAAAATGAGATAAATAAATAAAACAATATCTAAATATATATAATATAAAAAGTAATACAAATAAATTAGATCAAAATAAATAAGATCAACTATGTTGTAACATAACCTTGTTATGTTTACTTCCATAACCAGCTGAAAACTACTAAACATATATTCCCTACATAAAAATAATAAATAACAATCAATAAATAAATAAATAAAAATAAATGAGATCAAATATGTAATTCCTAAACATACACCTACTTATGTTGCTAACGAACGCTGAAACGTAACCAGGAAGTGGATGGGTGGATGGTTTTTGTAGGTTTGCTGAAATTTGTTGCGGAATAGCGGCACAATAATCATTTTATCTTGTTTATCTTGTTTTCATAATCACTGGAAGACAAAATCGTAATGGAAAATCAAATCAGATGAATCACTCAGCTCTAGTTTCAGCCACTTGGCACTTCAGCACTTTTAGAAATGTAAAGATTTAAAGAGAGAGAATTAAAGATTTTCTCATGTTACACACAGACAAGGTCAAGTGCAGTATTATAATGGAGGGGTTAGCTGCTCACTGCAAATCACATGGGATCAAAGTTTTATTTAAGAGTAAAAAATGTAAAATGAATCATGGGAAATATTTTTACAGGAAGATAAAAGAGGATTTTTCATATAAAAACTGAACATGCTTCTGAATGAGTCTTTCCTGGTACGGTTCATTTAAAAACTGAGTAGGTAGCAGGGCTTGAGGGTCGGTGGTGGTGGACGTCTCATTTTGGGGGGAAGGTCCTCATGTTTTGTCTCTCCCACCTCCACCTATTGATGGATCCTCCAGCTTCAGCCACTTCCTGCCTTTCTGCTGCTGCTGCTGCTGCTCGGCCAACAGGCCACAGGCAGGTTACAGTGGATGTGATAATTACAGTCGGCCTGGTCACTGATGGACCCCATGCTGCAGAGAATGTGTCATCATCTCAGGATTAAATTCAGGTTATTTTAAGCTTTAGGTAGCGCTGTGTGTGTGTGTGTGTGTGTGTGTGTGTGTGTGTGTGTGTGTGTGTGTGTGTGTGTGTGTGTGTGTGTGTGTGTGTTGCAGGTAGCTGTTAGTTTGTCCGGCTGTTTTGAAAAGCTTGTGGCTCATAAAGAGGCTCTGGAGCTCCGAGCCCCATGAGACGCCGGAGAATGCAGCGCTCGCTGTAAAACACATTCCTGTGAAGCCCTTTAAACTCTCGGCAGACGGGCCTGTTTACTGCCCCACCATGAGCTCACACTGTAAAACCTCCACCAGCCCCGAGTGCTCACTGGAGATGGCTCTTAGCTGAGTCCTCCCTTACTTTAGACAAGTCAGTTCATTTTGTATTCATTTCAAATCTGGGATTGAAGTGATGATCTGGGAATTCACTTGATTGATTTCTCCTTAATTGTGGCATTTTTGAAATGATTTCCTGTTGATTAAATCTGAGGGAGATGAGGGGAAGAGCATGCAGCAAGGCCCTTAATCAGACGCTTAGTCTCTGCCAGGGAACCCCCACAATGCACCTTTCACCTGCTTTAGCACTTGATAATCTGACTTTACCCAATATAATGTCTTTATAATATAATATAAAGCAGGAAAACATTGCTGCTTCACAGTATTTGGCCCCTTAGATTTCTGATTGGTCTTTGTCTCTGTTACAGCACAGACCTTCAACGTTTTAAGCAGGAGGACAGGGATTCACAGACATCTGCAGGAGGAGGTATGTGGAGCGAATGTTGGATTTCCCACCAGTAACTATTAGATTTTGAATAATGCCATAGATTTACACAGATGTTTAATCTCTCATTTCATGACGTGAAACACAGACACTAAACCTAAAATCAGTCCTGCACTGGTTGAGAGGAGAGAGAGAGAATTAAACACGGCTCCAAAAGGCTGTGCTACAAATTCTTCAACTCGTCAACATAATTATCACCAACTTCTGCTCTTCTTGCTTGTTGTTACTTTATTAAATAAAAAAATACTGAAGGCTTGAGTTAAAAAGCTCATATGAATTTAATCCTCTCTGCCCAGCCACAGTAGGAATTAACTGAGTTCTTTCTAAAGTCTGTCCCTCCAAAATCATCTTATTTGAAGTAACATACGTGACATTTTCATAACTGAAACCTGCTCTTTTATAATTAATTATAATTACTATTATAATCCATGGATTTGTCGGCGGGATGCTGAAGTCCGTCTTTCATCTTTCTCACGCCGTTATCTCCATCAATAAATGAAGGTGCTGGTAATGCGTGATCTCTGCGAGTCTTATCTCCACCTCTTGTTCGGAGCCTGGTTGGATTTCACAGCCCGGGGCTATTTTCTCTCCCACTTCACATCTCACAGAGAATAAGGAATTCCAGTGGCAAAAGCAATCACAAACTCCAGATCAAACGTGTCCTCGGCTGAATTCCCTGACAGACTAAAATCATTTGTTCCTCTCACTAACGCTCAGCGCTGCGTCCCCGGAACCTCTCGCTCCTCTCAGCTGCTTTGTTTTATGTGGTTTCAGCAGCTGCGTCCTCTGGGCCGCTCTGTCAGAGCTAATATTGAAGTACACACAGGCTAACTGCAGCAGCAGCGGCCGTTCTGCACGCGTCTAGCCTTTTCCCCTCCTGTTAGCGTCCTTTTTCATCAGCCTCTGAGTGAGAATTTACATTATGTCAAGCCCGCTCTTGTTGGCGAGGTAAGACGAGGTCAGGGGAAGTTATTTCAAAGACGTCGTGCGGCGTCTTAAGAATGTGCGGCGCCTCAGTCTGACATTCAACAAGAAAGGCTTGAGGAAAGTGCGTCGTCGGCAAGGGGAGCAGGAACGTGGCTTCAAAGACAAAAGTTTTGTTGTTGAATTATTGAAGCGATCAACACTCCTCCTTCTACAGGAAGCGATCAAGAGATGGACTGATGAATAATAATATTTACTCAGTCACAACAAGAAGGATGACAGCACATGTCCGAGAACAGACCGCAGCTGTATGGAAGTGTACCGCAGCTTTCTTCAGTTGTTATCATGACGCTGTCATCTTTACTTTTCAATCTGTTCCCTCAGACCATGAGCTGCATCCATTAGTGGGGGGATGGGTCAACGATGAATATGCCTTTCATAATTACAGTTAATAAAGAAGTTTTTGACCCTGTTTTCCTCTGACGGTCAGCTGTTTCTTAACCGTCACCACGACCTCTCCCTTAACTTCACTTAGTAGATCTTTTACTCTAACAACTATTGGAGAAGTTATTTTAACCCAAACCACTGACTCTTCTTCACCCTAACAGCTTTTGTGCCTCACTGAACTACAGATGTAACATATTGGTGGTCGCTGACAGATGATGTCATACTGTTTGGATGACAAAACCTCTGTAATAAAAACATCTGTATGAAGGACAACACAAACAATATTTGTTTAGAAAAATCAATATTGTATTTTTTAAAAATGTACAAATGATATTTACATATAACCAGCAGGACAAACTGGTGCAACAATGTACAAAAGGAAACGGTTTGATTCTCTCCTCTGGATTCAGGACGACACACTGACGTCTCCTCTCGCTGCAGGAGCACTGCCGCTTTATTTTTCTTTTCCAATGCACGGGTTCATAATTCCAGTCACATATCAAGTCTCTGATGCCTGACACTGAGATGTCACAGTTAATCTCAGCAGCAATGCAGCACTCAAATAATGGCTCACTGAGGACAGTGACTGTAAACTTGAAATGCAGTGATGACATAGGGAGAACGGTTGTGATTGAACCGTTTTCTCCTTGAGCAGAAATGAGCGACGTGACGAGATAAAGTTGAGCTCAAGTAATTTACAGTGTAAAACGTTCCAAACAAGTTGCTGATGATGACACATTCCAAATATGTAGATATCAGATAATTACCTGGTTGCATTTAAACATTTTAAATGTTGTCATATGCACAACATGCATATGTTTTGGCTGAGCCAGGCACTTAGTAAACTGATCTTACTGCAGACCTGTACGACAACTGAATTCTGTTGTTTACATCATATTTACTACCTAAGGCAAACAAAACAAAAATATGGCTTTTAAAAAAGATAGAAAATTGCCATTTTAAATAATTAACAAATGAGACTGTACAAGAAAACAAGAGTCACATACTGCAGAGGCTTTTTGGCACATAGTCACATCAGTTTGAAGTCTGTGGTTGAATGTTTATTGTGCATAAGGAGTTCAACACTTCTGCAAATACAGTTCAGTCAGAGGAGCTTTCTGACATGTGGCTAAGACATCAAGTTGAGGAACTTGTTCTCCTCTGCCAGAGCAGTCAGCAGTGAACTCATATCTCCGATGGCCATGTTCCCTGTTCCCGCCGGTACCGAGGGCAACGTGACTGAGTTCCTTGGTGTTGTCAGGCGGGAGGAACTGCGGGACAAATTCTGGAGCAGACCTGGACTCAAGGTCCCTGACATCAGGCTGGATTGATCCCCATCGTCGAGCATGCTATCAAAGTCTATCTGCGCCTGTTCCAGTGCTGCATTACAGTCAACAGTCCTGGACGCCTGGTTGTCGCCTGAACTCAGAGATGCTGCGTTGTTTTCAAAAGGAGGCACGTTCACCGCCGGAGAAACATGATGCTCCAAGTTCCCGTTCGGCTCAAATACTTGAATCTGCCCTGTGTAGTACATGGCGTTGTCGTCAGAGCTGTCGCTGCAATGAAGTCCCAAAACTCCACCATTGGATCGTTTGGAAGCAACTTCTGGGTTTGCATTACTTTGATGCCTCATTTGCTGCGTCACTTTTGGACCTGGAAGGTGCCTGTTCATAGATTTGGGTTCTGTTGGCGGCCTTGGCTGGAGATGGCTGTGATTCCCAGTTTGCAAGGGATTCTGGGAAGTCATATTACAATTCTGCTGATCTGAAATCATGATGGATACATCATGGTCCTCAGTTTTAACTTGCACAGGCTGAAATCCAGCATCAGCAAAGTGCATGTCGATGGTCTCCATGTCAACGGGCTCCTGTTTGAGGGCGGGGCTTAGCATGCTCCCATTCACGGCTGCTGTGTTGCTACAAGTCGGATAGCTGGCGTTACCGTTCTTATCATAGGGAGCGATGCTTTCGTTGAACCTGCACTGAGCGCTAACGGCTTCATTGAGATTTGACGGCTGCTGGAATCTCTGCTGCTGGAAGCCGTTTGCTCCTGGTTCAGTATTCAGCTGTTTGCATCTCTGCTGTGTTGTGTTAGTGAGGTTTTGAATCATCTGCTGGTTGTTGTAAATGGATCCAAAGTTCTGGTTTTGCTGGAGGACAGCCAGGTTCCCTCGGACCTGAAGTCTGGAGTGGTGCTGGCCGACATCCGTGAGTCCCAAAGAGACAGGTAAAGTGGTCCTACTGTCCCCGGGTGAAGAGGGATACTTCGGACATTGCTGCCCTGGACTCACGCTGGGAGTGGACAGGTTAATGTTGCTATTGATGAGGGCCATCCTTCCCTGATGGTACGCCTGCTGCTGGAGAGTGGGGTTTCCTTGGAAATCCTGTTGATTGGTTGACACTCTGCAGGTTGTGTCTCTGTTGTCAGTGGGGAAGTCAGGCAGCATCAGGTCTTCCTCAGGGATGTCACCTGTTATCGTCTCCATGGGGATGTTCTCAGAGATGCTGGGGGGCCGCAGGCTGTAAGGGTAGCGCTGGAGACCGTCTGGTCGCTGGCAGCCTTGCTGGGATAAATGACGGCGATCTGATGCAGGAGGTGGATAGGGCTGCATGGTCACCCCCCCATTCAGCGTACCCATGCTGTTGTAGCGCTGCATTTGGGGCTGGCTGAGAGAATCTATGGTCACCCGTCTCACAGGGTCACTGGCTCGGCGGGGGATGTTAGACGGGACCTCATGGGGCATCAAACTCCTTGTGGTGTAGCTGCTGTACTGCCTGGAGGGCAGGCCTTTGTTGGTGGTGGAGGATTCCTGGGGGTCCCCGTACAGGGCGGAGTGGGTCTTCAGATACATCTGGTCCATGTATGGAAGAGGGGTAGGTGGTGCACCCCCAGTGGCAGCTGCGTATTTCACTTTGAGGCGGTAGTGCTGGGCTGGGGTCAGGCTGAGAGGGCCGGCCAGGCCCCCTCCTCCACACACTCCTGCTCCTCCGCTGCTCCCCCCACACTGACTGGTCTGACTGGAGCGCCGTGAGATGTCTGCAGAGATGGGGTCGTAAGAGTCGGCAGAGCTGAGGTTGCTGGGGCGGTTGGCACCGAACTGCGAGGCCTGGCTTGAGCGTCGACTGGAGTAGCAGGGGGAGATGCCTGAGGAGCGGCGGCTGAGAGTGTAAACTGAGCTCAGGGTGCTGGAGGTGCTGTCACGGCGCTCTGACAGGTTTTCCAGCAGAGTGGATTTACCAGAGCTCAGCTTACCCAAGCCTAAACCAGGGAAGGACACCGGACCACCACCCATACTTGGACTCTCCAGGAGGGACCCTGGGAACGAAGAGATGGAAATGTTTTCATTCAGTCTCATGAACCTTTAGCCCAGATATTTGTAATCCTTACTCTGACTGTAACTGTTGGATCTAATTGTCATAGAAATGCTGCTTTCTCTCCACTCACCGCTCGCTGGTATGGGTGGGAGCTTGGTGCCGAGGACCGGGGGTGTTGGGTTGTTGGCCCACCGACACGAGTCCCTCACTGTCTTGAGCTTCTCCCTCTTCAGATGCTCCAGGAGCTGGCTGGTGCCCAGCTGCTTCCGGAAGTGGAGACCCACCGCCGCGACTCCGCCGGTGGAATCTTCAAAGCCCAAGGACTCCACAAAGGGCAGGTCGTCCAGGGTGCTGAGGTCCCCCAGGCTTCCCCCGCTGTGCGCCGCCATTTCTACTCCACTGTCATTGTTGGTGGCACTGCCAAGTGGTGATGGTTCGCTGCTACATGATGACTGACCGCCAGGGCTGGACTGATACATCTAGAAAGAGGAATGGAGGATATGGACAGAGCGAGAGGAAAGAGAAATGTAGAAAAAGAAAGAGCGGACAAGATGAAAAGAGAATGAGAAAAACAGAAAAGACACAACTATTTGTCCTAAAAAAACAACTTTTCTTTACCAGAACAAAAGTGGAGCAGTGGTTAACATGGCACGAGGAACAGTGAATCATTGAGTCTTTTATCCTCCCCCAGCTTAATTGTAAATAATGAGTGTTTTTTGGGATGGGGTGAAGAGGTGGGGGCGCACCACAGATTACAGACCGTCTTAGTCTGTCTGTGAATTAGAAATGGGCAGGATGAAAGACGGCTTGAGCCTGAGCCAGAGCGCCGGGCCAATCATCACGAGATGTGATCACATTTGTTTCTCCACAAACTCTGAGGGTGGGGGCTTTTTAACATGTAGGTGAGTGTGAAGTTTTCACTTGTTTCTGTTAGATTCATGGTGAATTCAGAGCTTCTCTTTCTGCCACCTGCATGACTTCATTTAATCATCGACTGTTCACAATGAAGAAATGAAGAGGAAAAGCATCACGCTGTAAAAACATTTACCTTTTCTCATATTTATTAACAAAGACATAAAGTTAAACTACTACGACTTCAAAGTAAGTCAGTCGAAGGATTTCACATTTGCTGTCGTCACGTTTAGTTATACTGGAGTAAATAGAGTTCAACAATGAGTAATTCAACCATTTCTATTTACTTAAGAACAATACTGTGTAAATAATAGTGTGTATCCCTCTGAATCGGTCCTGCCCAGCCTCGTTTGCTCGCAGTCTCTAATATATTCACTGCTAAAAAGCTGTCTTGATCACAGCTTGATAGCTGGCTCTGTTTGCACAGAGCTCCACAGCCAATTCCCAGTGTTTGAATATTAATCCTGCAATGGCTTTTATCATGTTCAGGCTCTGTGACGGGTGTTTGATAGGTCTCCACTGTAGGTTTAAACTGCCTGTGTACAGGGAAAGTGATGTACACCGTCTCTCGTGTTGTCGGTTATTAACGTCAACTGTCAAATAGAAATCTATAATCCTCGTTACTTCAGTTTGAGTGTGTCGAGTTATTAAAGAGAAACCAAGCAGGCGAACAAATAAAAACTATTATAATGATGAATATGATAAAAACATGAAGAATCGAAGTGAGTTCGTACAAGAGCAGGTTGATTCAAAAATGTTTTACAGTATCTGCGTTTGGAATATTAACTGGCACCTTGAATACACAACTAATAAGTTCATTGATTATTTCAATGGTAGTGGTACACAAAGCTGACGTGCAGCTCCAGGAGATTCTCACAAACAGCTACGGTTTGTCGTCAGCGTTCATGTTGTATACAAGGACGTGAAGTCAGTTCATTCACTAGCCAATAAAACTCCTTCTTCAGGTGTGAGGTCGTTAATCCTGTAGCCAGAACAATAAAGGCCTTTTAACTTCTGTACCTTCAGTTACCATGGCTACCTATGTGTCAGCAGCTGCTTTGTGTAGCCCTCCCCTCTTTATCATTATCTCACTGTGGCATGACACTGTTCACCTGATGAAGTAAAATGGCACAAGACATTGAAGGATGGTGAAAGATGGCGGAACATGCTGTGAGATAACAAACCAGAGGTGAGCTCACCTGAGCAAGGTCTGTCCGTCAGGAGGGAAGGAGAGAAATGAAGAGTCAGGCACCGAGCAGAAGAAACGTTAGGATGAAGAGGTGTGCTGCTGTTATTTACAATACTCAATGTCTCTATTGATTAGGTTGAAGGCTAACAGTGTAGCTGAAGAAAAGGCAGTGTAGAGAAGTTAGTATGAAGGATCCCACTCTGAACCGTATAAAGCCGTCTTACCACAGAGTTTTCTGTCTTGATGGATTTGACGTGCAGGTACTCCTCCCCGCCTCTGGGGGAGCCGCTGTCCGATACCTTGTCCTCCCTCTGGATCCTCTCTCTGGGCCCCGTCTCGTTCTCTCCGTTCTCCCTGGGCGCCGGCGGCCTGGGTGGCAGATCGCTGCGCTGCTTCTTGGTGACGTGGGCTTCGGGGCCGTGGACCGTCTTCACGTGCTTCCTGAGAGAGCTGGGGTCTGTGTATCGCTTGGTACAGCCGGGGATCTTACATACGTAGGGTTTCTGCAGAGACAAAGAAGACTGGCTGAGCTGCGGCGCCTTCATGTCGAAATAATCCGGTGTCAGCAGATAAAATGATCGTTGTGGTCGAGCGTTTAAAGCCCTGGAGTGGGCGTGGAGTGAGAGTCTTGTTTTGATTTTATTGGGTTATATTCACTGTGCATGCAGTTAGTGTGTGTGTGTGTGTGTGTGTGTGTGTGTGGTGTGTGGTATGAGAGCCTCGGTGTGTTCGTGGGTTGTTGCAGTGACGGTGAATTCCCACTCTGCCGCCCCGCTGATGGATAAGCAGCGAGGTTTCTGAAACGCTTCCAGGTTTCATTTTGTCTTCGCCGTCTGCAGGTGGTCCCACTCTGCGGGGCGGAGGGGGAGCGGCGAGCATGATTCGCCCTAATGCATTGTGGGCCGTTGTACTCATTATGTCTACAGCTCATTATTTACTCACAAACGTCTGCAGACATACACTGGGGTACTGAAGCAACACACAAACATGGTGGTGGACACCTGTACGGCGGCGTGCACACTGCGCTGCCTCAGGTCTAACGTAAGGGAAATGTGGGCCACACGAAGCTGAACTCGTCACCTCTGCGGTCTGTCATCTCGGCTCCCTCAGCTTTCAGGCCTCTGACTGAAATCCTCGTGTGAAGTGTCAGTGTGTGAGGAAGAGCAGTGATTGACATCAGCTGTGGCTGTTAGAGGAAAGGTGACAAGTCTTTCGTACCTCGTTGGAGTGCGTCCGGTTCTGGTGTTTGGCTCGGTCCGAGGCGTTGGAGAACGCTTTGTTGCATCCTTCGTGCTCGCAAACGTACGGTTTCTCACCGGTGTGTGAGCGCAGGTGTGTTTTCAGGTTCTCCAGACGAGAGTAGGCCTTAGAGCAGCCCTCGAACTGCAGAGGAGAGGAGAGAGCGTTAGTCCGACTGATAGAGTCTTTACTGTCAGTGCATATAAATACTTATTATGTTTGGCAGCATCTATTTAACTAAATAAAGAATAAAATCACTAAAATATATGATAAAATATGCATATACACAATGTCTATGACTGTAAACAGCAGGTCAGTTGTTTGTGTTCTGACAGGAACAGTCTCTTTCAAATATCAATATTGATTCATATTAATAATGATAAGTAGAAAATAGGTTTATTACAAAACTACAGATAATCTGCTTCGTCTGAAAGAATAGATCTACATTCTTATTCATTTAGGTATTTATGCTAATGTATTTAAGTTTGTCACAATGAAAAAAGTGGTTGACAAGGAGAAGTCCACTCTTAATGATGTAACTCCTTAAAATGTAAAATTATGACCCAAAAAAATCTGATGCTAAAACATAAAGTTTGAGCTCCAGCTTCTTTTAAAACAATGTGATGATTAATGTCAGTTATCTGTTTTCAAGCAGAACTTGTTATTCTCAAGACATTGGAAGATGTCACTGAGAAATTGTAATAGACTTTGTCTACACATTGTGTAGACGAATGATTGATCAGCTGATCCAGAAAATAATGTTTAGATGAAGTGATCATTATTTGCAGCTCTATTTCTTCTTGTTTCTTTTTAATCTAATTATTTAAGATTATTTACAAAATGTTAATAATTATAATTTGCTCCAGTTTCACTGTTCATGAACATAAATGAGCCAATTGTCAATAAATCTATTGACGAGTTGATCAGAATTTGAATGTAATGAGAAATCTTCAGCTGTGATATGAAAACGAGTTCAGTTAAAAAGATGCAGCAGTTTTAATGTTTCAACATCTTGAGGGTCTTTTAATGGTTAATGACACTTTCACATCAAGTAGCTGCTGTGAGATTTATGTATTTATATAATCGGCCATGAGCAGAAGAAGAAAGCCATCTTCAGTCCTGGCCTCCCAAGGGTGTGTGTGTGTGTGTGCGTGTGTGTGTGTGTGTGTGCGTGCGTGTGTGTGACCGGGTGTACAAAAATGCATTCAGTGTTTAGAGAATGAGCTGCCGCCCTCCAGGGGCCTGTGGGGGCCCGTTGGGGCACCGAGGCCATCCGTTACCCACCGTGCACTTGTGTGGTTTCTCCCCTGTGTGTCGGCGCATGTGAACCACCAGCATGTACTGAGCTTTGAAGGGCTTCTGCTCCCGCGAACAGTCCTCCCAGCGGCACACAAACTCCTTCTTCTCTCCATGGATGTGGTCATTATTGATGTGCTGTGGGACACACACACACACACACACACACACACACACACACACACAGAAATGAGTGGTTTGTGGAGAGAGTTGTCCACTAAGAGGCTCTCATGTTGTTCTCGGCAGGATCTTTCTGTAGAAATCCATCTTATCAGTGTAAACCTCAGAGGAAGGCTGCAGCAGAGAGAAGAGTTACAGTCCCACTAATTAGGAGAACATGGATCCTTTATATCGGCCCAGATGAAAGTCGGGGTCAAGAGTGAAATCCAAAAAGTCCCACAATTTAAAAATCTTACTTTTCACCAGTTAAAGTTTTATTGTCGTAAAATCTCTCCGGGCGATAATTATAATTCATCCTGTATTAAGACACATTTTTATCAGTTCTACTAACTTCTGTTGTTCTCTTGTTTTTTAAAATGATGTTAAAGTTAAAATATTCAAACTGGTCAAACAGATTTTTTTCACTTGTTTTATGAGAAAAGATTTTAGGATTTTTCAGTCTCTCTCTTTCTTCTTCTCTCTTCTGATCCTTTTGTTTTTTAGATTTTTTAATCACCTACTTATCAAATCATTTAAACCCTTTTTCAGGAATAGTTGAACACGTTGAGAAAGAAGCTTATTCCTTTCATTTCTGAGAGAGAGATGTTCAGATTGGATTCATGTCTTTAAGTGTCGGGCTGGACTCAGGATGTGGTTAGCTTAGCTTAGCATAAAGACTGGAAGCAGGGGGAAACGGCTAGCCTGCCTCCGTCAAGACTTACAAAAAATACAACTACCAACACCTCCAGCATGAAAAAACCAAACAGAGAGAGGGCGCTGTTCTCCCAGAGCAGACAGGATGAAACGATGACAGGTCAGTGGAAAATGATAAATGTTTATCTTTAAATGGCAGAGAAGAAGAGTGGCGTTCTGCCAGAGAGAGGGAAGGAAGTGATGGAGATGTGGTCTTCATTTGTAGAAAACAATAGCACTGTAACAATACTGCTCACAATTAGCTCGACCACAGTCTCATTTGTTTACAGGAATCACTTCAAAGCCTCAGAATTATGTCAACAATCAAACACTGATGTTTGAAAATGCCACACATAGCTGCTTTAAACAATCACAGAGGTGAGGCGGCGGTGAGGTGCTTTATGGGAGATTTTCTTCAGACAGAAAGAAGAATCTGAGTTTAATGAATGACGGACAACAGCAGACCCCCCCCCGGTCCCCCAGACCCTCACTAATCCCCTCACCCTGCTCCCTCTCTTCTCTCTGTGCTTCAGTGGAAGTGTGGAATGCTTAAGACCCTTTTAACCACGACGCCGCTCGGTGTGATGGGAAAACTGATGACGGTTTGGACGCCCGGTCGTCGAGCAGAGAACAGACTGGAAACCTTTCCTTATCAGGTGTCTCAGGTGTCTGCTCCGAGACTTCAGTCCTCACCTCGGGAACAGTAGTTTGAGGAAGTCCTCCTAACTCAAGGTCCACTTACTTGTGATTGAAACTTCTGCATTGAGTCTTTTCTCCAAGTTAAAGGTCAGATAACAGTTTAGTCGTGGCCTGATGTTTTTGCAGCAGAGATTCTTTAGTTTGATAAAGTTAATCCACATCGTCCCGGACCCGCACTTACATGGACCAGCTGGTCCTGCGTGTCGTACTCCTTGGTGCAGCCCTCCCAGTGGCAGTTGGTTTCATAAACCGCCTCGGGCTCCTGTTTGCATTCGTCCCGGTCCACGTCGTCCTTCAGGTCCAACAGGCTGCCGTGGTGGTTCTGTGGAGAGAGAGCTCAGACATGACTTGAACTGTCCGTTAGCAATAACTAGAAAACAATTAGCTACACTGAATTTAAACCAGTTCATCTTCCATTTTCATCACTCATTTGCATAAAGTTTTCGTCCTCTACGGGCGTGTTCACGCCGAGCACACGTGGAACAGTTTACAGCTGTTCAGACTCATTCAGCTGTTTGTTCATGTTTTATTTGAGCAGCAGAGACAGTAAATTACAGATTAAATCCATCATGTTTCACTAAAGTTAAAGAGTTTGGAATCAGATTTGTTTTGACAACTTCCACCACAAATACACACATGTGACTTCTGCTTACAACTCCTGCTGCAGCTTGTAATTAGGCAGTGTGAAGATAAACGAACCAAACGCACAAGAAAAACAAACAACGGGAACTTTGTGTTTCAAACAGCAGAGAATGATCAGTGTGATCAGACGCGTTCTCAACAGGTGGCAACAGTTTCACTGAAACATTTCTGCTCAAAAATACTCGCATCTAAAAACAGTAAGACTCACGTGACAAAATGCTTCCTACAGTCCTTCATATAAATCTGATTCTCCCCTTCAAGCCCAGTTTTAATCCTTTAAACAGCCCTGACAAGAAATAAGGACAAGACATGTCCTCATAATTCAACGTTTTCTCACTTTGCAAAAATATTCAGACTTTCAGAAAAGTTCTCACCCATTTTACAACTTTCCAAAAATGTCTGAACTTTGCAAAAATGTTTTCAATTTCCAAAAAGTCCCTCACGTTCCAAAAATAACAAAACTTTTCACTTTCAAAAAAAAGTCTGTGAACTTTTGCTTAACTTCCAAAAGTATTTAGATTTTTTAATAAAAGGTTTGAAGTTTGCAAAAATGTCTCCATCTAATAATGTTTCCCTGAGTTTTCCTAATGTCCACAGTTTTAAAATGTTTCTTTTTCCAAAAATGTCCTCACAATTAAAAATGTCCTCAATTTCCAAAAGGCATTTTGACTTTCCTGACACGTCATGACTTTTTCCAAAATCTTTTGATATTTCATAAATGTCCCCACTCTCCAAAAAGTCCTCACTCACCGTCCAAACAGTTTTCACTAATGAGTTAAATGTCCTCAGCGTCTCAGACTCACATTGTCCTCACTAAGACAGCAGTGGAAGAGCACATATGCATGTTGTAAGACTGAAACTGACACATGGCTTGTCCCGCCCGGCTTCCTGTACGCCTCTACAATACACACACACACACACACACACACACACACACACACACACAACTTGCTGACTGCAGCATGTTTGTCTCTGCCCCACGCACACTATCTTCATCAATTCTGGTGGCCCCAAGACGACTGTGTGCACCGCCGTCCCCATGCATCAAGCCCAAACCTGCCTCGCTATCGGAGAGCAGCCGCAAATTTGTCAAAAGAAAGAGAAAAAGGCTCCTCAGATGACAATAAAGCCCGGCCAATATTTCATGAAAATGAAGTGCTCTGGCACAGTTTACAGTGGCGAGGGAGAGAGAGAGGGAGGGGGGGAGCAGGAGCGACCAAATGAATGGATGCAAAGCTCTTATCATGTGGAGTTTTTCTTTATCTGAGACATATTTTACAAGGGGGTCGGGGGGGGGCTGCGGCTCCCTGGGGCTGCGAGTCACGCCATGGAGCAGGACACAAAGGAAACGGCAGAAAAAACCCACTCAGGAGCTCATCACATGCAAATGAAGACACTTTACAAACATGTCGTCATTATGCAAAACTGTCTTAACTTTAAACAATGTCTTGACTCTTGTCCAAAGTCCTCTTACTTTCCATTAATGCCCTTGATTTCCAAAAGTGTCCTCGGTTTCCAGCGTCTTCAATTTCAAAAACTGTCCTCACTTTACAAAATACCCATAAACGTCCTCCCTTTATAAATAATAAAAAAATACCCTGATGTAACCAAATATGTCTCCAGTGAGTGTTCTGAAAAAAGGATGTCAGGTTTTATTTTCCACTTTATAAAATCTCCTCTCAGGCTTTTTGAAAGTTCCTCACTTTGAACGTGTCGGTGTCTTTATCAGCTAAAGGCGCTAACTGCTTCTAATTTCTCACACAACTGATGATCTGTCCAAAGATTATCAGACATCTCTGATATTTGAACTAAATAAACCTTCAACATTTGATCAGCTGTGACGTGAAGTTACTCACAGAACCAGACGCTTTAAAAACTTTGTCCAAAGGTCGACGATGATTTAATAATTAAAGCATTCACACAGAACAAGCCCTCTGAGGTTTAATGAAACCGTTACATGATGTTAAAAAAAGATTTTTGTCTCTCGTACCGGTGAACAAGGAGACAAAGGCCGCAGTCCCTCGGCTTCACTCTTGACCTTTGACCTTTTGGTGATCATGGGGTCGACTGTGCTGCTGACGGCCGAGTCGCCGCTGGGGTTCTGAGGACGGAAGAAGAAGAGATTCAGTTTCCAGATTCTGAAACCTGATGGAAAACATCAACACAAGCCTTCACTTGTCGTCGTTAACTGTATGAAGATCAGCTCTGGCGGTAGAGACCGATCCGATGAAGAGTCTCCACCTCCCCGTGCCCTCGTTGACCTTTAACACACATCTATAATTTCAGGCTGAGTCAGACGAGCTGACAGGATAAGCTGGTGTGGGTGGAGGGAAATGATGGGTCACCCTCCAAACTGTCTCCCCCAGCGAGTGTTTACCTCCGAGGGGACGCTGCTTGTGCTGAGGTCGACACCACAAATCATAACAGCAGTAAACTGTGACCCGCCGAAGAGGGGTGATAACGCCGGCTTTAAGAGGCAGCGGCGGCAAATAAAATCCACCGTGAGAACAAACAGTTTGAAAGCGGAGCAGCTAAATTCAAGGTTTGGCTAAGAAGCTGTTTCAGCAGCTGCCAATGAGAAATACCTGGAGAGCAAGAAGGGGAATTTCCTTCGGCCAAAATCCACAGAGAGATCACGAGAACAACGGGACGACTGAATCATCCTGAGAGCGTACACAAGAACACAAACCGCAGTTATCTGAAAGCTCCGACATTAACCCAGAAATGTTCCAGCAACAGGAGCGGACGCTGTTTCTCTCTGTTCCACGTCTTTGATCCACAAAACGCTTCTCAAAGCATTTCTGTCTTTCAATGAGTCCAAGAAAAAAATGAGTGAAATCAAACCATTTCAGATCTCACATGAAGACATCAGTCACTTCTCTGCTCAGCCTGGTCAGGAGGTGGCTGCCAGCAGCTCAGCCTCTCTGTCTTCACAGATTGGTATCGAGGAGAAGGAGACTCCATTTATTCAGCTCATCAGAATAAGTCTCTATAAACTCACACACTCACAGAGCTGATCCCTTTCCACTGAGGGTTTTTAGGCTTTAACTCTAGAAGTGATGAACAGCTGATACACTCGACTTATTTAATCTTATTTATTGACGATATATCCAGACAAACTCCTGTGTGTTGGCAAACGAGTAAAAAAAAGAGCTGTGAGCTGTTTGACATGTGTTTTTACCTTGGACGTCAGGTCGCTGTTGTGGGCGGAGGCCGGCAGGGAGGAGAGGCCGAGGCCCGGCTGGCGGCTGGAGAAGGTGGGCGGAGGCTGGATGAGGGGCGGAGTGTGTCCGAAGGCGCTGAGCCCCCGCTGCTGGGAGAGGAGCTGCTGGTAGGCCATGGGGTTGATGGGATGAGGGAAGGGGAAGGACGGGCTGCAAGGAGCAGAAGAAGAAGCTAACGTCAATGAGATTCACAGTGATCCTGCATTTTTAAAATTGACATTTTTATTTTTAAAGAAGTGGGAAGGAAAGGAAATGAGGAAAACAAAAGGTAGTGGAGGAAAAGAAAAGATGAGAAAGAAAGGAGGGGGCAGGAAGCAAAGAAGGAGGTATGGAAAAAAGGAGCTAGATAGTTGGGAGATAAATGCTTAAGGTAGGAGAGGAACGAGGAGAATATTTCATCCCCAACAACCTAAAACCTGAACATGAGACTGAGCCACTAGTCAAGAGCAACATTTTCACAGTGTGTTTATTTGGAGCGTGTCTTCAGGTGAGTTACCTGAGTCCTCCGACCGACAGGTGTCCGTAGGAGCTGCTGGCGGCCGAGCTGGAGCGCGAGTTGTTGATGTAGGCCACCAGAGAGTTTGGCGAGGTGCGGATCATGGTCTGGAGGTCGATGCTGGCGTCGGACAGCGGCGAGATGGACAGAGCCCTCTTCCTGCTCAGCCGGGGCGTCAATCTGGGGCTGGAGAAGCGAGACACTGTGGACACACAGGTGGGTCAACAGGTCATTAAACTGTCACACTGTGGACGTCTGCCCTGGTGGTGTGATGGTTTTAACTCACTGACGTCGTCGTCTGTGAAAATACTAAGGATGATTATAGCTGAGCTGTTGCAGTTGATCTGTGTGAAGGTTTCCACAGACACCTGGTTTTAATGTGACACAGGTGATGAATGCTTCACCTCCTTCATTCTGACCCCACATCCCAAAGACTCCCTCTGCTCACCTGAGAGACTCTAAACTCTCTCAGTCTAAAAGAATGATTCCTGGAATCTGAACGGTCACTCCTCTCCTCATCACTTCCTTGTCGTCTTCGTATTTCCTGTCGCCCGCTCGTGCTATTTCAGGATCGAGGCGCTAAAGCGTCGAGGAGGGAGGGAGCCTGCTTCGCTCCAGCCGGGACCGACGTGATTGATGCCGCCACGGCCTCCCCGCGACACTCAAACCCCACGGACACAGAACACCCCTATCAATAAGTGCTCAAGATTGATTCACAGCTAATACAGTGAACCATTTGTTCACAGTGATGGAAACTGAGCCTGGCAGAGGATATTATTAAATAAACCCAAGTCTCGTGGAGGCAGCAGGACATCCACTGAAAGAAAAGTCGACCTGCAGCTGGTTGGAAATTGTCCCAGTGACACAAATTTCAAACAGTTGAGAGGTTTAGTTGTAATAGAGGAAGAATCTCCAGCTTATCAAGTCATTTTATTTTTATTTGAGTCCTAAAAACCAAACTCTCTTTCAATAAGTGAACAAATCTCCCATAATGCCTCTGTCTGCCTCTAACTGATCATGTATCAATACAACAGGTCGTTATGTGCAGCAGTGACTTTCAGAAATGCAGAGAAAAGTCTGGCACATAACCCTCTGTAAACCTATGTTTCTAGTCCTTATGCTAAGCTAAGCTAAGCTAACTGGCTTCAGGCTGTCGGTTTCTTTTTACCATATATGAGAATAGGGGCATTTCCTGAAATGTAAGCAGCCACTCAGTTACAGATAAAAGTAAGAGTAGGAATTGAAAGTGAAGCCATCCATAAAGTAGAAGTAACATGTTGTAACTGTCCTTTAAACAGCGTCTTCCTCCCACGTTTGTCCTGTTGTCACGAGGTTTTATAACCTGCGTCTTTGGTCCTGAAATGTGTCCGTACGAACGCCAGTGGGGCCGTGCGTCTGACATCTGCCCACATGTGGCGACCCCATTAAGATTCAGACATAACCAATCAATCTTCCCACAATAATTCCCCGTAATTACTTCAGATAAACATCACACAGTCTGGCTTGTACTTCACGATGTTAAATGAGGGCAATTTACAGAGAATTGATTTCAACTGTGAGGAAATGTATGCAGAGCGATCTGATCGATTCTCAGCTCTGAAATGTTAATTCAGACAAGGACTTGAAATTTAAACTCCTCTGTGGAACTAAGTGGCTCTAAACTTCCTGCGTGTTGATGTTGCACTGCAGTTCTCTCTAATCAATTATTCTTTAAAAAAACTGTGATTATTGTTGATCAAATTTTCCCAGAGCCCAAAGCCAATCCTAACAGAGGCCTGTGATTGGAGGTTCCTTTATACTTCAGATGAGCTGATAAGGACGATTTCAGATAAATATGACCAATATTAGACTTGACCTAGTGTTGGGTCGGTATTACAGGACAATGCTTTGGATTTCTGGCACCCACAGGGAAATTATAACGTGTGGTGACCATGTCAGCTGACAGTCATATCCAGTGAAGATCAATACAGGACCAAAGCAGTGTGTTTTTAAAATGGTAACGCTTGATTTTGCATTAGCTTGTGAACCAGCTGTTTGACCTGACTGCCTCTGAGGGATGGACAGTAAGCAGAAACCAGAAACCTGGAACTGTTGTGTCTCTGTAAATAATATTATAAAGACACTGCACCTGCTCTGCCTTCAGATAACTTGGTGCTACATAAATAAAAATAGAATTGAACTGAATTGAAATCTTACCACATTTTCTCAGTAGGTAGTTAGCACTTCATGTTAGATCACCCAAACTAAAGCTAAACGAAAAGACTGGCTGTTTCCTGCAGATAAATGTTCCCCTGTTTGACAGTTGGGGGCAGTAATGTGGCAAAAGAGAGAAGCTAACTGCTTGCTAGCAAAAATGGATGTAAACGGTCCAGGCTTCATGATATTAAAACAAGGCCTCCTCCACCATTAAGGCCGTCTGTACTGATGACTTTACTGAGAAACAGTTTGGGGCGAACCACATCTGGCGTGGATCAAACCTTCACTTCCTGTCACAGACGTCCGACGTTCGGCTTATTCCTACGTCAGCGTGAAGCTCTGAGCGTAACCTCCCCCACAGATTAATTCTGCTTTGTTTGCTTTCACTGCCGTCCTTAATGACGGGGGCTAAAAGGTTGTTTCTAAGTATGTCCTCCGATACAAATCTCCAACATATGTTATCTGTTTAGAAAGCGGCGCTCTGAGACCCGAGAGGGAGGGGACATGTCTTTATTCCGGGACATATGGAATTTGAATGATGAAACAACAAATCCACAGAAGAGAAAAACATCACCGCTCGTTCCTCGAGGGACGTCTCCGCTCAGGAGGTTTATTACCAAACACATTAGCGTTGGTGGGGCTGGTGTCGTGGGATGCTAATTTGGACGTTTAACTAGCTTAAGTTGAGATGAAGCTCAGGTTGATGGTGATGATTGGGGGGGGGGGGGGGGGGGGGGGGGGCGGGGGGGGGCACGTGTAGTAGGAATCAAGGTTTGTGTGTTTCTTGTTATCGATGGTGGCGGTGGCTCGGATGAAGCCGTTCAGGACTGGCAGCCATATTCATCTCTGTTACTTCCTCTCACCTCTGGGGAGATGTGTTTATTAATGTGCCACTTCCCCTGATAAATGGACCAATGGAAAAGCCTGGGTCGACCCCTCCACCCCCCCACCCCTGTAATTTATATCAGCAGCCGCCACTGGGAGGGCTGGATGGGACAGAAGTGTGTGTGGAGTGATTTGGAGAGAGAGAGAGAGAGTGTGTGTGTGTGTGTGTGTGTGTGTGTGTGTGTGTGTGTGTGTTACAGCCCCTGAGGCCACTGTGGTCTGTGTGTAACTGAACAGTTAGGAACCAGAAGGTTGAAGGTTCAAACGACGGGGAACATTTTTGGAAAGAGAAAATCTCTTCAGGAGATTTGTTGTTTATTATTTTTATTACTTTGCAGTTACTGCAGGGTCATATTTATTTCTCAGGGAAAGTTTTTACCAAAACTAGGAAAATTAAAAATTCTTACTTGTAACACAGAGTTCCAACAGAGTGATACCTCTTCTCTTTAGTGGATCACATCTCCTCAGTTTCAGCTGTCAGAGCTTTCATTGATATGATATCAGTAATTTAAACCTCTTTGTAGTTTGGAACCTTCAGTATCTGGATCCAGCAGCTTGTGGAATAAACCGTGTGCCAGATTTCAGTCGACACGTTAGATCCATATTTACTCAACCGTTACGTACCTTTCACTGTCACCGGTACCGTCATTTTTCAACCTGATTCTAGAAAAAGTGACTTTAAGGATTGAAAGAAGTGACTTGATAAGAAGGAGAGTCACAGTGTTCCATGTTGATGAGCTGCAGAAATCAATGAGCTCTCAGCTTCGTTATCGCACAATGATGAAACAGCAAAAACACAGACGGTGAAGAGAGGAACATCATCAAAGCTTCAACTGCACCTGTTCTGACCTCTGACCTTCAGCAGGCCATTTTGTACAGATGTGTAAAACACTACATCAAACACTAATCATTTTGAAATTGGTTAGCAGTAATGTTAGATATATCTAACAAGGTTTACTGTCGCTTCAGACTGACTGACGCATGAAGGAGAGCTGAGTGTCGAGTGAGTAACTGTGAAAAGATGCTGTTTATCCTTCCTGAGAGGACGCTGGACGTCATTTCTACTGTCGTTTCAGCAGAAAGACATCTGTGGTGTGTTTGACTTTTATAATGTTTGAGTTTTGTGTTCAGTTCTGTGAGCGATGCAAACACGAGCCACCGTCTTTCTTCTTCTCTGGATGTATGAGAGTGAAATTGTTAGTTCTCAGCTTGTTCCACAGTTTCAAATAACCAAACACACACTGCACTTGGCAGCTCAAATGACTTTTTACTGCTCTCTCTCGCCCTCTCTCTCTCTCTCTCGCTCTCTCGCTCGCAGCCACATCCAGCAGCTTCGGTGAATAACTTAACAATGACATTTTGGCGAGACGGAGCCAAACGTGCTTTCCGTTTGTTTTGGCCTCAGCGCCTGCACAGTGTTTGGGACGGCTGGAAACTAAGTTATGACAGCTTCAGTGAGGCCGGCTTCACACTGTTGGCAGCCTGCCGCCGCTCTCAGCGGCACAAGCTTGGCCTCCGGCACCACAACACAGCAGGCCCATTCACAAGCCTGAGCTCTGTCTGCTCAACCTGCAGGGAGGGGTTTAACCCTGACTGACCACTTGTTCTGCCACTGAGGGGTGGATGTAATAGTTAGCGCTCTGCCTGAACTCAACACATATGTTGAGTGTTGATTTTTAAAATAGACAGGAGGTTTTTACCTTCTTGTCAATAACAGTTCAGACCTTTTCCCTCATATGGATGATGCTGTGAGGCAGAAATACAGATCAACATGTGAGTCGGATGTTTCATCACAAAGTCACATTTGAGACAGAAACAGGCTGCGTCCACACGACTGCGTTTTTATTTGAAGACGGCGTTTTGTGTTTTAAAGTGAACACGTGGTCGTGTGGTCGTAGCCATAGAATTTTCTTCTTGTCATCAAACAAACTGGGTCATGTGACGTCTGATCTCCTCGAAGGCTGCGTGAAAAAACGCTCGACGATCGAGCTCCAGCAAAAAAAGTTTCCATCTGGGTCATTCTCCTGAGCTGCAACTCCAGTCTTTTGTTTCATGAAGGAATCAAAATGATTGGTTGACAGACGGCGCTGGTCTGCAGGAATATTGGGTCTAAATCTTAGTTTGCCTCCCGCCAACATTTTACTGGAAATACACGTCTGTGAAAATAACTGAAGACAGAAGCCACTGCAGGATAACAGGTAAAATAATGGTCTGCAGCGTGTGTTCACTTTAAACAAGCTGCACATAAACGTGCAGAAATATCTGAATCCAGATTTCATCATGTCGATTTATATCTGATATAAATCTCAGAGCGTCACGAGGAGGAAGTGTCACTTTACTGGAGCAGCAGAGAAGTGCGGCGGCAGCTCAGACAGATGACGTTCCTCTCTGTGGTGTTCCCCTCCACCATCAGTCTCCTCTCAGACATCGCTACCCTTTTAAGGTGCAGAGCAAAGCGCCGGATCAAAGTAGGCATTCATTACATTAAATGTACCTGCTGCGACCCCGTGTGCCCCGTGACGGCGTGCGCTGGAAATGTCACAGCGGCACAATAAGTCCTCCATGTTTATGGAAAAGTGCTGGCGGAGGCTCGGCGGGGAGAAATACTGCGCAGTGCGCCGCCGGCACCTGAAGGCCCTCGGCCGTTTGAAGTTGTTTGACATGAAAAATGTATACAAGGCTTTTTTATTTATACGCCTCTCCTGTGATCTTTGTTTCATCATCCACCTGGACTCCACGCTCTGATAGGAATTTCATTCTCCTTAATCAGTGTCAAAGCAGCTGATTGGATAAAGCAGGGCGGGCTGCTGGGACGGCAGACCTTCCTTTAACTGCACAACCCGGGCACAAGCTCCCGCGTTAGCTCCAGAAAACGGTGGAATTGCCCTTTACTGGTGCATCTGCATGACAAAGTGCCCTGACATTCAGCATCAGATACCAGAGGAGGGAGTCTCACTCCTCCTTCTCCCCAGTGTCAGCTCCAGGAGGTTTTCCTGTAGCAGGAACATTTAGAAAGAGCGGCACCTTCTCCTGGTTTTTATATGATTAGAAAGTGAATATTGGCTTTGGACTGTCGATCAGCTTATTGTGTTCTGGCGGGAAACTTGAGCAAAGAAAAGTTTTGGTTTTGTATCGTTTCTTTTTCCATCTTCAAAATAAATGAAAACGTGATTTTAGCTTGACTTTAATGCTGCGTTTATCTTTGTTAAATATCCAGTTTCAAAGTTTCCCGGTGGGAACATGTTTGGTCCCAGAGTTACTCACCGTCGATGGGGGTGATGTAGTCGGACAGGTGGGCCCCCGCCGCGGCCCCGGCCCCCTGCATGAGCAGCTCGCCGTAGGGGCTCCGGTGGCTGGCCATCAGGTGGTAATACTCTGCTGGACTGGCCCCGGCAGGAGGAGGAGGCAGTCCAAACAGACCACGCTCTTTCAAATGCTCATGGGCCACTGTGGGGGGGGGACAAGGGAAGAAGGGAAGGAATAAAGGGAAGTTAAAAAGGAAGCAAGGATGGAGGAAGGGCGAGAAGGGGGAGGGGGGGTGAATTCCTGGTGCGTCCCGTCTCACACTGAGGAGATCTTTGAATGGGCCGAGGGGCCGGCAGTGAGGGGTCACTGATGTGCAGCGGCCCATGTAGGTGCCCCCCACCCCACAGTCTCCTCAGTCTCAGAAGGAAAACAGTCAGACACTTTGTATTTTCTTTATTTCACTGAAGATGCTGCAGGAGTAATAATTCTCCAACGTGAAACATTTGGAATAATGAATTAATGTCTATAAATCTATAACCTGGTTTATCCAACTACGTTTGGCAGCTGTTCAGTGATATAATTAGTGAAATTACAGGCACATTAAGAAGCATCATCACGAGAAAACAGCGTCTTGAATAATGATGGATAATGAAAGAATAGTTGGAGTCGGACTCTTTCTCTCTGTCACAAAGATTCTGCAGGAAAACGACTTTTATAAATCAAGTAGAAGCAGGAAGTTACATTAAACTTTATTTTTGATTTCTTGGGTCCTTCTTCGATATCTTTCATTGAAGGTGTCATGTGGTTCAGAGAGGACTGCTGCACAGTCTCTGCTTCTGACTTCCCTTCTTATGTTCAGGTTTTAATTTAGTGAATTCCCCTCATGCGTCCGCCTCCCTGTTCACCTGGCCTGTGTCGCTGTCGACATCTGGACACAGTAAAGCACGTTTAAAAGCTTCAGGGCCAATAGGACTGTGATATGAATTTGTTTTCCGCCTCCAGAATCCACCCACCCTCCCCTCCTTCTCTCCATGACGATGCCGTCCTGCAAACCAAACGCCCCCCTCTACCCCCTGCCCTCGCCTCCTAAGTGATGTTTCAGACGACATCAGGGCTCCGGACGTAAGAAAGAACAGACGCCGTGCTGGCGCTGACTTCATAGCTGAGGTAGCTGCCCTCACTTCTCACTTCCAGGATCATAGTTCCACCTTAAAAAGGTGTGAATGAGGAGGGAAGAGGCAGATAAAGGCCAGAGCGCTCCTCTCGCAGCACAGGGTTAAAAACACAACACACCAGAAGAGGAATCGCCACAGTGATGAAGCAGCTGATCCCTGAAACTAAACTCCAGCTGATGAGTGGATGGTGTCCTCTCTTACGTGTCGGGCGTTGTGAAGCGTTTGTGGGAAAAAAGAAAGGTCACCTGGAACACATAAAAGCTGACGGCCTCCGTTTTCAAACCCAAGGCCTCGTCTTTCAACAAGCTATTTGCATTCCCTCCACCGCCGACGCGCTCCCCATCCTTTCTCCTTTCGCACGGCTTTATCATGGCCAGATCTCGGGCGCCGGCGCTTATTTAAGTTTAAAAGCATTGCCACATTACCACTGACAGACTGTAAAAGAAGATTTATATCCCGCCCCGCTGCTGCGCTCCAATCTGTTATTGTAATTCAGCGCTGAAGAAAGACTTGTCATCACGTCCTGGCAAATTTGGAGGGGGTGGATAAGTATTCACCAGCACTGGTTTTTCTTTTATCAATTTCCACAGGTTTTTTTTAAGGATCCCCTCTCGGTATCAAAGCACCTGGGAGCACAGGTCAAGGTTTCTCCGCTGCGAGGCCAATTCATTTAATAGTGTTTGTATGCAGCAACCAGCAATCACTTTATTCAATTCCCCGCTCCCTGCTGAATATCATGTTTGACTGAGCTCCTCTTAACGTCTCTTTTCCTGCTGAAAAAATACAATAAAGGCTTCTACCGCTGCAGCCTCTCCCACTGCCTCAGGTCTGTACCTTTACCTGTGACTCCTCCCACACATTAAGACTTGTTTCTTTGGAAGATTTTTAAAGATGTGAAGAGGTTAAAAGATCCAGTATTGTAGAAGAATTATTCAAAGGAATGATTATCGTTGTCATCATGTGACTTCTCCAAACTCCCGACGTACACAGGTATAAAATAATTACCTCGATGAATCAGTGATAATTACATCTTTCAATGAATTTAGAAAAATGTTGACGAGGGATAAAAGAAATAAAGGAATTTTTTTTTGCTAAATGATGTTAATTTTCTCAAATTTCTTTCTTTTTCTTATGAAATCTTAAATATTTTCACCTGGTTAGCGTTCTGACAATCCTTCCAATGAAAGAGTCAGAAAGAAAACTGCCTCTCTGGTTGAACTGCTCACAGCTCCTGTTACATCGATCTGCTTCAGAAGGAAGAAGCACTGGTCTGCACCAGGTTTACGGGTTCAATTCCACTTGGACTCCGCCATGAGTCTGAATCTAACTTTGATACAGAGACTAATTTCACAGGAACAACACTGAGCTCCGGCTGGATTTAGCTCTAGTTAAAATGATTGGACAACGGGAGCTGATGGAAGAACTTACAGTCGGCTGGGCTCAGTCCTCTGGCTGCTGAGATCATGGACAGGGTGGGGCTGCCGTGCACAGAGCGCAGGTAGTGCTCCATGTGAGGGTTGACGTACGGGTGAGGCGGGCTGAACGGAGAGTCGCCGGTCGCTACGGCAGCAGGCGAGAGGCGGATCAGGGAGATGTCAGAGATGACGGGGCTGCCGGCCAAACCTGCAGGGCTACAGCAGAGGACAGGAAACCAGGAGAGACACATTAGTGACAATAATAATTAGTAATACTTAGAAAAACTCTTTTTAAACCAGTGACATCAAACCACTGCTGAGATGCCTTTGAGCAACACAGTAAATCCCTTTCTGACACTGACTTCTGTTTTTAACTTTGGGATAAAACAAGGAAGAGAATGGGAAAGGCTTTAGAGAAACACCAACCAATCAGCACTCAGCAGCAAAGATGGACTCAAAGCGTGAGACGAAACAACAGCTCTATCCTGATATAACAAGAGACTAATGCAGCTCAGTGTCACGAGTGTAAAAGTGTCCAGGAGCATTTTCTGCATCACTTAGAACCTGAGCGCCATCAGCATGAGGCACGCTGTGACACGACCACCTGAAGCGCCGTCACACTCGACAAACTCCTCCGGCGAGCGTCTTGAGTAATCCATCTGCAAACCCGATCCTCTGAGCCTACACCTCGGTGTGCACACAGACGGCGTTGAGAGTGAGATCACGTCTAACACGGTTCCTCTATCCGGCTTTTGATCTGGGACAGTCAGAGGAAGGGGTGAGATCGGGGTCACGGAGACGAGTAGACGGGGAGGGAGGAAGTGCAGTTTGGCGAGTAACCACCTTCTCCAGATTACACTTCTATCCACAGGGCACGGTCGGTGTCGTTTAACGGCGTTAGCTCATCTGGAGAGAAAAGATCCTGTGGGGTCGACAGAGGGACGTCTGTGATTTCTGGAAGATGAGCCTGACTGAAGAAGAAACACTGACACTTGCCTGGAAGAGCGTCTGTAATAATTGTGTTACTTTGTGACATCACAAAAATATCTGCGTTTAAAACAAGATTTAATTAGCTAGAGTTTAAACTGCAGATCATTTCTCAGGTTTAATCTAGTATTAACACTTCCCTTCGAGTCCCTACTGGATCCTACATTTCCCATGATACAACTCAACAGCGTCTTTCTTCAGACCCTCCACGACCCGTAAAGTTTTTCTGTCTCTTTGTTCCACAGTCTTTGTGTTCATGTTGTTAAGTTATTTTAGTAATGTTTTTATAAAACTCAGACTTCATCAGACTGATTACGACCAGGAGCCAGATGCTTGAAGTCTGTGGGTTCACACTTAAACTCACACCATGAGACTCATTTCTTCTTTCACAGTAAATCAATAGACCTGCTCTGTTTTTATATCTGTCTGTATCAGTTTATAGACTCATCATGAAAGGAGAATGATTTCACTGATGGGGTCACATGAGGTTCTCCAGCAGTCGCAGAGCAGGCGTCATTAAACACACATACATGTGTAGCACCTGTACTTCATCACATGAAGCCGCAGGACTTACAGGTCGGATGTACGAAACATTTCTTAGAACTAAAAACTGGAAAATTGAATCATAGTTGTTAAACATTTTTAAATCTTGTGAGTTTTTAACAGATTTCAGTGGTTAAAAAGTCACAGAACCTCAATATGTGATTGAAACGTTAATGTGTTTGAAGTGAAGTCAGGTTTCAGATCTTGGTGTTGGCCGTTCCTCAGTGTTTACCAAATCATTTCTCTCCTAAAAATACACTCTCCGTCTCCATCATCCAACATCCAACAAAAGCTTTATTAGCCCGCGGCCGGATGGTTGGATTGCATCACGAGTGAGGCAATGTTTTTCTTTCTCTCCGTGCAGAAGATAAAGATCTGATTTTCCTCCTAAAAAGATAATAACCCCCTCCGTCTGTTTTAATAATTAATGCTCTCATCATGTAACAGCCAGCAGGTGAGCGCTGTCTGTCTTTGAATCCAGTCTATGAGGGTTTGTTTACTGTGATAACAAGCTCCAACAATCAGTCTGGATCACATGAAGAATATAAATACGTCTGTCTTTACGTCCAGTCTGCAAACCTTTGTTCCATGAAGCAGAGGCGCAGCTCAGAAGTGATCGTGGTGAACGAGTCATGTAATATTCAGATGTTCAGGAAGACGTCAGGCCGTGGGTGAGTTCTCTGGGCGCCTGCGCGGCGCTGAGCGAACACAATGCTCGACTTTCCGAGCGTATCTGGGTCCGGCGCCGGGCGGCAGGCAGGACAGGAGGGAGCCCTAACCCTCCTGGAGAGGAGGAAATGGACCGAACCAACACATTCACCCAGTCAGATACAAAGACGCAGCCCGTCTTCTTTCCTTGATTTACATACTCACACACAGCATCGTGTTTCTTGTTTGTACTTTTAAGTAACTGTTTGTCCGCGACTCTAAAACGATTTGCAGTCAACTTTGCAGACGACATTCGTCTGTTCCTTCCAAAACTCTGGTTAAGGTTTGTTTGATTTACGCACAAAAATGACTTGTTTGTGTTTCAAGAAACATCACGTTTAGGTTAAAATAACGCCTTTGTTAAGATCAGAGGACGTTCTTCGTCGTGGTTACAGTAATAACCACGTAGTTGAAGTTTGGGAGCGACTAAAACGATGAAACAAACAGCTGCATCCCAGTTACTCCAACCTCCTTCTTATACAGACTTAGTGTCTCTATCACAAAATCATCTTACGTCTTCCTTTGCTCCCCTCATGATTCGTATGACCTCCAGGGGGCGCTGGCACTTAAACTTGTTCTTAAACTTTGGTAGTTCCTTATTTTAGCGGCCTGTAATTTCAGAATCATTTTCAGGACGTGTCCTGGAGAGGAGAGTCTTAGCTCCGCGCAGCAGAGTCTGCTGAACACGTACAAATGTCAGATTCAGTTCAGCTTTTATTTTCCAATTTCTCGCCGGATGTTTCCGGTGAAATTATTAAACAAATCAGAGACGAGCAGCAGCAAGCAGCAGCTCTGTTAGTGCAGTTACGAGGGTTTCCGTCCACATTTCCATTAGACCTGGTTTACTGTTGAAAGCTTGAGCTGAGTCTGTTCAGTGAAACACATTGGCCTTCACATTAAGTGTATTTAGTGGTGAGATTTAAAGGGAGTTAATCAGGCATGACGCCTCTCACACCTCCTGGCAGACATGACCTTATCCTCTGTTCTTTTCACTGCTGTTTACGTTTGTTTTTAACGGCACAGACTGCAGCAGGTGCTCACATGATATCAGCTCCATTAACGAGGTGCATGACTTTATGGCCGCGTTAAAACACATACTCAGCACCAGATTGAGTCCAGGGTCACAGAGACGTGTGATTAAAGTGTAGATGATGTACATGCTGATGTCGTAATTGAAGCTTTTTCTACCAGGAGATCTGTTTATTAGGTCAAACCACCGATCTGCAGCAGTGGTTGTTTCTGTGAGTTTTAAGCTGGTCACAGTGAGTCAGTGCAATCGTTCAGCTCCAGAGTTCAGAGTTCAACATGTGTCGAGAGTCTGCGCTCCTGAGCGAGAAGTTCAAACTTTTACTGCAACTTTTATCAGAATAATGCTGAACGAACTCTTTGCAGTAACGACCCTCTTTGTTTTATTATGTTCTCTGTTTACTGGAGCATCATGGCCAGTTCCTGAGCTCTCTCTGGCACCAGGTGTTTTATAAGGTCTTCAACTAATGTTTTTTTAATTAGCCATTAATAGGGTCTTTTTTAAATTTTAAAAGCCCAATGTGACGTCGTCTAGCTCCTTATTTTGTCTGAACAAAAGTTAAAAAGCACCAAGTGATTCAGTTTAAACAGAAAAGCTACAAATCTTCATTTTTATCACATGAAATGTTTAAATTTCATGTGATAAATTCCTGTGATGAATCGAAAAAGTTCCATCTGAGGAACGTGGATGTGTTTTATTTGCACATGAGAATATGCCTCTACATGCATCTAAAGTGTGTTTCTTTGTGTGTGTGTGTGTGTGTGTGTGTGCTGCGAGTCTCTCCTCGGTGACACCAGAGATGAATTACAGTGTGACAGTGAGTCTCGTCTCCGGTGTCGGGGCTCAGGGAGCGCTCTGATTTAGATAAATCACGTCGTCCAGTGCACGGCTGAATAAACTCCCACTGTAGGTTTATAAGTCTGCTGCGTGAAGCGGACGCCTCAAACTTAACAGGCAACCCCCCCCTCCGCAGAGGAAGAAATGACCTAGATACAAACAAACACATCACGGTGCCGCAAATCATGGCCTCCTTAAAAAGTCATTTCATCATCTCATCCTCCACTTTGTTCTGTCCTCGCAGCCGGACGAGGTTTCTCATCTGACTTCAGTTTGAAACGGTTTCCACACTGAAGCTGAAACATGTTTCTGTCTAATGCAGCTGATGGTTCTTCTTCACACGCTGATACTGAAGCAGCAACTGAGAGCAACCAGCGATTCAGCTGATCCAGACCAGCAGCTGATGGTCTCCAGTCTCTAACCACCAACCATGAGGTCGTTTTATCAACAGAAGAACAAAGAGAACGTCCCGACTCCATCAGCTGATACGGCCCCAGATTTCTGCGTGAGGTCACCTGATGGGAAACCAGGGCGCCGGCTGACTTCTGACTTCAATAAAGAATCCAGATATAAACTTCTTACATCTGCTTGCAAGTTAGCAGCCGTTCAGATTCAGGCTAACCTGTTTTCAGAGTGAATAACACAAAGCTGGGCGGTCTTATGTTTCTTCTTCTGAGCCTTGACGACTCCTCCTCTCGAACACTGTGTTTTAGTCCGTGTCATCATTCTGACCTGGGAACACTTGTTGCTGCTGAAGGCTCTCTGCCTCTGTCAGGACGGCTGACAGATGAAGTTTACATTAAACACTGAGATTAGACGTGAAGATCAAGACGTCAAACAACACGCAACAAGTAAAATGCTGGACGCCAGGTTTATTTACTATAATGTAAAAACTAGGTGTTTGTCTGTCGGTGATCTACGCTTGATAATATGATTAGCATACATGCTACATTACTGTCCTTTCTTTGGGCTGGCTCCATGTGGGTGAAATCCAGTTTAAAGACTTTGTCCTTTATTCCTCAGTCAATTTGTGTCCAGTCACATTACCACACAGTGAACCCCGAGCCTGGTGTTACTGATCACACGGCCTGGAGAGGGAGGAACCGGGGGCCAGCAGCAGGTTCATCGGACCATGCGGGCAGCAACACTGGGCCGTGTTAAAGCAGGAACTGAACTCTTTGTGTTGGTTAGAAACATGTTCAGAGTGAAGCTGCTGAGTGTTGTGGCTCTCTGTTGACCGTCTCCTCAGGGAAGCTCGGGTTTACACATTAACAGAAGATCTCTGCGCTACACAAACACTCAGTGTATTTCAGTCCTTTTGAACTTGACTGAGCTGCAGGCTGACGTTAGGGAAACTCACACTGAGGAGATCCCAGTGCTGCGGACGGGAGATCACGCTCTGCCAGATGAGCTTGTGAATATATCGTTGGTACGAGTGTCATGAACTGAGGTGGGAGTAGAAACAGAGTGATGATGTGATGTAAAAATGAACTGAGGACAAAGGGAGTTGCCTCAAAAGGTACACACATCTTTTTAGTTGAATCAGATGTCTGATTAATTAACTAGGTACAGACTCAAGTTAGTTTCTGAAGGAACATTCACATTCCTTCGCTGTGTCTGACTCTGGTTAAGCGAGCTGAGAGACCGGGGGTCGCCACTGTACATGATCACAACTGAAAAATGTTCAGGGGTGTTTTGCCTCTTAAACTACAACTTTCCATTTAATTCTAAAGTCCAGTGGCGCCAGTGCAGAGAGGCCAACACTGGAGGAGGAGGTGTCTTCCCTCGGCCTCCTTCAGTCCAGCGTTTCATCTTCAACTAGAAATGCTCTTTGAGGAAAGTAAAAACTCTGGAAACTCCAGGTATGACTTTTAGAGTCAGGCCTGCCACAGATCTCGTCTCAGCTCCTTCATGTTGGTGGTGTCTGCCCCCCCCCCTCCGTGTTCCTCTTCCTGCCTCGTCCTGCAACTTCCTTGCCTCACTGTCATTTGGCGGCGACGGCGAGGGAAGACAAACCGTCCTCGGTACCCGGTGGAAGAGGGAGGGAAAACGAGGCTTCCCCTCGGCTGCTTTTTATGACAGGCTTGACAAAATAACCAGCCCTCTCATTACGGTATATGCAAACAATGATAAAGGGGACGGCGCGGAGATGTCATGTTAGACAATCAAGGAGGGGACCTCTGACACGCCGCCACGACTGTATAACAAAGTGCCGCACCAGGCGACAAATGACACCGCACTTAATTTGCTGCGCAATGTTCCTGTAATTAGGTGAATTTGGCACAGGCAGGGGGGAGCGACAGCTAGATCAAGGTCTTGATGAATTAGGGGTCCACTGTCAAGATCAAATCACATTAATCAAGGTGGCCGAGTCCACGGACAGCCGCCCCCCTCCCCTCCCCTCCCCCGCCCTCCACTTTCCCAGCCGGCGTGATGAATAGCCCTGCTGCCGCCAGGCGCGAAGTATGCATCACCATCAAATCTGTGAATTTAAATGTAAGAGTACTATTTGGAGAATTCTATTGACTTTTTTTGTCCCGGTGCCAGTTTTTCTTTTGTGATAAAGTAACTTCAGACCTGGTTGTTCTGATTCAAAGTGTGTCACAGACTCAGCTGCTCCGGCACATCTCATCCCTCTCACATGTTGTTCTCAGTTTAACAGCCGTCTGCTTCAAAGCAGAGGTACTGATTCAAAAAGCCCCTTTTCAATGAGCAGCAATTAAGATAATAATGTACAACAACACTTAGACTGTGAGCACGAACATTTTCAATCAAATTTATCAACATTCATATTTATGCTCCGTAACACACTCTCCTAATGAGTCTGTACTTCTGGCTGAATTCAGTCAGTCACTCATTTCAGTGGCTTTTCTTTCTGAAACAATCCTCATCAGCAGACGGACTTCGCCCGTCTCCCAGATGTTTCATAGAATTTAAAAAGATTCTTGACCTCGACAACAACTGCAGCTGCTGATGAGAATCGTCTGATTTCATCAAAAGCTCCAGAAAAGCTAAGAATTGTGGTAAGATGTACTTTAAACAAGATATATTTTCATTGTGTCCTGAGATTAACTGAAACCAAAAACACACATGCAACAATCTGCATCACTGTTGTAGTTGCACAAACACTGGTTTGGCTTTTGAACAAAAGCAAGAAAAAGGGGATTTTTCAGTGAACCAACGGCTCCTGATACAAACAACAAATCTGTAAAGTTGAATTTTGTATAGTGTAGTGTATATAGCACTCTGTTCTTTACAAGCTGAATTTCCCTCAGGAAAATAAATGGGATGGCATCTCTTATTGAAGCCCACAGCAGCCTGGAAGTCGGCCTCACCACCAGCGCTGCAGCGGCACACGCAGCCTGTGCTGTGACCTCTATACTCGGGGAGTTTAATTACCGCGCTAGCTCGGGGGCAACACGGCCTGCACCACACAGATTAGTCCACACAACAAGCCATTAATGAATATAAAGAGGTGCTGGACGGGGGTTGGATGTATTATGTCATCAGTGATGGATCCGGCCCTGCCGATCGCTGCTAATGGAGCGGCTGCAGATTGATACCAGCCAACTGGCAGAGACTCATTCATGTTTCAGCCTCTTATTTATCCAGGAACAGAAGTGGGAAGCAACTGGGAACATTTACTCAAGTACTGTCCAGAAGTCCTCAGCAGTTTCTGGTTCTACTCCTTCACGTTTCAGGAGGAAATACTTTCCATTGATTTGAGCATTTAACCAGCGGATTCCCTGGTTTAATCTGAGACCCTTCGTATGAAGCCTGAACCCTCTTCAGCCTCAGACCCTCAGGGGCCCAAAAAGCTTAGTTTTTGCTCATCAGATGATTATTGGTACAAGATCAGCTGAGAGGATGCTGCTTCATCTTCACCTTCATCGATCCTCGAGTTTAGAGCTCAGTGGTGGCATCAGTCAGAGAAGTGTTTGTAGTGTTACTGTTCATCAGCTCTTTGCTCTTGTTCTCACTTATGACACCGAATGTTGCAGTCAGAGATCTCCAGGTTCATCAGGTGTCCGAATGAATCACCTAAAGCTTCAACAAGCCTCTTCTACTGTTACACCAGCCCCAGATCTCACAATATCTAATCAAGTAAAAACCAGAACCATCATTTAGATTTAACAAACTAAAGACTAAAGGAATGACCTGAGTGACTGAATGTAGACAAGTCCTGCAGCAGAAAGTCAAGCTGTACTTCTTACTCCACTGGTAGTGAGTTCACACACATTCTGTTTCCCGCTCAGCAACATGCCTTGCTCAGTGGCACCTCAGCTCTTGAAGGAGAGGGAGGTTTTTTCACTTTTCTCTCTGAGATTTTCCCAGTTTGGATCCAGCAGCACGACTTCAGAGAGCGAGCTGACTTCTCCGTACATCAGAGAGTCTCAGCCCCGGATGGTTGCAGCCGAAAGAGCCAGGCTCGCCCACTTAATCAAACTGTATCGGAAACAAGGGCTGGGAGGAAATATTCAGAACCAGCATTGATTATTCACTTTGGAAGTCAGCATGTTGTCATCTGCTTTTGATACTGAACTTGGCGAACGCTCAGCTCTCATCAGCGCCCGCTAACATACACTCACAAGCAAATCCTCTGGAGTTGGAAAAAAAGAAAAAGGAAAACAACCTCTGCTGCGGCGCCGTAACTGAAGATGAAGTAACGATTTGCATCAAAAAGATCTGACGACTTTAAGTTGGTTCAACCTGCATCTGACGAGCCTCATGTCGCAATATTTACTCAGCAGAATAAAAGGCCACTTACCCGTGCATGGCGTGCAGAGCGTGAGGCTCGTAGTGGTATCGTCCCTCGTGATGGCGCATGTCAATCGGGATCGGCGTGTGGAAGGTGGGGAACATGTGGTGGGGGGCTGCAAGAACAGAAAAGCAAAGAAGAAGAGAGAGTTAGATGAGGGAGGGAGGGAGGGAGGGAGGGGAGGGGGGGGAGAGGAGACTTCAAAAAAAAAAGAGCTTGCCTTTCAAAACAAAAAAAAGAGAAATTTCAAAGCAAAAGGGCTACAATAAAGCAACATGAATTTCAGAGCAAGCTGAGCACTTTCGTGTAAAATATTGGCACTATCACACAAGAGAAGTGGAATAAATAAATAATCAAAGTCATCCTAAGAAATCCTACATCTTGAACATAAAAGATATCCAACCGGGCTTTTGACAAAGACCTGCAGCTAGATGGTCTTTGAACTAGTCGGGCTGATGGACTGTGTGGAGGGAAGCCGCGGCCCGACTCAAACCGGGACTGACAGCACTGGGAAAAGCTTTCTTCTGCTCACGCTCTTCCCTCTTCCCGTCCAAACAGCCTTAGTCTCCTCTGGAGCTGCAAACAACCCCCCCCCCCCCCCCCCCCCCGAGTCCACTGGAAACATGAGGGGCATGAGTTTGACGTGTTGATTCCTGTCTGCTTTCACTTCAGGATTTAAGTTCTCTCCAAAGTGAAGCTGCTCTCGTTTTGTGTTTTCTAGGTCTGCAGAGACTCAGGTGATGTTCTGACCTTCGCTCGTCTGAGGCACCAGGTGAGACGCTGATGGCACACCTGCAGTAAACTGACCTCTCACAGTCACAAGATAGAAACTGAAGTAAACCTTGGAACGCAGGCTTTGTCTTTATGAGCAACAGAGTGTCTGCCCAGTACATTCTGCTGCATCGCTGCAGCTGCTTTCCAGTTGTTATGCTAAGCTAAGCTAAGCTAATCAACTCCTGGCTGTAGTTCTTCACTTAACACACTGACATGACGTCAGTCTTCCTGATCTGCCTCCCAAAATTATTCCTTCAAGTTTTAGTGAGAACGAATCAGAAACACGGTCACAAGTAGATTTCTTTCACCAGTGTGCAGATTCATCCCACCACAGTTCTGCTGTGCCCTCCAGTCTTTGTGATCCGCCCCTTCATTCGTCCACTTCACATATGTCAAACAAACCTGAAGAGGAAGCAGGTCGTGTGATAAAGGTGCATTTCTGCTTCCAATTTAACCCGTCTCCGTTTAATAGTCATCTGTTTTAACGAGCTTTGTGTGTTTCATCGTGCATCCTTTTAATGGCCCTTTTTATTTTTCATTAAAGCCCTGTTTTTCTTTCATGGATTCTTCTTGGATCTGGGAAGTTTACCCAAAACATCAGAGCTAATTAGCTGTTGCGATAACACGAAACCACAGAAGATGTCGTGTCTTTATTTTACCACCATATAAATGGAGCCTTTTGGGCTCTTTAACTGACTTTATGGAGTTATGTTTCTTGTTAACATTTTTCTCAGGTTTTTATTTTGGAAAAGCTCCATGAGGGCATTGCCTAACCCCCCCGCCCTCTCTCTCTCTGCATTTCCTTCATCATGTCCTCCCTCGCTCGCCCTTTCTACAGTTTTCAGATCCTGTTAATTGCAACCTGGTGTGTCTCGTCTCCGAGCTGCCGGATCGGAGAAGACAAGAGGAAGAAAAAGATGGAGGGAGAGGAGGGAGAGGTGAGCCAGCTGATATCTGGACTGCATTAAAATTCTTCCTGTGTCTCTCACTCACTCACTCACACACACACACACACACACACACACACACACACACACACACACACACACACACACTCTAGCGGGACTCTTGCGGGGTGACCTGGGATTTTCGGAGCGGAGGGGTCAGGGCCACGGATCATTATCTGCTCTCGGCCGAGCGGCGAGCGGGGATAACGGGGCCTCCCGGGGCTCCCAGGGGCCCGGGACCTGAGTGAGTCAGCATTCCAGGTCCATTCCTCTCACTCTGCACCCTGACAGCCTGACAGACAGGCCCGGTCCCCGAACGCCTGCAGAAATAGCCCTTTTTACCTCATTTTCAGTCTGCACAGCGCCACCGAGGCCTGATGGGACGAGGCTGGATTCCTTCAGACGACCAGCTTGGTCTCAACAGCGGCGTCAGTTTCCCTCGTCACGCCGCCGTCTGAGCCGTGTTTAGTTTGGAAGAAGACATGATTCAGAGGCTCTGCTGAGGAAGTCAGCTTCCTGTCGCCAAATAAGGGACAGTGAACCTTTTTATGAATCACATCTTGTGGATTCTGGATCCTCATCTTTGTCACTCGCTGCTCATTACTGTGGCGTTTCTGCAAATTCACTTCTTAGATTTATTATTGTGGCTGCTCTGACATCTGAGCTGACCAGAGCAGTTTCAACAAACTGCTGCTTTTTCCTGTTTGATTCGTTCATCGAGGCCGGTGTGAAAGCTCAACAGCCGGACTGACAACACCTGAAAAAGGTGGATTACCGTCCAGTTGCAGTCGGACTCTGGTGCAGCTTGTCTGTGGTGTGAAAGCAAAGCAGAACAACCACAGGATGTTATGCTTCCAGATGTTTTTAGTAAAAAAGGTTGAAGGAGGAACTTATACCTGATATAAATCAGAAATATTATCATCCCAAAGGAAATTTGCTAGGCTACAATTTAGGATTATTTTCATCATCAATTAATCTGAATGCTGACTCTTAATCTTGTAGATATGAACTGTCAAAATAAAGGTTTTTAATTTAAACTGAACGACTGAAATGTAAACCAGCAAATTCTCTGCTCAGAAACCAGAAGCAGGAAACATGTGACCATTTTTCACTGTTTCTGCTTGAAAACAAATTGATTACCAAAACAACTGTGGTTTCACCTGACAACACGTGACAACAGGTCCAATCAGGGAAGTCCGTCTCTATCAACATCTCTATTCCTACATCTACTGATTTCTACATCTCTAACTTCACATCAATCACTATTTCTATCTGTGTCTGTGTATCAGTCTCTCTATCTCTATATTTCTATCTCAAACACTATCTCTATCTCTGTTTACTTTTATCTTTATATCTATTTTTTCAGTGTCTTTGTTGTTATATTTTCTATATCTCAGTTTCTATTTGTATGTTTTTTTAAATCTATATAAATATATACCTCTGTATCACTATCTCTATTTCTGCCACGCTCCATTTTTACTCTATTTATTTATCTCTATTTTATTTATCTCTTGATCTCTTTATTCCTATCTCTACTTGTTTCTATCTATTCCTCCCACTGTCTCTTTATCTCTTCAATCTGTAGCTGAATCCGTTTTCATCATTCATCTCCATCTGTTTCTATCTCTGTCATTATTTTCATATATCTCTGTGTCTCTGTGTTCAACTGTCTTATTTATCTTCATCTGTATCACTATATCTCTCTCTTTCTAATCATCTGTGTCTCTTCGATCAGTCTTTATCTCTTTATCTCTCCTTTTTATCTGTTTCTAGCTCTATCTCTACATCTTGTTTGTTGCCTAAATCACTTTCTCTCTTTATTTATTTTTATATAACACCATTCATTCTGTCTTTTTATATCAATCTTTATCTCTGTTTCTATTTGTATCTATTTTTCCATTATACTTATCTCTATCCATTTTTTTCTGTCTGTATCTCTATCCTTCCTTCCTCCCTCCCTCTCTGTGACCAAACTGACTGCCCCCTCTGTCCCAGGCCTCCTCCATTGTAATTGTAGTCTGGTATAATTACCCCGTGTGTGACTCTGTACACTGTGTCGGCTGAGTGGAGCGTCGTAGGGAGGATGTATGTGAGAGAGAGGGAGAGGGAGAGGGAGAGAGAGAGAGAGAGAGAGAGAGAGCTAAAGGGCCCCATTCAAGGAGCAGCTCGAGTTAATGCACCATTCATAACAGCTGGGGGTGAATTATAAGAGGGGGTCAAGGGGGGGGGGGGGACAAAGAGCTGCTAAATCTGGGTCACCAAAACATGATGGTTAGAGAGGAGAGGAAGACGTCTTTAAATCCTTTGCTTGTGTAAAGGTCATGGTGCAACAGTGCAGCAAAAACACTCAGCTGCAAGTAGAAGGCAAAGTTAGAATCGTCTTTTATCTGCAGAGACTCCATGAGATAATACCTTCAATTAAAAGAATAAAAGACTGAAACACGCTGAACAAATAAAACAAATACTCACGTCAACAAACAGGAACGAAGGAAGGAAAGAAGCAAAGGAGGTTGGAAAAGAGATAAAACAAGGAAAGAACAAATTAAAGACGGAAGGAGAAAATGAGGGAAAGAAGAAAAGAAAAGACAGAAGGTAACTAATGAAAATTTTAGAAATGAGAATAAAGATGAGATGGAGCTCTGCCTACGAAACACACTGAGCGGGACGGTGGAAAAGTTTAGTTTGCTGTGTATAAATGAGAGAAATGGAGCTTCTCCACCTCAGATCAGATCTTAACTGTGTTGACAGTTAAAAACACAAAGTGCACGTGATGTTTTCCTCCTCAATAAATGCAGTGTAAGAGAAAGTTCAGTTTGTTTAGCCAGAGAAAACTTTTGATGAATATGCCTCAACAGTGAGAGCAGTGGGTCTCTGATGTTACAGAGCAGTTCTGTGTCTGAGGTTTCTGGCTCAGATTTCTTCCAGTTTGGACACGTTGGACCTGGAGGAAGTAATTCAACCAGTCATCGTCACCTTGTCAGGTATCCGGCCCGTCATCCAGGCTGAGCTTTCCTCTGAGGCCCTGGGCCTGGGGCCAGGCGGCTCGGCCCCGGTGTCCTGGCCGGGGGATTGACCACGCGGGCTTATTCCATCACCGAGACAGCGCCATTGTTCTGCCGCCACAGGAAGAACAAAAGGCGAGCGCTCATGAGAGTTCAAGAATCACATTCACCTGATTCACTGGGCCCAGATCCCCCCCGGGGCGTACGCAGCGTCAGGCAGGGCTGCCGAGCACCCGCTTAGGCTCCAGCCATCTATTAGTCTTTGCTTGCTAACATTTGTTTTAGCGTCTGGTGGAGCGCTGCTGTTGGCCGACTACAGTTTTTCAAAGTCACCCCCCCCCCTCTGTATGCACGCAGCAGAAACAGTGTTTTCCTGTTTCACTGCAGCTCGTTTAAAGTTTAGTATGAGCAACATTTAGGCCTGAAACTGTGGGTCCAGTAACAGCGATGGAAGCAGCAGATGTTAGTGATCGTATCAGAGCCCTCCTCAGGAGATGGGAGGCTTCTCAGCTGTGATGGAAGTTGTTTTGGAAAGTAAAAAGAAAAAGTTGTTGGACCCAACCTTTGAATTCCAGTGTTAGAAATGTGTGGGGGAGGGGGTCCAGACTCTGTTCATTGATTTGACAAGCACTTTGTTTGAAGTGAACTGACTTCTAAGAGGTTTTGTCTAATCAGTTGTTTGAATTTTTGGAAGCTTGTAAGAAGTTCATGTCAAAACAAAAATTCAAACTCAACGTCCAGTGATTTTTAAACTGATTTTCAGCGTTTAATTGTAGTAAATTAACAGCAGAGGTGGCTGAGGAAGCCACACTTGAAATGTAGTATATTTGTCCATGAAGAGAGACCAAATCTTTATGGACGCTCCCTGACTCGGCAGAATCCACACTAACACTCTAACACTAACACAATCTTATATATATATCCAAACCTTTTGTGTTGGTCAAGTCTGGATTACTTTCATGGCTTTGACGTTATTTTACATTCCACCTCTGGTCAGTAGTTGTCGGTCTTTCCTGCCTTTCTCGGAGAAACTCTGTGACCTTGAACGTCGGATGAACAGATCATCAGTCCGACCCCGTCAGCGGTTTACACTGTAACAGCCAGTAAAGAGTCCCAGTTTTCAGTGATAAAAGTATTTACACCAAAAGATGTCAGACCTCTGCAGTGAAATCCTTTCTGTCTTACTCACTCTGTGAGGAGGGGTGGGGGGGGGCTTTGAAGATCCTCACAGGAAATTGCAGCAGAAAAAGTTGGATCACGTCCTGAATACACAGACCGCTGCACACAAGCTGTTTGATTGTGACATCTTCACATGACAACAGTTCTTCTCTGTCTGTTTTAACGAATGCACGAAACAAATGTAAAATGCATCACTTCCTGTTCAGCAGAGGACGTTTCCCAGAAAATACGAATCAGAGCAGGAGGAGGTGAGTTCAGTTAAATCACCACAGTTTCTTCAATCAGAGAGAGAGGAAAACAAACAGGAATCATGTGTCTTACTCAAAGACACAGGACAGGTTTTCATGAGCTGATCACACATCACATCAGCTGGAGTGTCCATATACTTTTGGCCATATAGTATATATTTATTATAAACTGTATGAACATTTTTCTCTCTGAGGAATTTAAGAGAAAATTTAAGAGAAAATTAGGGATTAAGAAGTTTTTGAATTCTCTCTAGTCACCGTGCTGCTGCCTATTGGTCCAGCTGACTTCAACCAATCCTCCATCCATCCATCCATCCATCCATCCATCCATGCTAAACCACAGTGTGGCTGCAGCGAGGTGGCCCTGGTGGCAAACCACCACGAGGCAGAGTTACTTATCAGCCTTCGACAGCTGTGCTCAGGCCACGTGCTAATAACCTCCATGCATCACTGGGCTGAAGGTGAGCGCGCAGCGGCTGGCATTAACCAAACGAGGCGGCGGTGCTGCTGCTGATGGGCCTCCTCTGCTCGCCGTGTCACCAGCAGCATGTTGTTAGCATGCTGTTTGTGTAATTTAGGTACTTAAAAGACTGCGCGGGTTCAAAGACTGATTGCACCGTCGAGTAATCACCCACCTCCAATGCATGCCTGATTTATCACCCCCTCGCTTAATAGCACTGCTTAACACACAGGTTTGTCCAGATTAAGTAATTACCTTAAAGCAAAAGTTTATTATCTTCTTCGACGGGCTGTGATAAAGGTTTGCTGTCGCAGGGAGCCAAAGAAAAGGCCTGTGGCTGGTGAACGAGAGCGATAATTAAAATACAATGAATTAAATCGTCGCTTCTGGGGCTGTCACCGTGCTCCCCAGCTAACATCCATATTACCCCGCTGGCACCCTTGCTAGGGGGGCGCCTGGGATTATGCCTCACCCCGGACTAGTCGAGCAGCTGAATGGGAAATTACTCCAATGGGCCATCTGTAAATTAAACAAAGACCTAGTTCTTCTCCAAAATGAGGAGGGAGGGTGAGGTGGGGGGAGGGAACCTGAGCTAAGAATAACACCTGAGCACGGGCGAGTCACTTTCACACATTAGCTCAGTGAGGGTCTTGTTGTGATGTCTTAATGAGGCGCAGGCCTCTGCAGATACAGATGTGGAGGAGGGAAAGAACAACGAGAGAGAGGGAACACGGGGGGAATCTTTTGAGTGATGCACCTCGTCTTCTTGGTCATGGTGATGAATACGTCGCAGGTGGAAGAAGAAGACCTCAGCAATCCCCCAGTCGTCACCGAGGGGGGTGGACCTCCAGTTCGATCGACCAAAATAGACGTAGGTCCGTGTTGTGGCGTCAGCACTCGGCCGCCTCCCGTGTCGATAAACACTCCACTGCACGCCTGACTCAATCTGCTGAAGCAGGACTGCCTCTATTTTTGACCCAGCTGCTCCCCCGGCTCCGCTCTCCTAACCAGCTTTATTTTACTGTTGGCTGTGTTTGTTTGACATTGTGCTGTTGTGTGTGATGGAGAACAGGCCTCTGGCTGACTTCCTCAGCCCTCTGAAGACGGGTCGCACCTCTTCATCTTGAATAAACGTCTTCAAACAGACACACTGAGGCCGCAGCAGGAAACCTGAAGAAGAAGCTTTGTTTCAAATCTCCGAGCCAGGTGGGAAATCTGAGGGAACGAGGAATGACTTTCTGAAGTGGAGACGCCATAGAAGCGTGAAGCAGTTCTGTTCTTTAGAAAGGTTTGAGGACAGTTAACGAACCAAATGCACTGTTTTTTGAGGAAAACATAAAAAACTACAAGATATATTTACAAACATACAGAAGAAATCTTCATATTTTAACCTATATGACCTTCAGCTTTCTGCAGCAGCAACAACACTCTGAGCCTGAGTCTTTCAAATTAAAAGCATCATCTCAGCATATGGAAGCTGTCGGCAGAAACATCATGAATGTGGCAGAACAACAGAAGCCACACTGAGCCCCACATCAGCCCGTTCACCACACTGTACAGATCATGACTGATTCTAAATTATTCAGCTTTTATTTTTCACCATATCTTAATGTCAGTTTTACCCGTTGTCCTGTGTGAGTGACTGCAGAACGTAAACTCCCACATTCCCAGAAGCATCAAGGACGAGTCCTCTGATGGAGCACGAACCTCCCACAATAAAACACAAGATAGTCTGTAGGAAATCGGAATCTGCAAACTGATACTGCAGAGGAGCCATCATGTGGTCAGACCGTCCCTCTCCGATCCCTCCCTCCCTCCCTCCATCGTGGCCTTTGTCTTCACACTCCGGACTCTGCCTCCACACAAAGACCTCTTCATTCACACACACTTCAAAATGACCTTTCCCCAACAATACTCCGCCCTCCTCTCTCCTTCTTTCTCTGTTAAAGAGAAGCATGTGGGAGACGGCTTGAGAGAAAACAATGAAGAAAAGGAGATAAACCTAAAGGGAATTGACTTTCTAATCCTGATGAGCACTTTCCCGCTGCAGAGGACCTTCCTACCATGTGGCCCTGAACGCAACATCTCATATCAGTCGATGCGTTATTCCTATTATTGGTCACGTACTAGTACTACATTTCCTTTTCATTGTGAGTGCACCAAGGAAACCAGACAGAACTCAATGTGCTCTGATTACAGGAAACTCAACCAAAGAATGAGTTCATGGGACGGAGACGAAGCAGCTGAGTTACACGACAGTATCGTCTCATCCTGAACACCAGAGAGGAGGACCTGCAACACTGAGCTCCCCTCACTTTGAGCTAAAATTACAAGATCTGGACTGATTTGTTTTGACGTCTCTCACCGCTGAAATCTCTGCCCCGGTGCGATGACACGTTACAAAAACTCTCTCATAAACAGGCGACTCGGGACTTGATGTGAGTTTAGTTTACGAGCCTCAGCTGGCTTGTAATTGAGCAGGGTGAAGCGAAGCGTTTCGTAAACACAAACTTTGCTTCAAAGGTTAAAACATGAGGAAAAGGGACCGTAGGTGTGATTACACCCTGTGAGACACTACAGCTCTGATTCAGTGGGTCTGTCTGCACTGATGCCTTCTGGTGGAGAGACACGTCCAGCGGTGTCCCCACACCACGTCCACACCTGAATCTGAAGACTCTGCTGCTCTTTGGCCTCTACATCGACACTAAAGCCCAATTCAGACTGGATTCAACTAAACCTATGATTTAAATTCCATCCAGAGCAACATCCGTGGATTTTAAAGAGTCATGTGTGAAGATGAAACTTTTCCAACGTGTTCTCCAGAGTGGATAAAACCTACATTTCTCACGTCTCAAATATCTCAACAATCCTTGCAAGCGCTCGACTGTAAACGTTAATCCTGTTTTAAAATGTTTAAGTGCTGTGAACGTCACCAGTTTACAAAACCCCAACAAGCACTTCTGCTGGTGTGGAAGAAGCTGAAGAGGCAAACAGTTATTCTGATGAAGTGTCACAGTTTTATACAGAAAAACAAACTTCATAACCATCAACAATAAAGCAAATAAAAGTTCAAATACATTTAGTTTGTGAAAACCTGAAAACAGCTTCAGTGGAAACTAAGAGCACTTCATTAAAAATGATTGACTGAACTTTTACGTGACAAATTAAAAGATGAGACTGAACAAAGTCCAGATTTCAGGCCCTGATGGTAAAAGCTCCGATGACTCATCTTCAATCCAGACTTTGATTTTAATACGGCAGATATTTTGCTGATGAGCAGGAACTTCGTCAGGAGAGTTATGGGCATCAAACAGGAGGTTGTTTGGTTCAGTTTAACCACAGGGCCTGGGTTGAAACAACATGTATGTGGTCTCATGGACGGCACGGAGTCGCAGAAGAGAAAAGAGCTGAAGAAGAAAAGGTCCAAAAGTAGAACTCTTAACCGTGAACACATTCTTCAGAAGCAGCTTTTGGGTCTGTTGTTACGCTCCATGCCAAAGCACGCAAATCTCACTGTCATGAAGCTATTTGTCTGTGAGTAAAGACAGCTGCCGCAACATGGAGATGTAAGAGAGGAGGAGTCGTTTTTACGAGGAACAAAGCAGTTTAAGAGAAGTGGACTTGATGAAACATTTGTTCTGGCGGATCTTTGGGTGCCTGAGCAGAAAGTCAAGGAGAGGAATCTCCAGCTGCAAAAGCTCTGAACTACTCTTCATCTCTGCATCCCCGAGACCTCGTTCACACTCAGCTGACAATGTCTTTCTGACTACAACATACAATACGTCGTTTGTTCATAGTCATTTCTGATCTGATGATCAGACGCAGAAATAGAAATGTTAAAGAAAATGCTGTGAAATAATTTTTTAGCTGCAACAATCCCAACAATCCCAGAAAAAATCCTGGAGGGACCATTTATTAATAATAATCTTCATTTTCTTTGTTTTATATGTAAGAAATGCAGTAAATACTTCCCTCTGAAATGTGCCTCTAAAGTACTATATTATACTCTAGTACTTTACCTCTTGAGTAAAAGAACCACTGGACATGTCCATTCAGGACTGAGGTCGGGAGTCGAACCTGTGACCTGCCTGTGCAGTGACACTGAGTGTGTCAGACTCTGTCCAGGCTGCAGACCCACACACTGTCGTCCAGCACACTGAGCTCCTATGCGAGGCGAGGTATTGATCTGGCTCTGGATTCTGTTGAGGCCTGGAGCAGCCTCCTCCTCCCTCCTCTCTCCTGCATCTCATCCCCAGTGGGCCACCTCTGACCTGCACAATTCAGCCGCTGAATAGGGACGGCGAGGACCACAAAGCCCGGCAAACATTGCAGTGTGTAATGATAAAGTGCTTAGCTGGGGAGAGAAGAAGAAGAAGAGGCCGCCTCACACAATGAGAGCACAGCGCACAATTAAATGCTGACTCGCACCTCATCTCGTCTCGTCTCAGCAAATCAGAACAGGACAAAAGCGTTTGCAGAAGAAGAGAAAACAAGCTGTGTTTTAGCTACTCTTCAACTGCAGGGATCAAGCACACGATTTCAAACGAACAAGCGTCCCTCTTGAAGTGGAACAAAACATGGAATATAAACCGCCTTTCAACTTTGTTCCCGCCACATATTGCTGACCAAAAAAAACTCCATGAAGCATCATTACAGTGATTCATCTTAAAAGTCCCGTCTAATGAGTTTCCTGTGACTTGTGTATCGACTTATTAAGAAAAAGATGGTAGAAATGAGCGCGGCGCTAATACACATATTTCCTGACCTTATTTCGGTCCTCGCTTGGCCTGGTTTGGTGGCTAATTAGCTCGTGCAAACACCACCAATGGCTCGAAGACAAAGCACATCAGGACAACAATTAGTCTAAAAGAGCTATTAGCTTCCTGACCAAACGAGAGGCTGTGCAGAAACTGCACGCCGGCATCAGAGCTACAAATACTGCAGAAGAAATAAGCATGTCAGCTTTCAGAGTCAGAGCAGATCCATTTATTACTTGCTTTTACCTTGGCATTGTATCCATTACTGTCTGTTGGCACGTAACAAACAGTAACACAGATACGCAGTGAGGTTAGCTGGTGGATTATACGCATTGGAAAACAAAGGAGATGTTTTATTTGAATTATTATGACTTTTGCACCTGGTTATTATGAGTAAGCATTTTGTAATTTATAATATAATTTTTTTCTCATAATTATAAAACATCCTCAAAAATATAAGATTTCATAATTATGAGATTTATATTCTAGAAATGATGTAAAAACTTAGTCTTTATAATTAGGAGACAAACAAAGCAATATCAACATCTCATAATAAAGAACGGATGTCTTTTAATTCCTTGATTATTTCTCATGCATGATGCTGTAAAATTAGAATCTGCAGAGTAGCGTCTCTGACCACCTCTGGAAACAAACCTGAATATAAATGCTCAAGAGAAGAAATTTACTGCTGAATTTCCTACACAAGCTGCCAAAACAAACACCATCAGGCCCCTGAATCGTGCTAATCCTTCATCACTCACTTCAACGCCATGATTGATCCTCCTGACAACAGAAAGCTCAGGGACTACACTCATTTTTCCTGCAATTTGAGAGACGGAGGGGAAACCCATGATTAGGAAATGAGAGCCTGGCTGAGGGGATTGTTGAAAGAGGGGAGGCTCCCTTTCCCCAGCCGCCCAGCTGAGTCTGAACGGGGGCAGGAGGCCGCCTGCCGAGGTTTCATGTCGGTCCTCGTCCTCGCCGCGGCTCGTGTTACCGCCGGAGCTGGCTGTGTTGTCAGTACGAGGCCCAGCAGACGGGATGTCAGCTGTGATCGAGTTTCCCCGTCAGTAAGAAATGTGTCATTACACCCACATCCAGACAGTTTACATACATTATCCTGCAGCCTGCCACTGCGTCCTGCTGCTTTCTGACGCTCCAGAGCTGGAGGTGGAAACAGATTGATTTCTGAATGGAAAAGTCAAAGTGTTTTTATGACTGGATTTCACTCCAAAAGCTCTTGAACCTCTGTTGAAAGCAGCAGAAGCTGAAAACTTCCACTTTCTTATTAAAAATACAATCAAATGGAAAGTTGAGTTTCACCCCTCTTGACGCAGATCCGCAGATGTAGTCATGGAGGACTGAACTGTTTCCAGCTTGTTGATGGTGTCATCTGAACAGCTGTAAAATCATTACTAAAAGCAGATCAATCAGTGTCCCTCATCTCCCCCCTCCCCCTCAGCCCACCATCAGCTTCACTTTCTACTCTACAAAGTGTGAAACAGAGAGTATCCAGTGTCACTGCTTAAGTTTAAAAACTCTTTGGAAATAAATGAAAACATCAAACCTTATCTCCTCCGATTAAAACTTCAGGATATGGCGATCCATAACAGGAAGTTCAGATGGCAGCATTTTTCCAGAGTCCCCTCCGTGTGATAAAGAGCTCGTTTTCAGGCGAAGTCAGACGATGGGAAAACGACAGAGCGAGACACCCACACCCCCCTCTGCAAAAGTACAAAGACTTGAGTTCGTCAGTCAGGCAGAGAGGGAGGAGACGTCTTCGAGTGGATACAACACCGTGACCCTGTGTGGGTTTGTCAGACCCACTGAAGGCAGCGGGGGGAGTCGCCACGGTAACAAAGGACGGCTGAGAGGGGGACGAGTTTCAATAAGGAAAAATAGACCAGAAGAAAAAGCTGAAGAGTTCAGACTGAGAAGTTAGAGTCAGTCATGAGTCACAGAAAAACCTCATCTAACCTCAAGTTCACGAACCTCTTTCTGGATGTTTCTGTTCATCTCTCATCTGTACTAACTCTATCCCAGCATGCACTTGGACAAGTTATCTTTAATGACAACAACTGTGATCATTTCCTCATTAAACCCCAACAACCACAAACAGCTGCGACCCAAGAAAATCAAATTACTGTGATATTTACTCTTTTTTAATGCACCTCAGCTGAATGTCACAGTATACTTGCTGTGGCCGTGACCTTTGCCCCCTGACTTATTCCACAATGTTTAAAGTGCCACTGCAAAAAGTATCAAGCTTCCAAATGTATATTTCACAACACTGTCACAAGGTTTTATGTTTACGCTGCGTTTTTATTCCAAATCGTCGTCCTTGATGTTTTTAACGTGTCCACCTTCATCAGGGCCGTCCCTCTGTCCAAAGCGCTTTGAACGTAATGCTTTACAGAGTCAGTCTCAACGTGTGAGAACTGATTTCCAACTCCAACAAAAGCTCTTTTATTGAGGCTATAATCACTTTCATTGCTCTCTGAGTGTTGAACATGAGGCCGGCTAATGGGGAACCACTTACTTCAGCGTGTTTATGAGGGAAAATATTCCTCAGTGCGGCCGAGTGTTGAATTAAGAAAAGAGCAAAGTCATATTTTACAGTGTTTTAACAGTTGCTATGGGCCAGTGGCGATGCAGACACAGGTTTGGTGTTTAGGGGGAAAGTTTGCAGCGCTCTGAAACACAACACTTCTCGCTGTCTCTCAGACCGGAGCTTTTAAAATCTCTGAATGTGACAAGCTGGTGCTTCATAAAGATTTATAATTGGCAGACAAACACCACACTGTGTGTTTATCCTCATTTGTGAGCTTTGATTTCCACTGTAGCTGAGCTAATTAGCTGTTATTGCTAATCTCCAGCTGCTTTCTGCAATACTTACAAGGCAATTAGTCTGCCTCTTCTCATTTCACTGTAACTTTGTAAAGAGAGCTGCAGCTCTCAGATGGCAGCTGTGTGCTGTTTCAGAGGGCGGAGGTTCCCGCCTCAGGCCTGTCACTACCTCAGACCTGAACTGTCAGAAACACACAGAATATATTTAGCTTGAGTTTATAATAACATGGAATAATTGAGTTTTCGGTTGGTAGCAACAACAAAAACGATCTGGGACTTTTTACATCAGAGCACGTGGAGGTAAAACAAGCTGCAGAGCAAAACCCGATCACAGCGTGATGGACAGCTGAGGCTGGATGGGTGAATGGATGTGGGAGCCGCCCATTGTTAGTATGAACTCAACCCCTCCAGCTCGCACCCCAACCCCCTCACCCTCCACAGCACACCGCAAGAAACATCCATCTCAAAGGAACTTTCTCTGGACAAATATCCAGACAGAGACGTCCACTCTGGTCACATTATCTTACATTGAGGCGTCCGTGTGCTAAAAACAAAAAGCTCAAATACAGATTTGGTTACTTTCCTAGCACCTGCGCTAATGTCAGGAGAAAGTCAGGTACAGGGGGGGGGGGGACTGTGGAGACGGATCGTTTCCCAGTTTCATCCCACAGACTTTCTCATGTACCGACTTTCTCTTCCTTCTTCTGGGACGCTGTCAGCTGATTTTTGTGCGTGCTGGCCATTTGCATCCTTGAGGACAAAGGTCAAAGTTCGTTATCCCATACACAGGATGTGACGTATACATCCCTCATGCTAAGAATTTGACTCATGCTCTCACCATCTGAGGCCGTCCTTTCTCCTCTCTGTATGTCTTCATGATTATTCTCAGTGTTTCTGTGCTGATCTCAGATCTCTTTGTCGGCGTGATGCAGGTTTCAGTGGAAAGAGGCTGAACATGACTGATGTGAGGAAATGTGGAGGGGTTTTTAGGTTTACTTTATGTGGTGTGTTTTGTCTTGGAGGGCGAGACGTCAGGGGATTTCCATCAGCTGGCAGAGCGAGGAGGAAGGGGAGAAATGTTCTGCATTTGAAATATAACTATTACTTTACTTTCTTATTTACTTTCCTAATATTTGCAGAGGCTCCGGCTTTATAAAAAAAACTGAATCTGAATCTATAGCTACGAACTTTGGGTGTGAACTTAAAGTTGAGGCAGAAAGAAGCAGCTTCTACATGCGTCTCAGGAGACACTTTAGCTCTCAGACAGGCCTGTTGCAGCAGAGTGATTACAGGCTCAGTGGCTGCTGCTGTGTTGTGTTGTGGCCGGGTGGATGCACAGATCTCATCAGTAGCACATGAGTAGTCAGAGCCTCGCTGTTGCCGTGGTGTCGGTCTCCTCAGACCAGAAACAAGAGGAGAGACGGCAGTAAAGTCTCTGTGACCTGGTGTTGATCAGGAACAACAAATCAACCATTACCTGACAAAAATTGTTTTGTTTTAAGACGTTCACGTTTCTTGTTGTAACAATCTACGAAGCTGCTTTTTAAGAGAAACCTTTCGTCTTGGATTAAAGGAGTTAATTACACGTTGAAACGCAGCCATTTAAATACAGTCACATGAAACCTGGACACCTGCAAACTTTCACTTTAGAGCAAGTTTAGCCCAGATTTAACTTGAACCACCATTTAGAGACAACACACAGTCGTTTCTCTTTTGTGCCATGGATGCTGTTGTTATTCCTAATGATCAGGGCTCGTATTGATAGTATTTAGCTCCTGGCTGGTTGAAGTAGGAGAAGGAGCTCGCAGTCAGTTATCTGCTGAACGTTTATAAAGAGCTCATAAATGACCTTACCTCAGTCAGCCCTGCCACAAACAGCTGCTGATTGTATTGAGGAATTTCATACATGTTTAGTTTTAGTTTGTGTTTACACAGATCTACCAGTTTACTTTAGTGGTTTATTTAACGTACCGTGATCCCCCGCTCCATGAGCCCATTACAATATGGCCTCCACAGTGACATGAACACTGATCCCTCTGTTTGCTCAGAGGGTCACAAGTTAAACTAACACACACACACACACACACTGCATTTCCACATGTGCAGTGTTTTCATTCTGACTCGTGCAGTTTTGTCAGTCGTACCAGTCCGGGTCGAGTCTTCATCAGAGTGTCCCACACCCCGACCTGTTTATATAAGACACTACAGTCCTCTCGGAGGACAACGTGGACATGCCGCTGTCCAGTGAAACTGTCTCTCTGCCGCCTCGTGACTCTGCGGCTGAACCTCATGTGTAACTCTGCAGCCTGGACAGGAGAGACTGTGTAAGTGTTCAGGCTTCGGGCTGAACCCAGACAAACTTGGGACCTGCCCCTAAACCTCAGAGGCCACCTCTCAGGGGGGGCGGAGAACTAATTTGCAGTCTGGTAGACCAGGAAAGGAGGGATACCAACTAGAAAAAAGAAAAGAGAGGCGGGGGAGTTTTGGCTTAATCCTCTGAAACATCCATATATCGCTCCCAACCGCTCACTCCCCGCAGTTGTAAATCTCCAGGAATGTAGCCTGTTGTTTTTGGAATCAGTGCAAGCAAACTTTAATGGCTCTGAGAGATTGATGTCTGTAGACGTTGCCTGAAGCTTGCGGTTGCATATTTCAGCGCCGGGGTAGCCCGAGTCGACCGACGGCACTTACTAAAACGCAGAGAAACCTCACCTTGATCCTCAGGCCTGGTGAGTGGTTTATTCTCAGCAAGAAGACGAGGCGTTACCACAGGATGCCCACGTCCTCCTCCCTCATCTCTAATTCATTACTCACTGTTTGTCCTGTTTCCAGCTTTATCTATATGTGACTTGTGTTCTGCTGCTAGTCTGTGTCTGTAGGAATTTCTCTATAAATGAACTCAACTCAACAGGAGATGCTCACGACCTTTCTGAATGTCTTCCTGGTGTTTTAAAGGCCACGTGGATCAATGTGGAGTCAGTTAGAAAATGTACAAGTTTCCACCATTCAGCATCAGTGTGAGTACACTTCCAGCAGATAGCTCACTGCAGGGTGGGGGCTTTAAAGTACATGTGCTTCATCTGGAGTATCTAGGCCATGTTTTTACAAGTTTCCTTAATGACTGTTCTCAAGCCTGAAAACAACTAACAAGTGAGGAGCAGTGAGGGAAGAGATGTATTTTCTTAAAGCAGATTTTCATCCAGTAATCTACCGCCCGGCTATAAATAGACTAAATATAAGGAAAAACATTTCTGTTTTCACTTTACTATATCTAATCTTCAGGTTCCTGAGACCAACCTCTCCCCTGAGAGAGACTTCAGATAAAACTGGACGAGGGCATCTTGGAAAGTCATCAAGCTAAATGTTTACAAAGAGCCACAGTAATGTGTGTGTGTGTGTGTGTGTGTGTGTGTGTGCGTGCACACGCAGAAATCCCATTAGCCCAGATGATTGTGTATGCAGTGGGCTCACATATGTGTTCTCATGTGGAAACAGCCATCCAGAGACTGACTGACTGTGATTACTGGAAAAGGGTCCTGTACAGCGGGGGCCGTGCACAGGGGGCCACATGCTGCAAAAACATCAGCTTTCAGCCTTAAACTGTGAAGGATCCTGAGATAACTCCAGTTATTCCACAAGCTGATCGGCTCCTCGTCCATAAAGAGACGTCACCACCTTTAAAACTGTGATGTTTGATTTCTGTTTAAATCACCTGAGTGTAGTTAATGATGTCATAATACAGTGACTGTAGAGTGGCCGCTCTCGTGATGATGTCATAACACAGTGACTGTAGTGAGGTATCTTGAATGTAGAGTGCAGTGTGATATCTGTCTGTATGTCATAAATCGCTGATTGTAGATGAGTGATGTCATAATAGAGTGACCGCAGTCCTGTCCCTCTGTGATGACATCATTAAAGAGGCTGAGTCATCGTGTTGCTGCTGTGTGTTGGTTCAGATCAGTGATGAGTCATGTTTGTTGGGTGTGATGACTGAGGAGGAAGTGTCTGTGTGTGAAACAGCACTAACGGTCTGACTGTTGTACCTTCTGTTTTTAGTATCACAGCCCCCCCCCCCAGTAAAATAGTAGTGTGCTGCTGAGCCTGTGCTAATACCAGGGGGGTATTTTTCTGCTCCTGCCTGAGCAGGGCCTCATTTAGACGGCACAGAGGCCGGGACGGAGAAAAGAGCTGCCGCCCCCACCTCTTCTTCTTCCTCTTCTTCTTCTTCTTCTCAGGAAGATTAGTGGGCGTCCTTTTGGAGTAGGAGGTGGACCCTGAGCCTTTTTCGGACGCATTTTTCTCTGCCAGCGGGCCTGACCCCCTGAGCGCTCCCTGAGCAGCTTGCTAGCTTGCGGTGGGGGCCTGCGCATCTAGCCACCATCAATTACTCACTGTCCGCCGGCCCCCACTTTACCGGCCTGATAAAGAAATCTGTCCTTATCGCTAAACCACCTCTCTTAAAATACTATTTACACAGCCAGGCCCCCATCTCCATTCATCTCACCGCGGGGCTTTTGTCCAGAGCTCGGGATTCATCACAATCAAACTAATGGGCAGCCTGGTCACCGGCTGCTCGGCTCCAGTTTGACTCACTGGCTGGATGAGACCTGAGGCAGATGTCATTATTTACTTTAATCCAAAGCACCTTAAAGAATGTGTGTTACTTCCAGGGCTGAGCAGTGGAATTCATTCCCTGCAGGAAATACACAGGACCACTTCAGTGAGTCAGAACTAGTCTAAACATGGGAGCACAGGCGTCCTGTTACTGATCAGCAGGACTGGCTGCATCAAGTGATGTTTAGGCCAAGTACCAAACATCATGTGTTGGGATGATGTCAGCAAAAAGTTTAGTTACTGGCCAGCTGAGGAAACTTATGACTAGCCCCATATATTATATTATGTTATATTATATTGTATTATATACTCACTTATATTTTCTGTAAATATCTTTCATTTTAATACTAAACAGCTTCATTTAATATATTTGATCTAGAACAAATGTCAGAATTCAAACCGGGAATGTGATTACAGACGGTAAACTGCACCTGGGGTTAAAATCCCAGTTGCAGAAACAACACTGTGTCCTCACTGATGTGCAGCAGGGCTGGTGTTTGAACTCATCTCCTGATATCAGTTTACTGTACATCACAGTATGGAACAAGCTGGAACCATATATTATTTGGCATTTTTGGTTTATTAAAGAACTGAAACATAATTAATTGTTTATAAAACTTGATGCAGAATAATTATCTCTCAGTCAAGTAAATGATGAATCTACCACGTGTTATAACTCGGTGAAAAAATACAGGACTTAAGAGAAGAGAAAGGAGAATCTTTCTTTTCTTCTTTCCTGAGAATGTTCTGAGATGTGTGTTTTTAGCCGTCAGGAGAGATATACTGGGGAATACTAAGCCTGTTTAGGTCTGCCGCCCCCTCAACCCCCCACCCGGTGTGCTCTGGGGCGGCCTAGCCGAGGTGCTAAGTACTCAGGGTCCCTCCCTGCGGACCAGCCAGACTCAGCAGAAAGACCTGGGAGGCTGCAGGGAGGGATGGAGGGAGGGATGGAGGGAGGGAGCCGGGGGCGTCGGGGCGCTGAGCACGGCACATCAATCTCCCTCTCAGATGACAAACTCACTCACAGCAAGATGTATGTCATGAGCCACCAAAGCCAGTTAATCAAATCATTAGCGGCACCCAGTAGTTTCCTCTGGCCTAGTTTACAGACACAGACGGAGAGGAGAGAGAAACGTACGACAAACCTCCAACCTCCGAAAACATCCACCAACAGAAATCTGCATCAGTGACAGATGAAGAGGTCACAGGTTCTTCAGATAACATATTCAAATCAGCCGCCGCTCTGGACAAGAATAAACCTTCTAATATTCAAATATATTTACGCAGCTACAAGGCTCACCCTGACGCTGCTCTGCAGCTTCATCAGCAGACTCAGCTCAGCCAGCGTCTGTGCAGCTGAAGACTCCTTTCATTCTTGAGGTTCAAAGGTCAAGATCGACCTTTGAAAGCTCCAGAATTATTTACTAAATGGATGTTGTTGTGAGATTTGTACTTGGGCTCTGATTGGTTTCTTCTGCGATCTGTCCTGATTGGACAGATTTCTGGTCTGAGCCAATGAGGATCAAGTACAGCTGTGAAATGTTTCCTGGAAACTGCCTTGAGAAAAAAGAGAATGGATTCTTGAAAAGGCAATAACTCTAAATTTAACCAATTCAACACAAATCAGATTCCGACCGAGCCGTCATCAAATGTCTCTGAACTTCTATGTATATAAACAGAGGGAAATTCTTATCCCTAATAAAGGCAGACTTTAATTCTCTCAGGGTCCAGTTTAGAAATTGACACATACATCAATAACAGTCGTGGATTCTTTGTCATTTTCCCGCTTTTCTCACCGATGCTTTGACTCTAAATACCTTCGGTTATTACCAATGGGTCTGAAATCATAAAGGTCCCTGAGATGGCGTAAATCTGAGCGCTGAGGCCCGGCCTGTATAAGCAGACAGATGTGTGCTGTCAGAGGAAATACAAGCGCTCATTTGAATCTATTAACTGGGCAGCAGAGCCCCGGGCTCGGCCAGGGGAGGAGAGGGGAGGAGACGGGAGTTCAGCCCAAAAAAACGCCGCTGCCGAGGCCAATTCTTGGTAAATGACACCGAACTTGGGTCCAGAAGTCCCCGTGCCAGAGTTTTATTTTATTCTAGAGCTTGTTCCTTCAAAATATACAGTTCATGGAGGGAGGGGGGGTCAGAGCTCGTCCCAGGATGGACAGAGCGAGGAGGCGAGGGGGAGGAGGTCTGATCATCAGAAAGGAGCAGATAGGAGCGTCTGGAGCACCTGGGTCCATTCTAATTGACTGGGAGCGCGGCGTATCCACTTTTTAAACAAAGTGACTCTCACTTGAGCTTCATTATATGCGCACCCCATTTCCATAGGCCTCTGGGAACGGGACCTGGGCCGCTCACATAAAATAAATGACCGCTCCATGATAAATGGTTCTATTAGCAATCCAGATTGTTAAACTGTGATATAACAGATCGGAGAGGGGCGCGGGGGCCCATTCATTTTCCTCCCTTCTGCACACATACACCGCTGTAAATAGCTTGTTTCTATGTGTAAATAACATATTAAAACTCGGCATTAGCCATGTCCTTTGATAGAGAGGAAATTGTTGTAAATAAATAACGCGGGACGGGAATATAAAACAGGGCGGGCTGTTATACAGCCGGCGTCGAGGCTCAGAGGTGGGCATGACTTAGGTGACAGGAATCCTGCAGCCAACAGTAAACCATACACTGACAATAAAAGGAGCTGCAGCAGCAGCAGTATATTAGAATCCTCTGTTTTCCTGCGGCCGGCTGCTTTGGGAATAAGCTCTCAGGTTCAAGGACCTTGTCTCATCTGCCTCCATCTCAGCTGCATATTCACTTATCAGGACCTGGCAACTGGAATAATAATGCATATTACTGCCATAAGTAATTGCTCTGTCTCCACGCAGTGGCAGACGGTTGTGGTTTTTAGCACTCGACGCTGATATCTGATTGGCTGGGACGGGAGCGGGTGGCGGCGCTGAATCGCAGCTTCTTGTTTATTTAAGATTAAAATACGGGGCTCTAACTCAAAGCCGATAGGGAAGAAGAGTTATGGAGGGACTTTTTATTTTAGGTATGAGAAGATTAAAAACTCGGCAGCTGATATTGAAAATGGTCGTATATAAATATACATCGGGCTGCGTGAGGTGGGTTTGGGGTCAAAGTAAAAGGAGTCTTTGTTCGGACTGTGTCTGTGGATGTGCGTTCAAGAAAGATAAAAAAGATTCTTCACCATCAAGTTGGTCAAAGTAAATCTTCCCCGTTTCACTCAAAGATAAAAGAAACTTGAGAAATAAATCTGTCAAAATAGGAAACTACAAGTTTTAAGGCCAAAACATGAGAAGTAAAAGTAAATGTGAGAAGAACAAAATCCTGACTGAGATTTAAACTTTGTTCTCCAGTGTCCATCGTATTTCATCCATCCCCAAATGAACCTGAACATTTCAATTCAGGCATTGAACCATGAGTGACAGTGAGAGCTGAGATCAGCTGTAGAGGTCAAACAGATACTGACCTTTACTAACTGGTGCTGTTCTGTTTACGGCCTCAATCCTCTGTAACTTCTTCTTCTTTATATGTTTGATTCTCTTCTTCTGAGCAGCGTCAAAGTGAATCTGGTTTCAGTGTCGAGTTCAAGGACACCAAGGCGGCGTCCGGACCGACATTAGCGTTAGCATGAAAAACCACAAGCCCCCGCATTGATTTCAATGAGACCGCTGCGTCGGCACAGTCACGGAGCTGAACTGAGCGTGGCTCAACAACCTACGACCACATCACAACTCACAACAATATGCACAAGTAGATCACTCTGTCACATGAACGTCATCCTTTCACCAGTTTATAAACGGCTGCAGCGTCTGGGCGTCTTCAGACTCACAGGTCTGAGACTTACTGGATCTTTTCTCATTGTAAGACCCAGTAAGACTTTATTCAAGCTGCAGCCACAACGTTTCCTCTCTAACCTGGTTGTTTCTGCTCAGTCTGAATAGTGACTCACTTCAGAGCTACACCTCTTAGTGACGTCACGCAGGTGTGGACTGAGCCGGTGGTAGCATGAAATACGAGAAGACAAGCCTCAGATCTGTGAGGAACCTACAGGACAGGTCTTAATAAAGCCGTAACTAACATGTACAGCACAGACCTGACTGTCACACAGCTCTGAGGCGTCCTGGGAACTGGTGAGTCAACTCACAGCTTTGTTCAAATATTGAAGAAGAAGCGTGTAAAGAAATAGAGCAGCGAAGACGCCAGCTCCACATGTAAAACTGTCCTACATTGATATTCTCTTCTGAACAATTAATGTTCGATTTCTTCATCGTGGCAGGCCACCAACTTCTTCATTAAAGAGCAGAAATGTCACTGAATCACTGGCTGCATTTCCATTTCAAAAGTGGCCTGTCACTCTGCATCCACGTCAGCCTCTCACACACTGTCGTCCTCTGTGCTGCTGCACCAGCCTTTTTTCTTCCTGTAATTCATACCTTTTATACTCTGGAGGTAAGAACAAGGTCTTTTAACCTCATTATACTGAGCTTTCATCACACGCTCACTGACATCTTTAAAACATGCATCCTCCCCGCCGCTCTCTCCGCCTCTCATGTCGTCCTCACCTGCGCTCCTCGGGACGTTCTCCATGAAGCGGCCGCAGCCGGTCGCTCGTGTAGATTAAATGTGGGTCAGTTTTGACAGGCCGCACTACTGTACCGCTGCTGTCTCCTGACAACCTGTTTTTGACGTTGCTGATTCTGATCTGTGGATGATTTTTTAATGCTACGGGGGAATACTCCTGGTGGAGGTGTTGCATGGTGAAGGAGAAGCTACAATATGTGCTGCATAAAAATAGATATACCCCAAAACACCTGGAACATTGAGCTCTCCTCAGTCCTCAGAGACTTCTACACGTTTCACAAACTGGTGAAAGAAACTTAAAGCATGCTCCTCTTTACTACAGGATCTTATTTTTATCTTTATCTTCTCGGGCCATTGTGAGATTAGAGTAATCTGTGTAATGTGACACGATGAGCAGTGCTGCAAACCAAAGAGCAGAACTGCTTTGTGCCAATATCTATATTTTAGCTTGGACCTACCGTAATTGCCAAAGTTGTGTGCAACGGTTTTTCTAACCAGCGTTTCTGGTGGTTCAGATCTGCAGCTTCTTTACAACCTGTTCCCCGCCAGAACGACACATTGATCGTGGTCGTCAGGGGAAAGTAGCTTTGGAAAACTCCTTATTAACGTCAGATAAACGTAGATACACAGTGTATTGTTACATGGAGAGAGGACTGTGGGCCAGCATGGACAGGAGGAGCGATTACAGCAGTGTATATATGGACGTGTGTGTAGCTGCACAAGCTTCGTTTCCACTTTGTTACACGACGGCTGCACGGTTAAAAAACATGGACAGAAAAGTTTGAATAAAGCAGAATAGTCCTTTAAAGCCGAGTAGTTTCCTGGCGAGATGCCGTCGTTTCAGCTCCATTTCCAGCTTTGTTCCTTCTTTATCAATTAATGAGTGTTTCTTTATAATGGCAGGCCACCAAGTCCTTCATTAATGCGTAAAAATGTCACTAAATCACACATTTAATTTCCATTTCAAGGGCAGCCCATCAGTCTGCATCTTTGTCAGTCTCTGAAGCTCCGTGTCGTCCTCGGCTCCACCAGCCCCAGCCTTTTTTTTTTTTTTGCCTTTATACTCTGGAGGTAAGAACAAGGTCTTTCAGCCTCATTATACCGAGCTTTCATCACACGCTCACTGACATCTTTAAAACATGTATTCTCTCTTTCTGCCTGTCCCTCCCCGGCGAGAGAGGATCAGTGCTACTCTTCATTTAGTTCAACAACACAAACACTGGTTCTCACCTGCCCGACCCCCCTCTTCTCCTGTCATGTTACCTATTCATCAGCGTTTATGAGCTCAAATGGCGCCACACTCCTCGACTGTACACACCAGGCCTCGCTGCCGGAGCCATCTGCATTAATGATGCTCTTTAAAGGCCGAGGTCTGTTTAGGATTCCTATCAGACGTCTACTGTAAGTCACCTCTGACTGCTGCTGGACCCTTATCAGGCCCGAGGAGAGCCAGGAGCAGCAGCTCCCACGATGGCACGTTATCTTTGAAATGTATATTTCATCAGTGGTGTCGGCCCCCCCTTCGCCCCCCGGCTGAGCACCTCTGAGACCTCGGCTCATTCTGACACACAGCATGCCGAGGTCTGACAGACGACCGGACACCGGTTTCACATCACGTCACAGTTCGGGAGAAAGTTTGAAAAAGCGCGTTACCTCTCGTCTCCGAGGGAGAGGCTTTCTTCGGGAGGTCTCCGAAACCGCTCGCGTCCATTTTGTCTTTTTTCTCGGCAGCTCTCGACGCTGAAGTCTCCATGGCCGACGGCTCTGAAAGAGGAAGGACACAAAAGGAGCTGTTAGCTGAGTGCACTCAGAGGGCCACGCTGAGGAGAGCAAGTGTTAATTTGGGATGAGATGAGGACACTCGGGACTCGACTCAAGACGCACTGAGAGGACTCCGATGTTCCCGCTCAAGAGCGTTCATTAAACCCTGGTGAGGAGCTCTGAGGGAGAGACAGTCACAGACAACACAGCTGCAGATTTCACTGATTTAAAATCCATCAAACACATTCATCTACAACTACTGCTCCAAGCACACCTCGTCTATAAGCTGATTTTAAACTGTCAAAGACAAAACTGGAGAAATATTGACTCAATTTCCACTTACTAGCTTTAAATGGCACCTTATGGTCTTCCTCCGTTGTCGTCATGTGACTAAAGTATGGGATTTAGGTGAAGTGATAACACTTGGTCATGTGGGGGAATGAGGTTGTGTGTGAGGAAGACCTTTAGAAGTGGTTGAAATCTCCACAAAAAGCTAGTAAGTGCACCTGAAAGTTGTAAAAAGAAAAAGCCAACTGGTTGATATAACTAATATATTTGACTTTTAATAACCAGAAGGTCAAAAGGTCAAACTCCCGGGTAGCCAGCGTGTCCTCCATCCTTCATGATGAAGCCTGAAGTGTTCATTGACTCCTGATGGATCTGAGAGCGTGACGCCTGCGCTGTCACACGGACCTCTGACACCAGAGTTTCTCCTGCGGCGCCGGGACAACATGTCAGAGGATTTCGTCATGAAAGACGGCTCACCGTGCGGGGGCTTTCTGTCCTCCCCCAGAACCCCCGAGATTCACGACTCAATTTGCTTTCTGGCAGCGGGGACCCGGGGTCGGCACGGGGGTTTTGGGGGTTAAAGGGGACGGGGGATGAAGAGGTGGGGGTCTCATCAAAGTTTATTTGACTATCGACCTTTCTTCCAGCGCTATTCACACAGGCTTTGTGGCCTGAACAGTTAGAACAATACGACTTTAGCTTCAAAGACACGAGAGAAATGAGGAGGACTGAGACTTTTCATCCAGCTTCCATTAGGACTGAAAACATCTGGGCCTGGTGTCTCTGTGTAGTCTGAGGCAGGACGCTGAGACCAGCTGCTGGTAACCATCAGACACCATGTTGTTATAACGCCACATATTTAATTATAACAACACACGTCTCTCCTCAGCAGCAGGTTTAGAGTCATGCTGAAAGAATTAATTATCAGTTCACCAACGAATTAATAATCTATAATCATTAAAAGCAGATGAAGGCAGGGGGATGATCACTTCTCACAGGAAAGTGTAACATACCTGATAAATGATTAATATCAGGCCAAACTAGCTAAATGCTAATGCTATCTAATACTGACTAACAGTGCGTCTTCTGCTGTTTCACTGAGGGGCGGATCAATAAGGGCAGATGACCTAGAATCAAACTCTAAAATAATTATATAATTAGAAAATACAACCAGGTTTTATTCATTAAATACACTGAGCTGATAGCAGGAGTGTGAACTGACATCACATGACTGGAAACAGTTGTTGAGCCGGTCGTTGGCACATTCAGGAACCGGACCTGTGACCTTGTGGTTACAGGACGACCCTGTAACAACACTGTTGTAGGTCACACACTTTAATGAAGCAGCAGTTGATGGAGTTTGTAAACTACCAAACGCTCTTTACTGCCTCTTTAACAAAGCCGAGTGTCTGACTGACAGCTCGGCCTGCTGTCTTTATTGCTGTGGATGAATCTGTGTAACAGGTGTGAGAGGCCAGGAGTGAAGCCTCATGGGAAGTCCCCCACCACACACACACACACCCACACACACCCACACACACACACACACACACACACACACACACACACACACACACACACACACAAGCCCCTTTAGTTGAGGTGATATATGAGGCACATAATGGCGGTCTTTCACGCTCGCAGTCCTCTGATCTCTCCTCGCAAATCATTATTAGTCAGGCTTAACATTTGCTGTTCACACATGTAGGTGCTTAGTGATTGGTGTTGGCTCTGCAGCCTGACGAAGGTTTAAGCTCCAGTAACATGTGTGTGTATGTATATATATCTATATAGATACATAGATATATATATTAAAGTGAGCGTCGATGGTTTTCTTGTAGCATGAAGAAGATTCAGGTTTAATACAGTTTAAACGTCTGATCAGCTGTTTAAATATTCCTCAAAATGTAGATTAGTGAAACCAGAGACTAACCCCTGACCAGAGGTGACACGGGAGAGCGGCTGCCAGTGACTGGCCTTGTAGAGGTAGCTAACAACCAGGTTAGCAAGTCAATAGCTCAGTTAGTGGTGTAATTAACCGTCACCTCCCACTGTTGACTGTGGGCTCCTCTCTGAGGACTCACAGTGATTCATTTGAGTATAATGGCCAACAAAGAGATCCTTACAATAAGGTTATTTAAGGGAAGAGCTTCAGAGCGCCCCTCCCCCCTCTCTGTCGAGTCATTGTGCTGAAATCAATGAGTGTTTGTTCTGTCACCTCAGAAGTCTCTGCTGCTCTGCTGTAACCAGCTTCTGTCTGCAGACACTTTACTCTTCATCACTTCCTGTTAACCGTCTTTTAATATTCCACTTCCTGTACGACTGTTACAAGCTTTGCTGTTTTCTTTCTGCATAAAAGTTGCAGGTTTGTAGTTTTTACAGTTTTACTGACACACACTTCACAATGTAACGATGCACATCCGACATCGTGATGCACTCTGACTTGGATTTGAACCGTTCTTCCCTCCGCAGAGACAGACTGCTGCCTGCACAACAACACCTGTGACTAACTGTGAGAAGCCTGAGGGCCCACAAACACTCAGACACAGGGTGTGTATTAGTCCTGTGGAGGGCCCCGACTCACAGGAGTCAAACAGCCTGCAGTGAGAGGGTATTTCCTGCGTCAGGAAAACAAATGCCCCTGCCTTCCAGGTGTAGCCGGCTCACAGGAGTACAGTTTGGCTCATCACCGAATATTACCAGCAGCCACTGTCCCCCTGAATTATTAGAGCAGCTCTTGTCAAGCAAACAAATGAGTCTGTCTCAGCTCAAAAGGTCACGGCGTACCCGAGTAAAATCACAGAGCACGTAGTCAATTCCTCGGCGCGGTTCCTCGTTCGAAGGGCCACTTGCTGGAATTTATGGTTGGGCCCTACACCTATTCTCCTTTGAATAATAGCTATCCCATAAAAGAAGCCCCGGTCGGTGGCGAGTCGAAAATAGAATCCAGCTTCAACCCAAAGACGGTGGTTTATTGTACGAGCAGCGAAGGCACAAATAGAGGCTAACAGTGACATTTGAATTTATACCGACTTCCTCAGACTGGTTCCCTCGACTTCCAGAGAAGCAGTGAGACCCACAAGCCCCGATCTGAGAGCTAAAAACAGAGCACAAGGGAGACAGGAAGTGCTCCCATGAGGCCAGATATGATGAAGCCTCTTGTTGGTGTCTTCGTCTCTGATTGTTTGTTTGGCCGTTTGTCCTTCGGTTGATAATAAACAGAGGAGACTGATGGGAACAACAGCCTGTGTCAGTGTGAGCAGCTTCACACCCCTCTGTCAGCCTGGATGTTCAATATCCTGTGGCTGAGCTGCTGCTGCCCTCCCCAACAGCAAACAGATGTGGCGGCTGAGTTCAGAGGAGGAGGATTCAGCTCCGCTCCCGACGCCTCCCACCTGTGCGCCACAGCGACCCTGACCTGGCTTTTATTTCTTTTTTCTTGCAGTAGCAGCGCTTCAAGGTAGCTTCCTGCTTCCTGCTTCCTGCAAGGCTCGGCAGTGGTGCCTTTATTTTATTTTCAAACGGAGGCAATCATGTAGATCATTGATCCATGAACCCGTCTCTGGTTCCTGCTCGTTAAATGTGAGGATTTACTTTTGGGTTTTATTTCAGTGCAAACTGAATATTCTGGACTGTAGCTTTATTCAAAACAGTTCTAGGAAACGATTAAAGAATGAAGCAGCAAAACTATGGTTTTAAACCAGCTGAAGCCTCCCTGCCCCTGCCTGAAGACTGGGCCGTCAAAGGAAAAGGAAACTACCAGCTGGTAGTTTGGGTCTGTTTGCAGTGACTGTTTCTAGCGTTTGTTGCTGGCCATGTTTTCTGTTCAACATATATATAATTTATAATATATAATATATATAATATATAACTCTCATGTGTTGAAGCTGCCGGTGAAACAGCAGAGCAGCTCTGTACGTCACTGTGGATCTGATGAAGTCTCAGAAAACTTTTACACAAGTTCAGATGTGAACCGGCCGAGGCGGGGGGGGGGGGGGGGGGGGGGGTCTCTGTTAGGCATGAGGAATCAAACCTGCAACCTTCAGTGTCTCTGAGCAGGACACTAAACCACCCACTGTGATCCTGCTCCTCCATGCTGCAGTTGTCTCTGTCATCTTCACTGAAGTCCTACCATATTCCCGCCCCCTCCCCCCCCCCCCCCCTCCAGCTCTGCATGCCGACGCCGTCGAGTCCACACTGACCGCCGAGGCCGCCTGACTGCTTTGATCCCTGACCCTCGGCCAAATGGTGCGGCTGCAGCGCGGCCACTCGCTGTTTTACAGCAGCAGTTTGGACCACTCACTTCCTCCTCGCCGCCCGGACGGACCAATCGTTTATCAGCACCTACAGTGAGTCTTTGTCTTTACACTTATAGATCCATACTGTGTCTGTCTATCTATCTTCTGTTAGATCATCAAAGTGTTTTCAGTGAAGTGATTAGTCTAAATCAGGAGTACAGAGGTCATGAATCCCCAAACAAAACTGAACTACACTGAATGTGATGTCCAGGTAAACGTGGAAACCATGACAACTTCACCTAGCAACAAAACAAGGCGACAAACGCAGGTTTGTTCAGACTCTGTTCCTCTGTGAGTGTTGAGAGTGATAGCTGCTCACCATCGTTCTTACATGAAGCGTCCAGGGAAACTCCCTGCTGCTCTGAGTCACAGTTGGCTAACCATCAGTGTGTGTGTGTGTGTGGGTGTGTGTGTGTGTGTGTGTGAATACATAATAATGTGCGTGAACACCTGCACAACATAATGCAGTCAAGAATAACTGGAGTATTTGCATCACAGTGTGATAAATGTAAATGTAGGATACTGTGTCAGATTGTCTTCTTCATGTTACTGTGCGCACACACACACACACACACACACACACACACACCCACACACACACACAGACACACACACACACACACAGACACACACAGACACACACACACACACAGACACACACACACAGACACACACAGACACACACACACACACAGACACACACACACAGACACACACAGACACACACACACACACAGACACACACACACAGACACACACAGACACACACACACACACAGACACACACACACAGACACACACAGACACACACACACACACAGACACACACACACAGACACACACAGACACACACACACACACAGACACACACACACAGACACACACAGACACACACACACACACAGACACACACACACAGACACACACAGACACACACACACACACACAGACACACACACAGACACACACACACACAGTTTGCAGCTCAGGCAGCTGCTACATTAAAGACTGTACATGTTAATATATAAATGTCAGTGTGGACCCTGGAGGTACTTCTGATACTTGTAGTTTTCTGTGTAATCTCGGAGTATTTTGATGCGTTGGTGTTTGTGCTCGTGCTTCGGTCGGAGGCGTGGCCTCTCAGGTTCACAGCTGTCAAACAGCAGCAGCGCCGCTCGCACCTGAAACCAGAGCTAATGGCCTCTGACACGCTGGAAAACCTGCTGAGGCCCCCGTCACTAACGGCATGTCACAGACCTCCAGGGGCCCCCAGGATGAAGTCTGTCCCCGGCCCCTGACGCGCACCCTCCCTTCCTGGAGGGAGGAAAGAAGAAGCGGGGGGCCTCCGGGGGCCGGACAGATTCCTCCTGACCTCAAGGTCTGATTGAGCTCACGGAAGGACGAGGCCGGGGGGGGGGGGGGGGTGATTGCTAAAGAATACCACATGGCTCCGCAGGGACGCCACATGTTAAAAAATCTTTGGGAAGGAAAAAAACCACACAGCTCTGTGGCGTTTGTTGCTGGTTGATGCTCCTGCGGCCCGGCAGCGGTTCACAGCCTGTTCTCACTTCCACCGCTGGTCGGGACCAAGAGGCCGAGGCTCTTCATCACCAAGCAGCCAGTCAGCCTCTGCGCCGCGTGAGGCCATCATTGAACATGGCAAAGCTATCAGATCTGGTGATAACCGCCCTGTGATAACCAAACGCACCCTGCTGAAGGGGGGGGGGGTCTGTCCCTCCACACACAGCCTACACTTCTCTGAGATCTGGATCATTCGTTTCACAGCGTGTCAAAATGTCATCGCGGGCGTCTTTCCTCACAGCGTGGGGCACCCTTCACATCCGCCCTTCAGATTCTCTCTCTCGCACACACACACACACACACACACACACACACACACTCGGCCTCCCCTGCTCAGCGGCTGTCAGGCCTGAGCGTGGCGTTGCTGCGTCCCTTCAGGAGTTAATTAACAGACGCATCAAAGCCGATCCCGAGGAGCTCTACGTACACAGCAAAGAGGAAGAGCTACAGGCCCCCAGCGGCCCCTGGACCTTTGATTTGTGATGTCTCTTGGTCTGTGTGTGTGAGTGTGTGTGTGTATGTGTGTGTGACGGCGTTGCATTAAACACAGCTCTGTTTTCATCATGTGTAATTGCCGCTGCCTGATAGCTGCTTTCCTCTGTCGGAGGAAGTTTCTCATGTCATCAAAGATCTGGTAGAAGAAGTGACCAGAGTTTCACAGTAAGTCACAGACTGGATGTGGATGTGTGCAGCTCAGAGCGAGAGCGTGCCGCGACGTTCGAGACGAGAAAGACATGAAGGAACTTCTCTAGCTCTCTTCATTTCCTCAGCCTGCACTCGAGCGTCTGATCTGCTGTAGCTGGGTTCACTGTTGAAGCTGTTTGCCGGTGATTAGCAGGGGTCAGCGGGAAAAGCAAACAGAGTAATCCACTCAAACATAAATCCATAACAGCTGTAATCCAAACACACCAGAGGAAGTGTGGCGGAGTCTTAACGGCTGGAACACACTCACAGGTTTCTCTAAAATAAGACGAGGAGGATTTTCAACCGTTGAGCTGATAAAATGTAAAATCAGAGATCTTCAGATTATTTGGCATTTATGAATATTTAATGAGTTAAATATTGATCAAATTATCTACTGATCATTAATCACCTGGGCTGCCCGGTTTTTGTCCGACAGATTCAGATGAATAAAGTTCAAACTTATCACCTTAAAAGATGTTTTAATTCTTACAAAACTTTTATACTGAATGGTCATATTTTATGTGCTCTCTGTGTATCAGTAAAGTCTGAGCAATTAGTAAATGAATTGATTGGTTATTTGACAGAAACTAATCAGATCAGTTGGCATTCATTCTGAAGAATAAAATAATCAGTTTCCAGAGTTTGATGCTGGTTTTATTTTGTTGTTTTATTTTAGAGGAAATAAAATGTTAAAGATAAACCTGGGTGACGGTTGAGACTTGGCTGAGAGCTCGTCAGTCGTGTGTGTGTCTGCGGCTGCTCGTGTTCCTGGAAGTGTGAAGTGTGTGTTGAAGCAGGTTTGGAGGTTTTGGTGGTGAATGATAAAAGATGCAGGGAGCCTTTTCCCTCCGGCTCTGGTGGATTTACTCCCCTGCTTGTGTAAAGCCACTGATGCTTCTTTTCTCCACAAAACCCACAAGGAACAACTGCCCCGGGGCCACATGGCGTAATTGGTGTGGACTTGTTGTTTTGTGGGATAAGAGACTTTTGAGTCCTCACAGCGGGGCGTTTTACTCACTTCCAATTCACATTTATCGCGCCCTGCAACCGCCTGCATGCCAGACTCTTTTCTTTCCCCCGTTCTTTTTTCTTTTTCTTTTTTTGCACTGAATCCATCACTTCCCCGCGTTTTCACTCTTTATGAACCCTCCACAGATTTGCCAGAGAATCAGAGCTGCGATCATTAAAGAGGAGCGGACGGGACGCGGGGGCAGGGAATGTGTGAAAATGACAGCACGGGAAGGCGCTCGGGGCGGGATGAAAGTGACATCCCCATCACAGGTTTGGGAAGCCCCCATGTCATGCTGAATAATGTGAGGGGCCCCATTATTTCTTCACATCTTTTCACTCCCCCCTGCCCCCTGACTGCTGGAACTCTTCATTCTGCACAATGGCAAATGCACTAAAACTTTTTTTCTGATGCAAATGAATGCAACCGGCCATTCAGCATTAAAAAAAATCTTGTGTGAGAGGGAGGGAACGAGCCTGGTGTATTTAGTTTTTTAGACGGGCATCATTTTAGTTGTTTTACTTGCTTATATTTGCTTGTTGAATTATTAAAATGTGCTGATGGTTGCTGCAGTGATTTATCTTTAATGTCCGACAGAAGAAAACAGGATGGGGCTGAATGTGTGAGGCCTTTTCCTACAGTCTGAAATGAAGCTGCAGAAAAACAAAAAGCATCAATTAAAAGCTGTAATCTTAATGTTAATGAGTTTTATGAGCTTCTTTGAGGGGAAATCAATCCAAGCTGTGAGTGATCAAACCTGACTTCCTCTACAGAATCACATGAATGATTTATTTTAGCTTCTTTTCATGGTGGAAACATTAAACTCTGTCCGTCACGCACGAGTAAAAGTTTGAGTATTTCAGAGAAAAGACGCAGAGAGAAGAAGAAGTTTAAAATCCTCTGTGTGCAGGCTGATTTACTGGAGAGCATCTTAAATATCAGGTTGCAAATTCCTGGGATTCCAGCATCAGTGTAAACCTCAAATAACCTTAAATGGTTATTTCTAAAAAGTTCCTACAGTCAGTTTGTCCTCTTTACTGTTTCAAGGCCTGAAGTGGCCGATCCACATCATTTCGTATCATACTAACAGTCAGAGGAGGTGAAATATTATCACACCAGATTTAAAGAGAAAAGAAGTTTTGCATCAGTTTAAAACTGAAAGTGAATAAATTGATGTTGTTGTATAATAATGATGTCAATAACAGAATTTAATGAACTCATTATGAAGTATATGATTTAATTAAAGCACTAAAATAATAATTAGAAGTTTCTGTTAGTTCACTCTCTTATTTATCGCCAGTTTCCAAACTCAGACATCAGAGCTCCAGTTTCCCTGAGCACATGGTCAACACCGAGTCCGACTCACCGTGTCCCGACTCCTCGTCCCGGGCGGGTTCTGTCCGGGCGGCTGTCCTCTCGACCCCTCAGCCTCGGCTCCTTCTCCTCCTCCTCCTCCTCCTCCTCCTCCTTCTTCTCCTTCTCCTCCTTCACTCTGGTTCAAGTCAAACTTTTTCTCTCGGCGAGGAAGAAGAAGAAGAAACAGAAAGACGCCGCGGTGTAGAAATCCCCCGCAGGAACATGAAATCCCATCTACAGGAAGACGCGCGTGTTTTGGAAAAATAAAAAGTATCCCCAAGAAGAGCGCGCGCCCTCGGCGTGGACATAAAGTTCACTTCTCCGCGTCTGTCCGCATCACGGATCCTTCCCGCTGCTGGAAAGTTGAGAGGAAACGCGCAGAGCAGCGAAGAGACTGAGAAGTGAGGAAACGCAACTTTTCGGCCGCGGGCTGTTTGACGGGGATGCTGCGGAGCTGTGGAGAGTCCTGGATGCGCCCACCCCTCTCTCTACACTTCACTTCTTTCCCTCCTTCTCTGACCCCCCCCCCTCTCTGCCCCCCTCTCGATCTCAGACGGGACGGACCGGACAAACCTTCAGGGTGTCCGATAATCAGTGTAACAGTTATTATTATTATTATTACAGTTGATATTGATGATCAATAACTAATTATGAGCAATTGATTAAAGTTGATTAAACTCACACATTGTGCGAAAATTAAGTTAGGAACAAAATCTGGTGGTAAAGTATCGATTAAGTTTCAACACAAATACAGGATCATCGATTATCGGTTATTGGAAATATTGCTGGCTCCACGCTCCTCCTTTATCTTTTTAATATTTTCTTATTTATAGTTTTGTGTGTTTCTGTGAACGTTTTCCTCTTTTATTCACAATCTTGTCTGATTTTATTGCCTTCAGTCGTGCTGTTAAATAAAGGTTTAATAAATCTAAAATATTGATTATCATTTAGTAATTAACAGTTTTCTTCTTTTCCAGTTTTTGGCAATTAAATAAATGATTAGTTTCCACGTTTATTAAAATCAGATGGGGTTATTTACAACTATATTTTTGTCATCTATATATTATACCATATTCAGCTATAGATCATTTAAATTTTCTTCAGATTTTTTTCCTTTAATCAGTTGAATAATATCTGAGAATTGATCTGTAATCACTGATTTAAATTAAAGATGATTTATAAAATCTACACGTCTGTGGAATTATCAGGATACTGAATTAAATAAAGTGATAAAGTAAAACCGTGATATAATGAAGCTTCTGGGGATTTACAGTGAAAACATAAATATAATCCAGTGTGAGTCCTTACAGCCATGTCATGGATTTTAGTTAAAACCACAGAGAAGTGCAAATATGAGAAATGACATGAGACCAGAAGGAATTTAACTTTCTGACTCACACTTTCACACTAAACATGTTCGGCCTTTGTATTAACGTTAACTCATCAGATCAATTCCAGGATTATTAAACACTTCAAATCTCATTTACTCTGGTAGTTTTCAGACCGACTGTAAATCTGCTGTGCTGCATCACAGGACATGCACGTTCATTTCAAATGAAACACTGACACCTAGTGGCAGCTTCAGTCTACTGCGTGTCGGGTCAACAGGGAGGGAGTTCTTGGTTTATTAAAGTCTGTGAAGCAGATCAGTTTTCTAATGATTTACAGCGTTTATTTAATATTTTATTTCTAATAGATTCAATCTTCCCTTATTTTAAAGGGTCCTGAATATTTTACCTCCAGTTGAAAATGAACAGCTTGTACAGAAGGATTTCTTGTTCACTGTTTGTTTCTTACGGTTCCGCAGGAGGTCGAACACTGTTGTTGTTTGCTTTGCAGTAAAAGCTCAATTATTGAAACTGGGTTTGATTTATGGCCTGATACTTTGATACCTGACAGTGTCAAGAATCTGATGATTCTTTATACTTTATACTGACTGATATTCAGTTTTAGAAAATTACCATCTTGATAAGGATTTTCAAAGAGTTATGTGTCCCTTGACTTCTGACTGGTTCATGGAGACTTGTGGTTTGACCTGGATTTTCCTTCAAGGACCTGAGACTTGGACGGATTCCAAACAACTTGAGACGTGACTCAGGTTTCCTTTTTAAGGACTTGATCCTTGACTTGAGACTTTGGTAGACCTGAGAGTTGACTCTGACTTGTCCTGAAGGACTTGATCCTTGACTTGGACTCTGAGATGTCTTGAGTCTTGACTCAGACTTGTTTTGAATGTCTTGAGACCTGACGTGGACTTGCCATCAGAAACTTGTGGCTTCACTTTGACTCGTCTCGAATGTCTTAAAACCTAAACTTGAGCGACTCTGAACTTGAATCATACTCGCTCTCGATTTGGGACGTGACACGGTCGATGTTTAGTCAGCCACTGCTTCAAAGTCGTCATTTCCTTCACGTGGCAGCAGGTTTACAAAGTGGTCCGAGTCCAGGTTTAAGAGAAACATCCAGATTTGTAGGATGGAAGCCGTTCATCTCTTTGTTTTATCTCATATTTGACTGTGGGTCAGTCAGTTCCTCATCAACTCATAAATACTCATAAATATTACGCTGCGTGCACCAGGTCGGAGTCACAGGTAGATTATAACCAACAGCTGTGAGCATCTGTATCACTGATACATTCAGATTATATTGATGTGTGTTCCAGTAACGTGGTACAACATGATCAGTTCAGCTCTGCATCAACTGAATGTTTTATATTTCAGGTTGACAAGGAGAGCCTGAACGCACCATTGGTTTCAGTCTCTGTGAGGAGCAGTTCAGTCTGACCTCCAGATCCTCCGAGAGACACAAAGGGAGATAATTCAACTTCTTTCCCACACTCCTTTTTATTTTTAACAAAGAAACGTTTCTTACGGTTCAGCAGGAGGTCGAACACTGTTGTTTGCTTTGCAGTAAAAGTTCCATAATTGAAACTGGGTTTGAGTTATGGCCTGACTGGTTCTGGACGTCTGACGCAGATACTGTTGATACCTGAGAATGTCAGGAATCTGATGATTCTTTATACTTTATACTGACTGATATTCAGTTTTATAACATTACCATCTTGATAAGGATTCACAAAGAGCTATGTCACCTGGCTGAAACAGCACCCTCTGGTGGACAAACTGCAGTTTTATAAACATGAAACAAACTATTTCTCCACTATATTTCCAGTTAGTTGAAACAAATGTGTCTTGAGTTTCATTTTAAAATTTAGATAATAATTTGAAATGGCAAAATTTGGGCTGAAGCTGTTAATGACCTAAAAAACTTAATGACTAATGAAACTTAAGTTTTGTTGAAGAAGGAGATGAAGACTACAACAACTAACCACTACTACTATTCCATCTTTAATATCATATCAATCAATATGTGCAGACGTTGCATTTCCTCCAGCTGTGTTTTGTGTTGATGTTCCTTCGTTCCAGTATAAACTCAATATAACAATATAAATATAAATCTTATCAAATCTAATCAAATTACCAATTACTTGAATAGAAAGTCTTGTGGGCGTCTCCGCAGGTTTAATCTCCGCTCTCTTGCCTGGTTTCTTCTCTCTCCAGGTAAATCATCGCCCTGTGAAGCTTTGGTGAAAGAAAAGATTCTTTACATCGTTGAGAGTAAAATCTGACCATCTGCAGCCTGTTCACAGACGGTATCAGTCCGGTGGCTCAGGGGCACCACGATGAAATGACTCAAATTAAATGAAAATAAAAGACGTAAGTTATATCACAACTGTTAAAAAATGACGGTATCACTTGAACCTCGGCCATATGGAAATAATCTTCCCTTCCAGCGATAATAATATTGAATATCTTTTAAAACTGTTGCGTGAGAAATCTTTTCCACATCTTGCCATCTGATACTGATGACTTCCACAGAGCCGTGTTCAAATCTGTCCCCAGTGTGGGAAAACCTGCGAAGTCTGCTTTATTAGGGTTTTATATTCAAGTATGTCAGAGTGGATGGAGACAAAGATCACAGCTTTAGACCGGCAGCAGATACATGCGGCTGTGGAAGAACCCTCGAGCAAGGCACTGAACATATAACTGTCAAACCTTATAGAGACATCGTATTAGATTTTACTACAATATATTTCTTAATCTGTGACTCCTGCTGCGTTTCAGGAGTTTTATTGTGACAAGGTGTTGCTTCTCCACAGTTACCAGAATGTGCAAACATAAGTAAAAGACTTTGCTCTTTAATTCTGACAGATTGACACTTAAATTTGATGTTTAGATAAGAGACAATAAGAAAACTTTATTGATCCTTAAGTGAAAAATTCACGTCACAAAGATGGAAAACAAAAAGAATTTATTCAGAGGAACAAGTCGGAAATGAAAGAGCATTAATGTTTTAGCTGTTTGAGCTTCAGTTATCCAAAGTTGACATGTTGTTGTTGTGTCCTCGAGCAAGAGCAAACATTGGACTTACACAATTTATATTTAATTAAAGATTCATTAGAAAAAAACTAAAATACAATAGCAACACATATCAGCTTGAGTACAAAGCTGCGTTCATCCTGAGCTGTAATATATCCTGAGCTGTCAGTGCTGAATGTAAATCTCCTGTGTACCTGGAGTTGGACCACTGTGAGCAGTCCAAACGGTCCAGAATAAAAAAAGGTCTCGTTTTTGACCTGGTCCACATCTGTACCACCTCTGTCTCAGCTGTGACTCATCTGCTTTAGTCTTCAGTGAGTCTGTCTCAGAAAACACATGTTAGACGACCCTTTGACCTTTAATATCCGCTGAGTTTATTTGCTACGTCCCCCCTCCTCCCTCGCCTCCGCTGCTCCGATGCGTATTAAATCAGATATGGTGAATGGAGGAACAACACCGCCCCCCTGCCACCTCTTACTTAACCCCCCGTGACCTCAGGTTTTCCTAAGTAAATTGATTTAGACCTGAGTCTCCACTGTGTTTGCTGTGACTGCCGGGCGGCTCTATTGACCTTAATACAGGGGAGCAGATTAATATACAGCCCCCATCTCAGCCCCTCTGTTCAGTGTTGTTTCACATGGGTGGGGTGACGACATCAGTGTCAAAAAAACAGGAAAGGCTTCGTGTGATGAGGCTGAACAGCTACATTCTTTAAATACGGTTCAAAGGCAGATACGGAGAGCACAGGTTGGTCTTCATTAACACTGAGCGCCGTGGGTCATGCTTGTTGACAGGCCTGCTTTGTTCTGACTGTAGATCAACACCCAGCTCTCCTCTTCCTGTCAGGAACCTGAGCTGAGCGCTTCTGACAATGACTCCACTCTGCGTCGCTGTGTTCAGTCTGAGACAAACCCGTCACTGTTGCCTGTAAACTAGGTGTGAATGGTAAAATGAAGACTTGAAACTTGACTCACACAAGAACTGACTTCTTCAAACCTCATTTATCTTGAGAAGTCTCAAGTTCTGATCTAAACGTTTAAAAGTGTGTAAAACTCTGTTAAAGGGTTAAAAGACTTCTGACTTGTTCATGGAGACTTGTGGTTTGACCTGGATTTTCCTTCAAGGACCTGAGACTTGGACGGATTCCAAACAACTTGAGACGTGACTCAGGTTTCCTTTTTAAGGACTTGATCCTTGACTTGAGACTTTGGTAGACCTGAGAGTTGACTCTGACTTGTCCTGAAGGACTTGATCCTTGACTTGGACTCTGAGATGTCTTGAGTCTTGACTCAGACTTGTTTTGAATGTCTTGAGACCTGACGTGGACTTGCCATCAGAAACTTGTGGCTTCACTTTGACTCGTCTCGAATGTCTTAAAACCTAAACTTGAGCGACTCTGAACTTGAATCATACTCGCTCTCGACTTGGGACGTGACACGGTCGATGTTTAGTCAGCCACTGCTTCAAAGTCGTCATTTCCTTCACGTGGCAGCAGGTTTACAAAGTGGTCCGAGTCCAGGTTTAAGAGAAACATCCAGATTTGTAGGATGGAAGCCGTTCATCTCTTTGTTTTATCTCATATTTGACTGTGGGTCAGTCAGTTCCTCATCAACTCATAAATACTCATAAATATTACGCTGCGTGCACCAGGTCGGAGTCACAGGTAGATTATAACCAACAGCTGTGAGCATCTGTATCACTGATACATTCAGATTATAGTGATGTGTGTTCCAGTAACGTGGTACAACATGATCAGTTCAGCTCTGCATCAACTGAATGTTTTATATTTCAGGTTGACAAGGAGAGCCTGAACGCACCATTGGTTTCAGTCTCTGTGAGGAGCAGTTCAGTCTGACCTCCAGATCCTCCGAGAGACACAAAGGGAGATAATTCAACTTCTTTCCCACACTCCTTTTTATTTTTAACAAAGAAACGTCCACATCTGAGAACGAGACGGATCTTTTCATATAGTAAAGTTCATCGTGGTTAGTTGCTATTTGTGTGTAATATTTCATGATGCAACAGTAAAAAGAGTCTCAGCTGCAGCTTTACAGAGAGCTCATTGCTCTTTTTCAATTAAAAATAAATGATTGCAGTGTTTGTTTCTCCATTAACTGGCGGGGGACGAGATTTTTGAATCCCATGTTTGACACTAATAGTTTGACAATCTGGCCTCGGCCTCCATCATCCATTCATCGAAACCAGCAGCCCCAAAAGTTCCCATGCTGTGTAGGGTGCCGCTTGTATGTAAATGTGTGTGTGTTAATGTGTGTGTGTGTGTGTGTTTGTCTGCTGGCTCGAGGCCAAGTGAAATCTGTCAGCGTCTGTCCGGTGGGACAATGAAGTCGACACAGACTCCCCTGCCGTCTCAGCCTGTCTCGCTGTCTGACTAACTGATGACACAGAGTCATTCACACCCAGCAGGTCTGAGGCGCTTCATCACTCTCTGCGCTCTTTACTTGATGCTGCATCTGAACTCTAATAACAGCAGCTCCAGCTCCAGAGTTCAGTCTCAGGACCCAACGTATCTTGAGTGGAGCTTTCAGGGGCAGAACGTGGACGGATGGATGTCGCTCAGTTGCTTTCATCTTCACCTAAAACTGAAGCTTTCAAACACAAACTGTCTCAACTCAAAGTTCTGAAAAGTTGTGCATCAGTGGTCGATGTAAACTTTCTATCTTTCTGAACACTTGAAATTATTCAACTTGAAAGTCCACTTACTCTTTTGTTCCGCGGCTTTCAACTGTATCACATGGTCTTCGTCAGCAGGGAGTCAGCCCACTGCTCAAAGATACACGGTCAAGATGAAATTTAGTTTAGTGCCAATCAACAGATATGACATACTTGCTTCTTCATGTTTGTGACTTGTAGAAGTAGAGGAAGCCTCCCTGTGATCTGACTGTCTCTCTGTTCACATCATGAATATATTAAAGACCTTTGTTAAAGAAACTACGGCTCTACCTCCGACCGTCCAGAGACACGGAGGTTCGGTTCTTTAGAGACTGAGGATTTACACCTTCATGTTTCTCCACTGTCGTATCCAGTGTTTCCTCCTCTCTCCTCATCTCCCCACTCAGATATAAAGTTTTAAAATACCTGATAGTGTGTAGCGCAGTACTTTAAAAAGGTGTTTCCAGGCCTTGAAACGTCTTAAAAAACTATGAATTCACTTCCGTCAAGAAGGAATTAAAAAGTCTTAAATTTCAGCTTTGAAGATCTTGAATATTTTCTGCGCCTTTCTAAAAATAGTTATAATGTTATTTTTAAATGATCCATCCTTTGTTTGCTGCTTATCCAGGTTCAGTTTCATGTTTAATGATGAGTTGTTATATAAATGTATATAAATATCAGTAATCGTGCACATGGTAATAATTCTAGGTGTTGTTTTTAATATCAGTGTGACTGAGAAACAGGTTTTTAATAGTTTTCTATGTGGATTTAAAAGGTAAAGTTTTGACAGTTTGAGTGGTTGATGTTGCTCCTTGACGCTGACACGAGGAGACAATGTTCCAGCGGGGAGCAGTAGCAGGAGACACCTGAAGCACCACAGGTGTAAAGAATCTATAAACACCATTTCTGAGTTTAAGAGGAGGGTAAACAGCGTTCACATCAGTTGATTTCCCATAATCCACCTTTTTTAACTGCCTGGCAGCGTTCCCTCTGGGTTGAGAGATTATCCTTCATTCAGAAGGTCACAGATGCTTCAGCCATTGTGTGTTTGAGTGTCCTTGAGCAAGGCTCTCAAGCACTCGACCTGCACAGATTGTTCTGTATGAGAGCATCGGCCGCAGAGAATGCTGAAATGTAAATGCCTGTTGGCTTTTGGAGAACGCGAAGACGTCATTCTCTGCACAAAGCGCATAAAGCGGCGGCTCTAACGGTCCCTGAGCCGATTCTCAGATAAGTCTCTTTGTGCCCGTGAAGCCCTGCAGATGGGAGTGTGTTTTGCTCTGGAGACCGTCCGTTCTCATGTCTGACATCATGTATGGGAGCACTTGTCTCAGCCGACTGGACGCACGTGGCCCTCTCCAAAACCCAGTGACACACCAACAATGCATGTCAGCGCCGTCGTCGAGGACTTGCGGGCTCCACGCTGCGCAGAGCTAAGGGAAAGTCACACTCAAGTGATCTGAGAGGAGATGAATGTCAAGTGCAGAGTGGGGTCCCCTCGTGGAGGTCCCGTCACATCTGACCAGTCCCATCGCCCTGTTCTCACTGGGGCTCGGTTCACACTGCTCTCTGTGGTGAGTTTATTTTTTAGGAGCTTCAGATGAGGCCTGCGTTGGAGTGGTAACTGTTTTTGTTTGGTCGGGTATTTAAAGCTCCTTCCTTTATCAAAGATGAGTTTTATATCCAGTGTCACAGGGCAGGATCAAACTGTGATGTCATCTGATTAACTCCAACCTGCTCTGTCAGGAAAAAGAATCAGGAGGAGCTAAAAAGATTTGTGGGCGCTGTAGAGTGAACGACAAGATTTCTGATCACAAGGTCATTTCTTCTCACTCATGTTGACGTGTCACTAATTAAAACCACAAACTCACTGCATGCTTGTGTATAAGAGCCTGGAAAGACTAAGAGTGCTAGTTGTTCTGCAGCAGCAGCATTAATGAAAGATTCTCACTATTGGCTTTTGTGAATTTGACCTCAGGTCTTTCTGTGATCACACACGTGAGATCTGAACTTCTCTGCTGTGGGGTTTGTCTGTTTCTCTACATTTTACACACTGAATGTTTCTTACTGCGAGTCCTGACAAATGAAGTTGTCATTCATGAACCCCAGGAGAAGACCCCTGCAGGTTCCTCGGGCCTGTCAGTCGTGTCTGACTTTTCATCGTGGCACCACCTTCAGCTCTGCTTGTACAGACGCCACATGCCCGGTCCTTGTTTAGGTCGGTGTGTATTTGTGGGGACACACCTCTGTGTTTTCCCTCCTTGCGGTGTCTCACTGTTCATCTGTCACATACAGAACGGCAGTAATTGCTGCATTGTGTTTTAATTAGATCTGTGCACAGACCATTCACTCAAACAGCGCCTTCCCTCTGAAACCCTTCAATCAGCAGCCATTTTATCAGAACCACCACTGTCTGACGGGAGGAGAGGGGGCTCTTTGTGCCACCGTACCGCATGGGGGGCCGTCATTCGTCCGGACCGAGGCTGTGAAAGAGGGACAGAGGGAGGGAGATGGAGGGAAGGAGGAAGAGAAAGGAGATTAGAGCCCAGGGATGAAGGCAGGTTTGGCCCCATTGTGCTGCAGCGTTGGGAATCTGTGGATCTGCAGCAGCAGGGCAGCTTCCGCTCATTGTCACTTGGGGAGGGGTGGTGGTGGGTGGGGGGGGGAGGGGGGGGGGGGGGGGGGCTCATGGGAGGCTGAGGGCCCCCACAGCTACACCCGCCTGTGGATGTATTAACACTGGGCGTCCCCTGCCTTACTTCAGTGTCGTGGGCCCACACATGGAAGACGTGAGATTGCTGTGATGTTTCTATTATCTCACTGATTTATTGAGGAAGCTGAAGCCCCGCCCTTCATGAGGTCACACTCAGGTTGAAAACGGTTCAGTGAGCGTTGGAGCTACAAGTGACGAGAGAGGTTTATATATAAGGTTTTATAACAGTGTGAGAGAGTTTTAAAGTTCGGGATCAGACGTGTCGTGACATCAGCAGCGTTCATGTTGCTCGATGACAGCTTCAGGTGTCAGGCTCCATCAGGGACGCCCTCTATGCCAGCACAGTGACCCGATGTTGATCTGATCATGTGACCAACACTGAGATGACCAGTTTAACCCTTTACTGGAGGTTCACTCTCACCTGATGGAGCCTGAACCACTTCTTTTACCTCAGCCTGCAGGGCCTCCTCACTGGGGGTGTGGTGGCACATGGTTGGTTATGGGGTCAGCGGAGGGGCTGCAGTGATTGTTTGCTGGACGATTATTTTAATTATTGATTAATTTGCCAATTATTATTTAGATTTATCAATTAATGATTGTATCTATATTGAAAATGGCAGGTATAATTTCCTTGGTGATGTCTTCAGATGTCTCGTTTTGTCCAAACAACAAATAGAATTCATTTTTCGATCACGGGACAAAGAGATCCTCACATTTGAGAAGCTGGAAAAAGATTTTTGTCCATCGACGAATCATTTAATCGACTCATCATTACAGCTGTAGTCGGTGGTTCGATCCCCAGCTCCTCGTGTCCATGTTCCATGGGTGAGACGATGAACCCCACACTGCTGTTGATGATCGTGTACGGGGGTAGAGGTGTGACTAACTGGAGATCATCAGCTCTCCATTCCTGTTCTTCCCGCCCCGCTGATTTCAGGCCGTGTTGACAGTAAATGAGCCGGGTCATGGATTATTTGTCCTGTAGCAGCGGCGTCACCAGCGTTGATGCACCATGCACCACGCAGGGGAAAGCAAACAGCTCAGAAAGCACCTGAATAAACTCACAGTCCGGTGTGATCCACTTCTTCTTCAGGTCGATCACCTGTTTCGAATGTTCTGCAGTTTAGAGGAGCTTTGGTTGGAGGCTGAGTTAACGTTGACCCAAGCTTGTGTTACGGTGTGAACCCCAACTCCGGTAATTCAGTATGACGCTCGTGGACCTCGGTGGAGGAGAGGAGCGATGCATGAAATTACACAAGGCGGAGAGGGAAAGCTCTTTCTATAGGGGGCAGAGAAGGATGACCCGCAGCTTCGGCCACTAGAGGTCAGTAACCAGCTATCGGCCAAAAACAGGACTCCCCCCTCACTTTTACTGGAAAGACTCTGAACTTGAGATCTAGATCACCTCTCCGACCGAACTGGTGCATCCTGGGAATTTATATTAGATTTTTTCATCTGTGAAATCCCACATTTTCTGAAATCCCACACTTTCTGAAAACAGAGACTTTAAAGGGTTCCTTATTAAAATCAATTTCAACAACAAATGAAGGGGATTCTTCAAAAGTCTCAGATCGCCCTGATGAAAATCTGAACATATTACATTAAACAATGTTTACATACGTATATGAATGTATATTTTTATTTTGACACAATCTGTGCTGTTTCATATACAGTCATATTTATGTAGTTGCATGTGTATTTGTTTGAATATATATATAGAATATGACTATAATACTGAATATGAAGATGTGCAATATGAATGAGTTGAAGTTCACAAAGTTTGTTTTGCAAGAATCATGCAAGAAAAGGAAAAATATGTCCTGTAGGAAATGACAGTGCTATTGATTAATTAATTAATTAATTATTAAATCGATTTTTAAAAAGGCATTAAATTAATAAACACATGTAAATATAAACAACAATAAAAATAAACTTTTATTTCATTTAATCAACTTTATTTCTCACAATGATAAAATCAGTTTAATGAAGTTTCAAACACTTGAACCTGAAAGAAAATGTCTAATTGTACAGGTGTGTGTGTGTGTGTGTGTGTGTGTGTGTGTGTGTGTGTGTGTGTGTGTGTGTGTGTGTGTGTGTGTGGGTGGACATCATTGTGAGGTGATGTATTTTAGACGACAACACAAATTGCAGCACGACCCCGGATGCCCCCCTCCCTTGCATATCTGTCACAGGTGTATGAATTACCTACACACACACACACACACACACACACACACACACACACACACACACATACACACACCCACCGTCTCTGACCTCTGACCTTGACCCCCCCTCTTTCCCGGCCCTCTCCCTCCTCCCTCCACACAGGTGAGGGCTTTCCATCACAACCCCCCCCCCCTCTTTAACTTGTTCTTCCTCCTCCTCTGCTCCTCCTCCTCCCTCATCTATCTTCTCCTTTTTCTTCTTGTGCTTCTCCTTCTTCTCCACTTTCTTCTCCCACTTCTCCTGCTCCTCCTTTTTCTCCCTTTATCACCACCTTCTTCTCCATGTTCCCTTCCTCCTTCTTTTCCTCCCTCTCCTTGTTTCCTCATTTTTATCTCAGGATTTGTACGAATCAGAACCAAAGGAAGGGCGTCAGAGAAACAGATTAGCATCAGAGGTTTCTCACTCCACCTTTAGTTTAAGGAGATAAATGATCCGTTTTTTAATTGGACAAAAACACGACATAAACAACCAGAAGACAAAACATTCAACACAGATCAAACTTACTTACTGAGTCACACTCAACAAACCAAACACCATGAAATCACTCAGGTTTGACGAGCTGAATAAAACGTTCAATCAGAACTAAATAATAAACAAAACAAAGTCAATATAAATCAAATTCTGCATTACATAATATGTTTTAAAAATGATTTGTTTTCAAAACAAACAAACAAAAATTAAATTTTCTCGACACAATCACAACCAGCGCTCTGCTACAGATAGAGGAAGATTTTTGTTTCTTCATTTCAGTCTTTTCTTTTCTCTAGAGTAAATATTTGTGACGTAATTACTGACATTTAAAAGCTTTTTAACATGGTGAGTGTAAACGACTTGTGATTCTGACCAATCATTGTTGGAGGGCGAATATTTTGTGTGTGGTTTGGCATGTGGAGCCCCCGGCCACTGTGCCATGTCAGGGGAGCGTATCACATGGCCGCCTGCCTCATCCATCACTCAGAAGTAGGTGTGTGTGTGTGTGTGTGTGTGTGTGTGTGTGTGTGTGTGTGTGTGTGTGTGTGTGGTTTCATTCTGCACATCACTCTCATCAAATATTTAGAAACTTCTTTGGAAACGTCTGGCTGACCAAAGTCGACATTTTCCTCTGGTTTCGTGCCGTTCGCTTGAACTTCTGCAGCAGAGAAATAAACTTCCATTACAAGTAACTAATTGCAGAGAGGTCAGAGGTCAACGCATGTAAGGAAATACCCCTGTGACCCTGCGCTGGTCAACTGTGAGAAGAGAAGCTGAGGAGATGGGCGGAGGTGGAGAGATTTGCTTTTTTACGTCACAACAAAAGCCAAGAGAGAAAACAGGAGATTCATCTTCACTCCTCTTTTCTGACCTTTGACCCATCGTCCTCGACCCAGTCAGAACAGTCAGAACAGTCAGAACAGTCGGTACAGTCGGTACAGTCAGAACAGTCGGTACAGTCAGTACAGTCAGAACAGTACAGTCAGAACAGTCGGTACAGGCAGTACAGTCAGAACAGTCATAACAGTTGGTACAGTCAGTACAGTCAGAACAGTCAGTACAGTACAGTCAGAACAGTCAGTACAGTCAGTACAGTCGGTACAGTCAGAACAGTCGGTACAGTCAGAACAGTCAGAACAGTCGGTACAGTCAGAACAGTCGGTACAGTCAGAACAGTCAGAACAGTCGGTACAGTCAGTACAGGCAGTACAGTCAGAACAGTCGGTACAGTCAGTACAGTCAGAACAGTCAGAACAGTCAGAACAGTCAGTACAGTCAGAACAGTCAGAACAGTTATAACAGTCGGTACAGTCGGAACAGTCGGTACAATCGGAACAGTCGGAACAGTCGGTACAGTCGGAACAGTCAGTACAGTCAGTACAGTCAGTACAGTCAGTACAGGCAGTACAGTCAGTACAGTCAGTACAGGCAGTACAGTCAGTACAGTCAGAACAGTCGGTACAGTCAGAACAGTTGGTACAGTCGGTACAGTTATAACAGTCAGTACAGTCGGTACAGGCAGTACAGTCAGTACAGTCAGAACAGTACAGTCAGAACAGTCGGTACAGTCAGAACAGTTGGTACAGTCAGAACAGTCAGTACAGTCAGTACAGTCATAACAGTCAGTACAGTCAGAACAGTCAGAACAGTCAGTACAGTCATAACAGTCAGTACAGTCGGTACAGTCAGTACCGTCGGTACAGTTATAACAGTTGGTACAGTTGGTACAGTCAGTACAGTCATAACAGTCAGTACAGTCAGAACAGTCAGTACAGTCAGTACAGTTATAACAGTCAGTACAGTCAGAACAGTCGGTACCGTCGGTACAGTTATAACAGTTGGTACAGTTGGTACAGTCAGTACAGTCATAACAGTCAGTACAGTCAGAACAGTCAGTACAGTCAGTACAGTTATAACAGTCAGTACAGTCAGAACAGTCGGTACCGTCGGTACAGTTATAACAGTTGGTACAGTTGGTACAGTCAGTACAGTCATAACAGTCAGTACAGTCAGAACAGTCAGTACAGTCAGTACAGTCAGTACAGTCAGTACAGTCAGAGCAGTCAGTACAGTCAGTACAGTCAGTACAGTCAGTACAGTCGGTACAGTTAATAACAGTCAGTACAGTCGGTACAGTTATAACAGTCAGTACAGTCAGTACAGTCAGTACAGTCGGTACAGTGTTCAGCGTTCAGTGCTCCACATTCTGCTTCCAGCCACACCAGATAAATTTTTAATCAGGCCATGTCAAAATTTGGATAAGTTTAAATATTAATGCTACATATCGCTAACCGTTAGCCCTGAGAGGTGGGGGCAGGGTTGATGAGTTCTCTGTTGCCCTGCCCATCATCACACTAACGCTGTAAACTAGTAAAATGACATTTGTTGGATGAATTTATGTAAAATGATTTAAACTCTGCAGGTAGGAATCCTTCAGGGAGACCTCCAACTCTCCACCTCCCTCTGCAGGGATTAGAAGTGGAAGTGTAGAAACATGAAGTCACAGTCTGCATCAAAACACACAGTAATGGACGATTGTGGATCATTGTTTCATTGAGGTAAATGCAGTTACTTTCCATTAGTTAGTTATTGTAATTAGTTGAATTGCTTGGCTCATAAGAAGACACTGTTGTATTTAGATCATCTTCCCATAACACACATTCAGTACCAACAGGAAACAGGCAGCTGTAATATTATACAGTTTATATGATATAATCTCAACACTTTGTTTCATCAGTCGTTTCTTAATATTCATCTAAGTTCAAAGCACAGTCCATTTAAGTCTGTGTTAATGATTCATTCATCATCATCATTGTAGTTTAGTTATTTCTGTATCTCTGTAGTGGATCTTTTGTTTCTTATTTAACTGTAACCACAGTCTTTACCTCACCTGACCTTCAACACACCTGAGTGTTCATGCACTCCAGAAAACAAGAATTAATTAGGAATGAATTAAACCTTGTTATAGGTTTGGACAGTATTTCAACATGACAAAATAAAGTGTATCGCAGCACATGTGTTGCATAATCTAAGTCTCTAATCATGTGCTCTTTACATTGTGAACATAGTTTTTGAAAGTTGTTGCAAAATAAACCACTTCCACTCACTTGAGGTCAGTGTACTGGAATCACCATCACTGGCTAACACGAGAAATAAATCCGTCTGCTCTTCAAAATGCTTCAGCACACGATGATGATGTTGGTTTTTAAGAGAAATAAGAGATTTGTAGTAAAACATGAGAAGATATTATTATGCTCCTTTAAGTTCAGTTCCCTGAAGCCTCAGTAAACTCCAGCGTGCTCCCTCAGTGTCACTGGTTCAGGTGCCTCAGGTGTTAACGCTCAGTTTCTCCACCTCATCGGCCTAAAGGTCGCAGGTACGGTGACGTACGACCCCACAGCAGCTAGAAATCTTGTCAAAGTTCCCTTGGGCAACAGACACTGAACCAGTATCCTGAGGCCGGCCTCCGACTGGCGCCTGCTGCGCTCCCGGCCGCCTTTTGTTCAGGAGGCAGCTGATTGGCCGTCGTTAGATCAATGATATTTCCAGTCTTTGTTTTCACTGTAACACGACTGGAGAAGGAACGTGAGAAGGGAAGGTGTGTGTGTGTGTGTGTGTGTGTGTGTGATTGTAATCATACTGAGGCAACAGGATGGTTGTATTAGGAGGGAGTATCGTCTCCAGGTGTGTGTATGTGCGATTATTTGTGTATTGTGAAAAAGAAAGTCGCTGCACTAGAGTTCAGAAAAATGAAACTTGACTTTTAAACATTTAAATTTGCAGGTGGAACTTTTACTGCACTGGGAGGTTTTCTTCCTGTTCAAGAAAATAAGATGTAAAGACTCAAAGACCAGATGAAATTGACTTGATAAGAACAATGTTTCTGCATTTCTACGTTGTGTTTGTGCGTCTTCTTCTTGCCCAGAGCTCAGTTTGAGTTTCTGTCCGCTGGCGCTCTGAGTTCACCGTTGGACTCCTGCACAAACATTTACTGTAGCGAGTCCATTTATCTCAAATGATACGGAAAGCAACCGCAGAAAGAGCTGAAATTCCTAAATCGACATAGTTACAAGCAATTTGTAGTGAAGCTTGTGAAGGTCAAAGGTCACAGCACGCTGACAGCAGATGACATATAACCTTTAAATAGCCACGAGGAAACAGAAACACGATGAGGGGAGAGAAGATGAATCGCAGCTGAGACAAAGACTGGAGAACATTAATATGGAGATAATTAAGAATGACTGGCAGCAGACCAACTCCCTCCACTCTCTACAAATATCTCCCTCCACCACTCGATTACAAACAGCTATAATGTCTCTGTTATGAATCATGACAAATACAGAGTCAAGTTTCCGACAGAAATGTGAAATGAGGAAGTACTGAGAGTGTTTGATTTCTCATGAAATGCCTCAGAATTTCAAACAGCCCGCAAGCACTCATGAGTGGGAAATTCATTTTTTCCTCCTGAGTGTTTCCAATAAAGGAGCTTCACTGCTGAATCATGTGTTCCCATTTCTAAATAAAGACATTTTATATGTACACAACTCGCAGCGATGCCTGGACCGTCATCACAAGTTTTATTTGTCTCTGTAAAGATCATGTGCACTTTATCTGGGACACTTGACCCTGCAGCTGCCCTGTTAGCAGCTCGCCGTCGCTCTCATTCTGGTGGAAGCATGCGATAGACTTCCTCTGCATTCCAGCCTGTGAGAGGAATCTCTGTCTGAAAAATGTCATCCAATAAAGTGGAGCGCACATGTTTGTGTAAGGAGGGAGGAACCGCCATCGCCATCATCCATCCACCTGGACGTCTGCAGAAGTTGGCCGCGTGCAGTCTCAGGCGGGGGAAACGTGTCTGCTTCAGGCTCCAGATGCGTCCGACCCCAGCCCATAATTCAGCACAGGCCTCGCAGATCAAGGCATTTCCTCTGAACCCCCTCTGACATCCATCCCAACTTTCATTAAACCCCGGTATAGCCGAAAGCTCGGGCGGCCGTTTGCGCCGGCGGCCGAGCTCCACGTCGCTCGGCGGCATTCCTCTCCATCTGGGCTCGAGGAAATGAGGCGGTGGGACCCCGAGCTGAGAAGAGACTGTAATAAGAATCAAGGCCATACACATTCCTGACCTCAGAGCGGCCATATTGGACGGCTCCAACACCATCAAGTCAAGAATGAGCTGTGTTCCTTCTTCACCGGCGACCTGCGGAAATACTTTTTAACTGCTGCTCATGAAAGACGGATTCTCGATGATTCTGGTGACCCCAGAAAAAGTTTGATTCCAGTTTATATTTGCAGCGAATCATCCGGTGACACATGAATAAGAGTTTCTGAACGTAATAAACTGATCCAACAACAGACGGCGTCAGGAAACTGAACTCGAGGTCAGTCAGACTTGTGTTGCAAAGAAAATCGATTGAAGAAAATGAGAAAAGAGACTTGTTGAGATGGAGATGTTAGCAGTGGATTACGAGGCGTCACCTGACTGATGTGGCTGGATGTCAATAGGATTCATTGAGACGATGACGTATAACCATCTCAAGAAATATAATAAATCTAATCCACGGGATTCAGACTGTAATGACCCCTTGACCTTTCTGAAGCGCCGGCCTCCTGCAGCGCTCTCAGACTCATCAGTGTTAGTTCTGTGTAGTGTGACTGCTGTAGTGAAGGCTTCCTCCTCTGAGGGACGCTGGCAGAGCTGAGGACAGCTGTGTTGATGCAGCTGTTTATGAATGAGTCTTTGGGATGTGTTTGGAAGGTGGTGTAGATGTAGGTGTGTGTGTGGAGGAAAAGGTCAGTAGGTTTCCTTTGTTTTTCCTCTCCCCTCATCTCTTTCTTCTGTTCCCACGCCGCTGCAGTGATGAATCACAATCACACGGGGTCACTTTGAACTTCAGTGGCAGGCGACCGGCCTCTCGTCCCCTCTCAGATAGATGCATTTGATGACAAGCGGCGCTCTGTTGCGTCTGCAACACGCCGCTCTGACATGTCATCGATGTCTGGCCGGCAGCCCGTCCTGTCGCGTCATTCACCCAGAGGGAGAAGCGAGGCCGGGAGCGTCCTGATTGGTGGCTTTGTGCGGCGAGTGTAAAGGTCACAGCAGCATTTTTTAGAGCGGTGATAAGCTGCTGTTTGACCTTATCGCTGCAGCGGCTTAGACTGAGCTTTGTGACATATGATATGAAAGCTGCAGGGATGAAAGAGTCTCCTCAACACGTCAGACACTCTGTATACCACAACAACGTATACATTACATCAGCTGCATGTGAGCTGCAGCAGGTCATCTTATCACGGCAGCTCCGTGTCTCATTCAGTCCTACTGTTACTGTATTACGCAGGTGAGATCATTCAAGTCATTCTCAATACGAAGAGAAGATCTCCACCAAAAACAAATGTTCACCTCTGTAGTTTTCATGGTCCAAAGTCACAGGAAGCTTCACAGAAACAAAATACAGAACAAGGATTATCACAGATCTTTTTGTTGATATCAGAGCGACTGCAGGACAAAGGACAGGAATATTTATGTTTGCTTATTTCCTGGAGATTATACTGGATAATCTTCCCTCTTCAGGTTTCTACAACATCGCTGGTTGACCTGATCATAACCACGGATGTTTGACAATGGGTGACAAGCAGACATTGATTTGTTTGAGGCCAAACGGTTTGAGAACCTCTGAACTAAACAACTGCAGACTCGGGCTTTGGTGCTGTGTTTACAGCTCTTGGTTGTAAACAGGTTTAAAATGAGCTGCATCAGTGACTCTGTGTAGATTTCCTATTGTCTCAGCTCTGCAGTGGGGAGAGGTGGTTGCAGGGCAGAGTGACCTTGTGATTGGAAGAAGTATTTTTGCAAAAAAGCCTTGAGTCCCACTGATTTGACAAACAATGAACTCCTTAGTCTCCTGTTGTGTGTGTAGATTAGAATATCAGCTACAGCCTCAGAGAGGAGGAACAACTCCTCCTGTCTTCCTGCTGTGGGTATGAATTCCCTATGACCCAGTGTCCTGCAGCCAGACACCTGGACTCTTATCAAACACCAGCGCTGGTGATGAGACGTAGAGACAGGCAACACGTTTACTGTGAAGCGTCCTTTTTATTGTATGTACGAACAACAACATGTGTTCAGATGTTGTGTGTTGCTTTGGTTGTGCACACTTCAGTGGGGCTTTTCTTCTGTAACTGGTTTCCTCAGTGGAAAAGTTCATAAGGTCAAAGGTCAGAGAAGAAGAAGAGATCAAGAACAGTGCCGTCATGTTCTGTGCTCAATAAAAAAGAAAAAACATCCAATAAACCCAGAAGAAAACTGGTCCTTGACACAATAACGCATTTTCAAGCTTTACGATTCCTTTGAAACGCCAGAAAACACAGACAGCACGGTGTCACGTTTCAAAACCTGCAGCTTCCTCTGCTCCCGCTCCATCTCTCATGTCTGGACAACACTCAAGTCCACGTCCAAGGCTGCGTGGGGGGAGGCGGGGTCGTCCAAACAAGCCTGAGCGAGTAACCTGAGAGCGCTGACCTGGGCGGCGGGCTGTATCGAAGGGGGGCGGGGTTATCGTCCCTGACCTCTGGACCTTTTCCAGCCCACTCCACCTCTGCTCGACCCTGCGACCTCACTGCAGCTCTTCATGTGCCGACGCTTTCCTGTGTGTGTGTGTGTGTGTGTTTGCTGAGCCCTTTCAGAAGCCCACACGAGGTGTGTGAGCATCAGATAAGAGCATCCAGGGCAAATGTGTGTGTGTGTGTTGTTGTGTACATTTCTGTGTGTGTGTGGGATCAGAAGATGGATGACAGTGGGTGTGTGTGTGTGTGTGTGTGTGTGTGTGTGTGTGTGTGTGTGTGTGTGTGTGTGGGTGCAGATGATATATTAGAGTGTGTGTGTGTGTGTGTGTGTGTGTGTGTGTGTGTGTGTGTGTGTGTGTGTGTGTGTGTGTGTGTGTGTGTGAGTGTAATGGTGTCCAGCTCTTGAACCTTTCAGCACTGTTGTGTCCAGACGTCATGGATGAATATGAACATGTGACACACTGAAAGAGATCAGACTCTTCTTCTACAGACAGAATGAGACGCTGATAGAAACAGTGGAAGCAGCTCGTCCATATAAAGATGAAAAAGTTTCATTTACTGATATACTTTATTCTTTAAAACATGGAACAAAGTGACGCCACAGAAAACACCAGAGGTCAAAAACCAGTCATCAAGTGATAAAACCATGAACTGAGCACATAAAGTAAAATATAATTTACAACATAATTACAATAAAATAAAGTGACTAACCACTAAAAAACATATTTAATTAAAAGCCAGATTGAAGAGGAACGTTTTGAGTTTACGTTTTAAAATGTCAACCTGCTGGTGGCGCTAGAGGGAAAGTCCATCCAATGATTGTTGAAATGTTTCAGTCTGGATCAAAGTTTCCATGTTGAGAACTTTTAAAACCCATAAATCACATCATGATCAATAGAGACTCATGATCAATAGAGACTCATGATCAATAGAGAGCAACTTGTCACTGAAAGGAGCCGCAGTAAATAAAAGCTGCTTCATCGTTGGAGACGGACTTCAGAGCTTCACTTCTGTCTCGTACTGATCCAGTTTCTCCTTCAGTCACATCTGAATAATCATCAAATAAAAAGTGATTAAAGTATAAGAAGCAGCAGCTCTGGAAGTGAATGAAAAGAGAAATGACAGAGCGACCTCAGTCTTCAGGTTAAGAGCCGAGGCGTCACATGATTCAGTCTCTGCTCGTCAGAGTCCGTCCCCCGACACTGATGTGCCGCCCACGTCCCGTGTGTTTACACTGGGTCTTTATGTGTTCTGATTCCCTCTTTATGATCATTTTTACGGGAACAGAGACGTCTCCCTGTGCTTATTTTACCCACGACCCTCTGTGACCTCTCCTCGTCGTGCAGGAGTTGGCCGGCCGAGGGCTGACGGTGCTTCCACCGCGCCTCCCAGGAGGGCTGGCAAAGATTCACAGAGCAGCTTGTCAAAATGTTGATGCTAGACGTACAAATGTTCCTCTCCGAAGTGACTTTAAAAGGGAAACATGTGTTTGGGCCCAGGCAGAAATGATGAGGTGGCGTGGACATGCAGATACACTCAGCTTCCCCCAAATGAGGATACAAACGTCCCAGATAAGAATGTCAAGTATTTTTTGGCGTTGGATGTTGTAAACCGAACACTGTAAACAGAGCAGGTTTCCGCAGGGCGTGTGGATGCCCGGGAGCTCTGGTTTTTGAGGCCTGGATGCGGTTGACGTTTTGCTTTTTGAGCGTTTAGCTGATGCAGTTATCCAGGTCAGCGCCGAGCGAGTGCAGGGTTACATTACAATCCCAGCTGCAGAGACCAGAGACCAGAGACCAGAGACCACGGTCCAAGCTGCGAGAATGGATGATGAGTGAGCAAGAACTTTTAAGAAAGGATTAAATGTTAATGGAGGTTTTTGTGGTCCCGATGGAAGCGGGGGGGGGGGGGCACAAGACCCGGAGAGTCGGCACGGAAACGGCCTTTCAACTGAGCTCTGCTTCTTTAATCTGCTGTGGAGATCTGTGGTTAAAACAACACTGTGAAAATTAAATTCTGGCACAGCTCTGGTCTGTAAACGAGTCAAACGAAAAAAGAATGAAATTCACTCGTTTCCAGGATCAACTGAAATCACATTTGATCCAGTTCTTTGTTGTAGTGTCACAGCCTGCCGTCTCCTTTCTGTCTTCAGACACTGACTTCTTCTAGAAGCCTGAATATGTCTCTGTCTTCTCTGAAGTGTCGAGCGTCTGTGCTTGAATCAGGACGTTGTGCTGCGACACGATGCAGGAAATCTTCCCATTAATTCAGTTAATGTTGTTAATGGCATCAGATTATTGGAACATGTTTTTCTTATTACGTCAGTTCTATAGATTCTGTTTCAACATGTCTTTAGTTTCTGTATCTTCAAACCAGAAGAATATTGGAAACTGATGTTAAGAAATAAAATCAGAACAGAATGACACAGTGGAATAAATAAAGACTAATATGGATCAGAGTGGATGAAACTTTAGTGTCTTTCTCTAATCTCTCTACACACTGATATCTCATTGTGTCGCTGTGTGACCTTTAGTTTTTCTTGTTTGGAGCCAGTAGCATTCAGAGCGGTCAGTCAGGCTCCTCTTACCGTGTGACTGCACCTGATCAATAAAATCAAAGAGTAAACTCTGAGATTTTGGTTGGAGAACGTTAGAAAAAGAAAAGAATTTGTGCGTCCTGCACTTCCTCTGAAACAGCGAATCCTCTGACAAGGTGAAAAGGTCATTTTTCATTTCAGCGGGAGGTTGAGGAGAGCGCCGCCGAGGCCACCCGTCTCACACGACTCCCCACTCAATCAAATCAGCATCGCTGGAGGAGTTCAGTGTTTAGGAGTTAACGCACCGGTTTGAAGTGGGGAGAGGAAAGGCAGGAGGCCGGGTTCAGCTTTGAGGTCTGGGCGTCAGGCTCTGAGAGAGGGGATTAAGTGAAGGGCTGGGAGCCTTGTTGGGGGGTTGAGGCGGACTTGAGAGGGCCTGGTTCCCTCTTGACTGGCAGGCAGCTGCAGCAGGCATTCCTCCTGTTACAGCCCGTCAGCCGCCACCTCTTAAAACCGGACGGGCCGATTGCGAGCAGCACGCCCGGGCCTCAGTCTCAGCTCGGCCTGGCTCGGCGCGGGAAAGCACCGGCTTTTACCACGACTCACCCCATGGATCACTTTTAACTACGTCGCTGACAAGGTTTCAGGCGACGTGCAATTAGTCGGCCGAGATCTGTGTAATGCGGTTGCTTCACTCTGTTAGCATCAGAGATGACGTCCAGGATTATCTGAGAAATGGAGTGAGGACACGGCAGCGGAGGAGAAGGTGTCGGCTCTTTCCACAGTTTGGACAGTCCTGAGTTCCTCGAAGTGTTTCTGACAGATGTCACCGCTCCTTCCTTTTTCGTTCCTCGGTGGACGTGTGAATCAGCACTTTCAACACACTTCCTGCTGACGCCATGAGGCCGTTTTCAGGGAAGTAACCTCAGCTCCGCCAGCAGTTACAGTTGGTCGGCGGGATGTGGCGGCGAGGAGTCATGTAACCGAGTTCACTCTTCATAAAGGAGAAGAAGAATATTTATTGTTAATGGAAAAGTAAAATTAATACCAAAGAAAGTGAAGACAAAATGAACACAACAGCTGATCCTTTGTTCCTCGTTTTAATCAGATATATTCATTTTTCATAATAAGGAAGAACTAATCAATACAGAATAATTAACAACAACAACATGAACAACATGCTGGTCGCCACGCCACGTCCTTTCACACACGTTTTGGTGACTTTGTACTTTTTTATTTTTGCATCATTCACAAAAACATGATTCTTAGTTAATGGATTATAAGATTTTCTCTCAGTAGAATGTGATGTTTCTCTGGGTTAAAGTTTCTGAGAAATACCTAAATAATATATCTAATAATAATAATAATAATAATGATAGTAATAATAATAGTATTAATAGTAATAATAATAATAATAATAACAATAATAGTAATAATAATAATAGTATTAATAGTAATAATAATAATAATAACAATAATAACAATAATAACAATAATAACAATAATAATAATAATAATGATCGGGGGGCTTGTGCTCAGCTTCCAGTGCTCAGCTTCAGTTGGAGGGTCTGGTAGTTTGGTCCAGCTGTGCCAGATAACCCACATCTTTGTGGCCGCAGGTTTCCCACGTCGCTCCACACGGAGCGGGATCACACAGCTCAGCGGCAGGATTTACTGCGTGTCTCAACAAACTGTAACATTTCCCAGGGATTTAGGGCTGCTAATCAGTGTTTACGCTGCGCTGTGATGGAGCAGGTCCAGGGTCGTAAAACACCAGAGCTTCGGGTCCGAGCTGCACAGTCAGAGTCTAGACTTTCTCAAAGCCTAATGGGATTCCTTCAGATTTACATCTACTAAGCCTGTGAGGCAGAGTTCAGGGCGCCGCGGCCTCCTCGGCCAAACACGGACGTGGAGGTGAAGAACAAACTCAGCTACAGCCTCGTTTATTCCTGAAAACGACATCTGGGATCTTTGATGAAAGAAGAGGATCAGCGTCCGTCAGGTGTCCACAGTCTGAGGGACGCCATCAGCTGATCACGTCACATGACCTTTATTAACAGATGATGTTTGTGAGCGAAGTAACGACCTTTTCTAACCTAACAACACGTAGAAGGATCAACACCAGCGTCACACCAGACCTCCTGCTCTTCCTCCTCCTCCTGTTCATCCTCCTCCTGCTCTTCCTCCTCCTGCTCCTCTTCCTCCTCCTGTTCATCCTCCTCCTGCTCTTCCTCCTCCTCCTCCTCCTGCTCTTCCTCCTCCTGCTCCTCCTCCTCCTCCTGCTCTTCCTCCTCCTGCTCTTCCTCCTCCTGCTCCTCTTCCTCCTCCTGTTCATCCTCCTCCTGCTCTTCCTCCTCCTCCTCCTCTTCCTCCTCCTGTTCATCCTCCTCCTGCTCTTCCTCCTCCT
>NW_019174768.1:259608-263559 GCF_002260705.1 Seriola dumerili | reverse complement strand
GGGTGGAGGTGGGGGGGGGGGGTCAACCAGGCTTTTCCTTTGATGAATTCGTCCAGGGGTCAAGTTCACGAGGTTGGCGTGCGTAGAAATCCGCAAGGCTTATCTCTCTAAAGAGTCCAGTGAGACAATGCAGATAGAGGGGGGGGCACTATGTGTCCATCTGGTACACAGGGAGGGAGGCGGGGCAGAGGAAGAGGAGGAAGGAGAAAAGAAAGAGGAAGGTGAGAGAGAGGGAGGAGGGGAGACGGGAAGGATGAGTGAAGGAGTAAAAGTGATTAATTAAAGGTAAACTCAGTCACTTCATGTATCCACCACACGGAGCTGCAGGAGCAATTAAACCCCCCCCCCCAATGAAAACAAATGTTTGCTCTCTGATGATTGGACCTCTGCGATACGCTTCCAGGGATTTATGGCGTTATTGTTGGAGCGTGGGACGTCTGTGAAGGTAGAGCTCCGGGTTTTGAAGGTTTCGGTTGCGACGACTCGTCCAAACTAAACGAGGAAAACGGCTCGATCACAGAGTCACAAACAGCTGCTAGAAAACTTATTGTGAAGAGCTTAGGGAGCATTAGGTCATTAAACTGTTGCTCAGGTTAGGGAAAGATGTGGTGATGGCTGTGAGAACGCTCCGGTGTCCACGGTCCAACACCACATGACCACAACGTACGTCTCTCTCTCTCTCTCCTCATTTCCTGTCTGCTTCTAACTGTGAATGTCCAATAAAGGAGAATCACCTCCTCCTGGTTGTCTGCCTCCGACACTCAGACTAGTTTCAGTTACATCCGTTTATCCAGAGGGAAATTAATGATGGATTAAAAGTGTTTCTGATCACCAAATCTAATCAGTTTCGTCCTCGATCCAATCAAATTCCCTCGAGGTGTACAAGAGATATATCGCATTCACAAAGTCAAAAATCATGTTTTGTGAGGTCACATCTGTGTGACCTTGACCTTTGAACCTTTGACACACCAATCTAATCAGTTCATTCTTGAGTCCTGGTGAATGTGTGTGCCAATTTAAAGAAGTTCCCTGGAGGCGTTACTGAGATATCGTCGTCCACAGGATGAGACGGACGGACGGACAGACAACCTGGAAACAATATTCCTCCGGCTCTGACTGTCGCCGCCGTGGAAGAATGAAAAGAGAGGAAAAAGAGAAAAAGGCTCAAAGAAAGAGAAAGATATCCTGCATGTAGGTGTTCATGTAGGTGTTCATCAGGTTGGTGTTCATTTCTCTTCATAGCTACGGAAACCTTCAGTTTTTTGCAGATGAAGTCTCCGTGAGTCTTTCCGCCGAACTCACCGTGACATGTGAACTCAGTTAAACCAGATGTAAACATTGTAAAAACAACAACAGCAAATTTGTTAAAGTTGATGCGTCACTTGAGCTGGACCGTGGAATGCTGCGTTGTCGGAGATACAGTAAATGTGTTCTCGTCAGCGCTGCTGTTGCTCAACCGCTGGATATTTGTTAGTGCGTACGGTCGTGTCGTAACAGTCCTCTCAGCTTTAAAGGACTCAACTTGTTGCTGGTGTTGAGTGGCAGCTGTCGGAGTCGTCTGACAGGACCGAGATGTCATGTTGAAACACGCATTTACGATCACTTATATCTGATTACCATCACATCTGCTTCATTTAATCATTGGCTTGAACTGAACTAATTGTAAAAGGTGATTTTTAGATGTTAAAAAAAGAAAAGCAAAGGTGTAAATTAAATCTACACATACAAAAACATAATGTCTATGTCTCCTATCAGAAGGATTTATTATTATTACACATATACATCCTCTGGAATATATGAAGATATATGTTTTAACATGAAATACCCACAAGTAAACTTACATAACGTGTGTCTACAATATAAGGATCATAAACATACATATTTGTATGGCTCAACACACACTTGTAAGTCAATATATGAAATGATTCCATTTTCTAATAGGTTTCATAATATAATTTTATATATGTGTTTCTTTTTTTCTTTGCACATATATTTCACATATGCTAATATAATATTGTATATATATATTATTGCTATAATATATTACAATATTACATTTGCATATGGGTCAATAAAAGCTTGCATTACTGTGGAAATAGTTGAAAAATGAGGAAGCTATTTAAAGCTAATTTAGCCGGTTAGCATGAACCTCTCAGACGGCCTCTAACATCCGTCCAGCTTGCGTCTCAGTATCACGGAGTGCTGTTCGCACATGAAGCTGTTTGTTGTTGACGTGTTGTGGAGGCTCCTCCCTCCTCGTCTTCGATGGCACGTCACGGCGTTCAGACTGCTGCAGGTTTCACAGAGGCGACCAGACACAGGAAAACACCACGGTTGGAGAGCGCAGTATGATCCTTTTCATTGTGCCGCCTTTGTGTCGCTGAGAGGAAAACCACAGCTCTGTTTCAGGCCGCCAACGCTAACAGAGTCAGCTGTGTCGCTCACACAGCCGCGCTAGGTGTCAGAGACAAATTGGATCTGCTTGATCCAGTACATCACCTCGACCGAGCGGCGTCGCCCTCTCGTCTCGCTCTCTGCGCTGCGCTGCGCTGCGGCGTGGCGGCGACGCTGGCAGGAAATTGAGCGCAGCTTTGGATGAATGATGACATGAGGTTTTCCTAACATCCTGATCAAGGTTCCTCAGCAGGCTGAATTATGGCGAAGAGGGATGGTTTTTTAAAGTGGTTCTTTACGGCTCATTTTTCTTAAACCTCTTCAGCGACCATGTTATCTGATGGTTTGGTGAGTCCATCAAAGCCCTGTAACATTTCATTTAAAAGCTCTGTCAAAGATCCTGAAGATGGACTGGATTAAACTGACTGAGTCTGAGCATCGTGGAGCTTCACTGAAGCTCGGCATGAACAGATCCAGATCGGCCCGTTTGGACTTCTCGTGGTTTTCACTGACTCTGAATTCAGTTTCTCTCAATTCATAGACTGTTCATTCTCCTTCAGTGGTTCCACTGACATCTGGGATTTTACCATCACGACCATGTTGAAATGAGCGAAAAATAACTTTCAGGTGATAATATCCTGCAGTAATCGTCCATCTCTCGAGTCCTGCAGGTCCTAAAGGATTCACTCGGTTTCACTCCCTCCGTCACAGGCTTGTGTGTTTTTGTGTTGATACAGTAGAAAGGCAGCAGAGGGAGGCGTGAGGAGCAGAAAGAGTTCAGTCACACTTGTTGTATTGTTGTGTTTGTGAGACTGAGGCGAGGAGGCTCCTGTGGGATCCGGTCCGACTCTCCAGGACTCATAGTGGTCCCAGACTCTCAGGCCCTCACCGTCTCCCAGCTCTCGTTTCAGACTTTTGATGAGGAAGTCATGGTTTTATGGTGCAGGGTTGGGGGGTGGGGTGGGGGGGGGTTGTTGTGCAAAACATGTGGTGAACGCGTGGCTTGAACTCTTTCTGAACCCCCCTTGCCACCGCGCACTGCATGGGAGTCATTAGCGAGTGTATAGAAGAGGCGGCGAGAGGGTGTTTACGCGCTGGCGAGCAGTTAGACGCTGCAGTGTCAGAACATGGAGAGAACATGAGGGTTTTTGGCGACATCAAGCCGGAGTCTGACTTTGTTTTCCTGTCGTTCGGAGGCCGCTGGGTGGAGGCCAGGGGGTGGAGGCTGCTGGGTGGAGGCCTGGGCCTGGGTGGAGGCAGGCCGATGGGTGGAGGCCTGATGGGTGGAGGCTGGTTGGGGTGGGGGGAGGCTGATGGTGGAGGCCGGAGGGTGGAGGCTGATGGGTGGAGGCTGCTCGGGTGGAGGCTGATGGTGAGGCTGGGGGTGGAGGGCTGGCCTGGGGTGGGAGGCTGATGGTGGACTGGAGGCCGGAGGGGTGGAGGTGCTGATGGGTGGAGGCTCGATGGGTGGAGGCGCTGGGGGGTGGACGTGGGTACTGATGGGTGGAGGCTGCTGCGGGTGAGGCTGAGGGTGGAGACGCAGGGTGGAAGGCTGCT
>NW_019174768.1:246963-259583 GCF_002260705.1 Seriola dumerili | reverse complement strand
CCTCCTCCTGCTCTTCCTCCTCCTGCTCTTCCTCCTCCTGCTCCTCCTCCTGCTCTTCCTCCTCCTGCTCTTCCTCCTCCTCCTGTCCCTCCTCTCTCTTCCTGTTCTTCTTCACCTTATCCTTTTCTCCTTTTCCCCTTCCTCCACCTTTTTGTCCTCTTTTGGCTCTTCCTCCTCCTTTCTCACTTGTCACCCCCCCACCCCCACCTCAGCCTTTACAGTTGTTTAACCCAACATATGGTGTTCATTAGATAAATATTGATTGATTTTATTAACACTCAGCTCTGTCGCCTCCTCGTCATCAACAAACTGTTTGTGGTTTAAATCAAGAGTTTCATATTATTCTAATGTTTTATTCTGAAAATCTGGATGACTGCGGTCATCTCCACTAATCTACCTTTTATTTATTAATCTGCAGAACTTTATTATTTATTTATATTTATGAATATTTATTTTCTTTTTCAAAATTTTGTTTCAAAGAATTGAAATAAACGTAAAATCAATAAAAGAAAAAGCTGAGTGTCATCAACAAAACAAGGCTGGAGATTGGGTGTTGTGTTTGTGAAGAGGAGGGGGGCCGAGGACGGCGGGGAGGGGGCGGTGGGTGGGTGGGTGGGTGTGGGGGTTTGTGGGTGGAGGTGGGGGGGGGGTGGGGGGGGGGGTTCAACCAGGCTTTTCCTTTGATGAATTCGTCCAGGGGTCAAGTTCACGAGGTTGGCGTGCTGTATAAATCCGCAAGGCTTATTCTTCTAAAGAGTCCAGTGAGACAATGCAGATAGAGGGGGGGCACTATGTGTCCATCTGGTACACAGGGAGGAGGCGGGGCAGAGGAAGAGGAGGAAGGAGAAAAGAAAGAGGAAGGTGAGAGAGAGGGAGGAGGGGAGACGGGAAGGATGAGTGAAGGAGTAAAAGTGATTAATTAAAGGTAAACTCAGTCACTTCATGTATCCACCACACGGAGCTGCAGGAGCAATTAAACCCTCCCCCCCCCAATGAAACAAATGTTTGCTCTCTTGTGGATTGGACCTCTGCGATACGCTTCCAGGGATTTATGGCGTTATTGTTGGAGCGTGGGACGTCTGTGAAGGTAGAGCTCCGGGTTTTGAAGGTTTCGGTTGCGACGACTCGTCCAAACTAAACGAGGAAAACGGCTCGATCACAGAGTCACAAACAGCTGCTAGAAAACTTATTGTGAAGAGCTTAGGTCATTAAACTGCTTGGCTCAGGTTAGGGAAAGATGTGGTGATGGCTGTGAGACGCTCCGGTGTCCACGGTCCAACACCACATGACCACAACGTACGTCTCTCTCTCTCTCCTCATTTCCTGTCTGCTTCTAACTGCGAATGTCCAATAAAGGAGAATCACCTCCTCCTGGTTGTCTGCCTCCGACACTCAGACTAGTTTCAGTTACATCCGTTTATCCAGAGGGAAATTAATGATGGATTAAAAGTGTTCTGATCACCAAAGTCTAATCAGTTCGTCCTCGATCCAATCAAATTCCCTCGAGGTGTTACAGAGATATCGCATTCACAAAGTCAAAATCATGTTTTGTGAGGTCACTGTGACCTTGACCTTTGACCTTTGACCACCAAAATCTAATCAGTTCATTCTTGAGTCCTGGTGAATGTGTGTGCCAAATTTAAAGAAGTTCCCTGGAGGCGTTACTGAGATATCGTGTCCACAAGGATGAGACGGACGGACGGACAGACAACCTGGAAACAATATTCCTCCGGCTCTGACTGTCGCCGCCGTGGAAGAATGAAAAGAGAGGAAAAAGAGAAAAAGGCTACAAGAAAGAGAAAGATATCCTGCATGTAGGTGTTCATGTAGGTGTTCATGTTCTCTTCATAGCTACGGAAACCTTCAGTTTTTGCAGGATGAAGTCTCCGGTGAGTCTTCCGCCGAACTCACCGTGACATGTGAACTCAGTTAAACCAGATGTAAACATGTAAAAACAACAACAGCAAATGTTGTTAAAGTTGATGCGTCACTGTGAGCTGACCGTGCGTGTTCGGAGATTACAGTAAATGTGTTTCGTCAGCGCTGTTGCTCAACCGCTGGATATTTGTTAGTGCGTCACGGTCGTGTCGTAACAGTCCTCTCAGCTTTAAAGGACTCAACTGTTGCTGGTGTTGAGTGGCAGCTGCGGAGTCGTCTGACAGGACCGAGATGTCATGTTGAAACACGCATTTACGATCACTTATATCTGATTACCATCACATCTGCTTCATTTAATCATTGGCTTGAACTGAACTAATTGTAAAAGGTGATTTTTAGATGTTAAAAGAAGAAAAGCAAAGGTGTAAATTAAATCTACACATACAAAAACATAATGTCTATGTCTCCTATCAGAGGATTTATTATTATTACACATATACATCCTCTGGATATATGAAGATATATGTTTATAACATGAAATACCCACAGTAAACTTACATAACGTGTGTCTACAATATAAGGATTCATAAACATACATATTTGTATGAGCTCAACACACTGTAAGTCAATATATGAAATGATTCCATTTTCTAATAGGTTTCATATATAATTTTTATATATGTGTTTCTTTTTTCTTTGCACATATATTTCACATATGCTAATATAATATATGTATATATATTATTGCTATAATATATATACATATATTACATTTGCATATGGGTCAATAAAAGCTGCATTACTGTGGAAATAGTTGAAAAATGAGGAAGCTATTTAAAGCTAATTTAGCCGTTAGCATGAACCTCTCAGACGGCCTCTAACATCCGTCCAGCTTCGTCTCCAGTATCACGGAGTGCTGTTCGCACATGAAGCTGTTTGTTGTTGACGTGTTGTGGAGGCTCCTCCTCCTCGTCTTCGATGGCACGCACGGCGTTCAGAGCTGCAGCGTTTCACAGAGAGCGACCAGACACAGGAAAACACCACGGTGTGGGAGCGCAGATGATCCTTTTCATGTGCCGCCCTTTGTGTCGCTGAGAGGAAAACCACAGCTCTGTTTCAGGCCGCCAACGCTAACAGAGTCCAGCTGTGTCGCTCACACAGCCGCGCGGTGTCAGAGACAAATTGGATCTGCTTGATCCAGTACATCACCTCGACCGAGCGCGTCGCCCTCCTCGTCTCGCTCTCTGCGCTGCGCTGCGCTGCGGCGTGGCGGCCGACGCTGGCAGGAAATTGAGCGCAGCTTTGGATGAATGATGACATGAGGTTTTCCTAACATCCTGATCACAGGTTCCTCAGCAGGCTGAATTATGGCGAAGAGGGATGGTTTTTTAAAGTGGTTCTTTACGGCTCATTTTTCTTAACCTCTTCAGCGACATGTACTGATGGTTTGGTGAGTCCATCAAAGCCCTGTAACATTTCATTTAAAAGCTCTGTCAAAGATCCTGAAGATGGACTGGATTAACTGACTGAGTCTGAGCATCGTGGAGCTTCACTGAAGCCTCGGCATGAACAGATCCAGATCGGCCCGGTTTGGACTTCGTGGTTTTCACTGACTCTGAATTCAGTTTCTCAATTCATAGACTGTTCATTCATCCTTCAGTGGTTCCACTGACATCTGGGATTTATTCCATCACGACCCAGTGTTGAAATGACAGCGTATAAAATAACCTTCAGGTGATAATATCCTGCAGTAATCGTCCATCTCTCGAGTCCTGCAGGTCCTAAAGGATTCACTCGGTTTCACTCCCTCCGTCACAGGCTTGTGTGTTTTTGTGTTGATACAGTAGAAAGGCAGAGAGGGAGGCGTGAGGAGCAGAAAGAGTTCAGTCACACTTGTTGTATTGTTGTGTTTGTGGAGACTGAGGCGAGGAGGCTCCTGTGGGATCCGGTCCGACTCTCCAGGACTCATGTGGTCCCAGACTCTCAGGCCCTCACCGTCTCCCAGCTCTCGTTTCAGACTTTTGATGAGGAAGTCATGGTTTTGATGGTGCAGGGGTTGGGGGCGTGGGGTGGGGGTGGGGGGGTTGTTGTTGCAAACATGTGGTGAACGCGTGGCTTGAACTCTTTCTGAACCCCCCTTGCCACCGCGGCACTGCATGGGAGTCATTAGCGAGTGTTCAGAGAGGCGGCGAGAGGGTGTTTACGTCGCTGGCGAGCAGTTAGACGCTGCAGTGTCAGAACATGGAGAGAACATGAGGGTTTTGGCGACATCAAAGACCGAGCTCTGACTTTGTTTTCCTGTCGTTCGGAGGCCGCTGGGTGGAGGCCAGGGGGTGGAGGCTGCTGGGTGGAGGCCAGGGGGTGGAGGCTGCTGAGTGGAGGCTGCTGGGTGGAGGCCGATGGGTGGAGGCCGGGGGGTGGAGGCTGATGGGTGGAGGCCGGTGGGTGGAGGCCGATGGGTGGAGGCCGATGGGTGGAGGCTGATGGGTGGAGGCCGATGGGTGGAGGCCGGTGGGTGGAGGCTGATGGGTGTGAGGCCGATTGGGTGGAGGCCGGTGGGTGGAGGCTGGGGGGTGGAGGCTGATGGGTGGAGGCCGATGGGTGGAGGCCGGGGGGTGGAGGCTGATGGGTGGAGGCTGCTGGGTGGAGGCTGATGGGTGGAGGCTGCTGGTAGAGGCCGGTGGGTGGAGGCCGGGGGGTGGAGGCTGATGGGTGCACCCTGTGGCTGCGGGAGCAACAGCTGCAAACAACCAGCTGAAATCTAGATTTGTAGATTTAATCTCTTGGATTCTGCAGAGGATCCACGTCCTCTGCTCTTTCCTTTGTCAGAGTCTGACGCACTCTTACAATACCACACTACACACACAAGACCAAACATCTTTCACAATACTTTTTGACAAGAAATGATGATTAATACAAAATATACAATATTAGAACCAATTACACAATTTCATCTGAATCTATTTTTGTGTTGAACAGTTGAAATTTCAGCCAGTTCAACTCATTTAAACTCTCTTTATAAAACAGTTTATTCAGTCTGTTCCATCTCTAATTACTGACAAGTTGGACTCATTTCAAAATAAAATACAATAATAAAATAAGTTCTGTACAGAAACACAGCAATAGTGTAAATACTACACATGCAGCACAGGATAGAATAAACCAAGTCTAAAGCTCGGTTAAGTTTAGAGAACGTTTGTAACAGGACGTTAACATGAACACACCCACCCATCACCCTCCACACTCACATCATCCACCTCCGTACATGAAGGATAAACTACTTCCTGCATCAGCTCTGAGTGGGGGGGGGGGGGGTATTTGCAGAAAGACTGACACTATAGTTTAATAAAGTGAAATTATCCTCTAATACTCAGTCATTTCATTGCAGCAGCTCTGAGTCTCTGTGTTCCTGGGATGAGAATCAGACCTTGACGAAGCAGAATGTAGGTTAAGACAAGTTGTTTGTGTTTTTCCACGGGCCGTTCAGTTTCCTCCCCTGAAGAGCTCCCTTTTGTTTTCATTCGCGCTGTTAATCGATTTACGCTAATCAGCTAATGAATCGTTTAATCCACCAACAGATTACAGGAGCCGGGGAGGCGGCGGGCGAGCAGCCGCTGACATCGCTCCATCACAGTCCCGCTCTGCTCTGACTGACTGATCCCATGACTCACTCACCTGAGGTTTCCACAGCAGTTTCCTCTGAACGGGCGGAGCGGTCGACCGCAGTGCCGCTCGCTGCCAGACTTCCCTCACTGCTGGTGACAGTGAGTCAGAGGTGGAGTCATAACTCCTGCCTGGAGCTGTGTGATATGAAACCCTGCAATAATCGTCCTGTAGTGCAGACAGCTGGCACGTCTGATCCCCACAGATTGGTTTTAGTGGCACAAATAAAGCTGATTAGCACCATGTCGCTGGTCCCACTAACCTGTCACAGACACCACTGCCCTCGGGAGGCCTGACGAGCGTCTGTACACATCGCCTCTCCTTCCACGTCTGTGTTCCACCGAAGCAGCTCTGCATCGACGCTGCGTCTCTAAGTTGCTCTAAAAACATCCTCCACTTGCCGCCCGCCATGAGCCCAGCACTCCCCCAGCACTCCCCCAGCACTCCCCCAGCCCCCGACGTTAAGGGATGAGCTGCGGTGAAAACAGCGTGGGTGGAGGACACACACGGCGTTAATTAGCTGGATGGAAACACAGATTGATGTTTTTCCAGCGGCAGGTGGGAAAGCTCAGGACATCTCCTCAGAGGCGGGGGGGGGGGGGGGGGGGGTCGTGCCCTCGTTTCTCCACCCTCCACAGAGGACGAGGAGCTGAGGTGAAGCTTCTAACAGGTGAGCGGCACCTGAAGTGAATCACGGCAGGAGGGAAACTGGGAGGAAAGCTCGATGCAGAAGCTTCTACCTGATGGAGAATCAGCACTGACCTGATTCTTCAGCGGAGCAAAATAAGTTTAATCACATCTCAGTTCCCGCCAAATCATTCCCAACATGCTCATCTTTAGTCCATCATGAGCCTTTCTGCTTGAGATCTTGACATCTCACACTAAGGTCCATTTAGTGGCTGTTCTGGAGCTTTCAGTGACACTTAGAGACGTCTCATCCTTGCTGGTTTAAAGGTTTAGATCTGAAGTTCGTTCTTGACCTTGGATTTAGCAGGTAGCAAAACCATCTCATCACAAGTCCATTTAGTAGCTGTCGTGCAGCTTTCCATCTTATCACATGATCTTCCTCTGCTTCTCTGCTCCGTCTGAAGCTCCTGGACGTTCTTCCTGGTCAGAGGCAGGCTTCAACACCTGCGGTCCAGAGGTCACCAGGTACGCTTCCTGGACGCTCACGCCACCTCAACCGGCTCAGTGCCGCCCGCCGCCTCTCTCACATGTCAGAGCTCCACAGGCCGACCTGTGAAAACAAACATCTGCTTTTTGGGGTAAGCTGCTTTCTACTATCGAGTGTCTTGTCGTAGAAAATCCCCGCTTGACTGATGTGCGCTGCGCTGTGTGTGTTATTGTAAAGGATTTAGAGGAAGAGGGAAGGCTTGATGAAAAGTAGAGGAGGTCTTTGAAGATGCTGTCGTCTGAAATCCGCTGACGTTTATGGGCACATCAGTTATGTCTTTCGGTTTGAACTCCCAGGGGAGGATGGATCAGGAGGCGCAGAGGTCACTCTGAAAAAATGTCCTGCTTTGAACCAGAACCCAGTATTTCACGAGATGTTCTTACACTAATGAAGCGTTTGATGGTAAAAATCAACAGAAAAACTCAAGTGTTTAAATACCTTTAGTTTGACTGTCCAGTTAAATATTTCTCAGTTTTTAAACGACTTCCTGTGGTTTGAGCTGATGTGAAGAATGCACCAAGTTGAAGGGAGGGGAGACATTTTTCCTCAAAGGCAGAAACAAAACTAAACAAAAGATGAAGTTATTAAAGACAGACATCTTTTTGAAGTGCACGAGTGCTGTAAAGTGGCGTTTTAATCTGGTGGCCTTGTGGTTACACAAGTTGAATCTCAAACACATCTGAAGCGTTCAGCGGACAGCTCGGCGTGTCTTTACACCGATCCAGTTACAGGGCTGGACGTCTCTGCAGCCACAGACACAATGTCCTAATCCGCTTTTGAAAACTCCACAGACTGAAGGAATATTCTTGAGTGATTTAAATATTTTCTGAGCTATGACTGGAGCGCGCTGGCTGACCCTGTGTCGTGTTTCGTCCTCTGCTCATGTTCAAAAAGGCCTTGAGAAAGAAAGTTTGTCCTCAAACTGAGCGCAGTGAAAAGGCAGGTATCTGGTGTCCTCACTTAAAAGGTGAAAATCAACCTCTGTGCCTTCAACAGAGCTCTCCATTGTCTGACGGTTTACAAAAGCCACCTTGCCTAAGATAGAGTTTAAAGCAGCCAGTCCAGATTGAGTTACTATGTATCTGCCGTGCTGTTGCCAAGTTTTCAATTGTGTTTCACGTTGGTTTTCAGGATGAACAAAGCCGGCTACAGTTGAACTGTAGGTTAAGAAGAGAGCGGAAGGGAACTGCAGAGATGTACAGTGAGATATTTTCGTTGTGCATTCTTCAGGACTATGAAAGTAATCTCAGATCAAAGCTGCACAAAAGTGAACCCCCCCCCACCCCACACACACACACACACACACACACACACACACAACACCACCCACATCCCCTCCATAGCTAGTGACGTGGAACAGGACTTTAAAAGAAGAAAGAATCACTAAAGCGGTGAACAAAGACCAACTATCTAATATTCATATATATATAAATATATATATATGTATATGTATATGTATATATACATGTATATATGTATATCATGTAGTCACAGGTTTATTTGTCACAGTGGTTCAGTGGCTGGTAATGCAGCAATTACATTTTCAAACCTTACAGCCACAAAAGATTAACTTCCTCCAACAGTCAGAATGTAAATAAAATGAAATGTTCCTTTACTGCAGTGGTCCTAACATCCCAGTTATCAGTTCAGAGTTTTAATCCTGCAGCAGCTGCAACCGTCAAAGGTTTAATCCCAACTACAGTCTCATGTTCAAACTCTGCAGAAGTCTCAGAGTTTTAAACTGTGCAGCAGCCACATCTTCAGTTCCTTCAGTCCAACAGCAAGAATGAATCACCGACGCTCCCTGAGACAGTAAAAGCTCAGTGCCCTGTAACATGTAAATATTCATTTGATGCCACAGTTAGTTTCCAACAACTGCAACAGTTGAAGGTTAAATTCCTGCAACAAACACATGTTGTGTGAGTCTTTGCAGATAAACTGCCTTAAACAACTTGATGTGCATGAATAATGTGTATTACAGGAGCTGTAAACATCATGTTATATATCTGTGGTCACAGTGACTGAATGGATGAACGGTGCATATGTCAGGGAACAAAGGATGGACAGTTCTAATGTAAAATGTTTTAATATTTATTGTTTTGTTTTTTCCTTTGCTTTGGTCTGAACAGACTGTCATCCTGACTGACCGCTAATGCTAATCAGGACTTAGCTGGTCATGATGGGTGATGAATGAATGAATTCCTTGATAGACTCCCTGATAGATGATTACTCTGAGATAAGATTTTAATGGCTTAATGTTGTAGCTATTAATCTGCTAAGAAGCGTCTTTGTGCTGATTTGATCAGCAGGCCCGCCTCTGGGACGCATCAGTTTAATTAATCCCCCGGGTGTTGTCCCGCAGCCATATGACTGCAGCAGGACGTCCTCAACACGTCGCTGTCCCGCCCTGATGGGGAGACTGCAGTCCAAAACACTCACAGCTTATACTTTATATACTGTGAAGTAAAGAGCACGGTGCAGTGAGGCCATGTGTTCACGCTCAGTTCCCCTGTTGTAAAGAAATGTCTCACACAACAGAGTGAGAAGTTAATGAGTAAATTATACGACCAGTAGTAGTGTCGGTGCTGGTACTGGTGGTAGTAGTAGTAGTAGTATAGGTGCTGGTACTGGTGGTAGTAGCAGTAGTAGTGTCGGTGCTGGTACTGGTGGTAGTAGTAGTAGTAGTATCGGTGCTGGTACTGGTGGTAGTAGTAGAGGCAGTAGTAATGGTAGTTGTAGTAGTAGCAGGAGTAGTAGCCCTCACACTAGTACTAGTAGAGGCAGTACTAATGGTTTGGAAAGCAGTAGTAGTAAGTAGTAGTATGAGTAGCAGTGGAAGTACTGACTGCAGTAGAAATAGTAGTAATGGATGTATATATATATATATATATATATCTGAGGTTAACTGCGTTCCTTTCTTTTTCTTCCGTCACATCTTTTATTTATTCCTAATGCTTCTCAGACTGAACAGAAGTTTGTCCCTCCTCAGGGACCGTAGACATGAGGAGTCCGACAGACGAGAAGTGACGACCTCGAGTCGGGAGCCGCAGTTCAGGAAACTGATCTGATCTATGAGACGTGGACTGTGCTGCAATCTGGGCCACGGCTTTAACCGCAGGAAGGATTATCCGTATTCAGCGACCCCTAGGCTTCCACATATGACAACAACCGGCACAAGCAAATAAACAAACAAACAATGCATGCAGACGAGATTAAATCCCCCGTCTGTACTTAACGTACAGCACAGCGTCTTATACCTCTGCTCTCCGCTCGTGGACCACCGTGACTGATCACTGAGGGATTTATGTGAAGATGAAACCAGAACAGAAAACACTCATCTCCACACGTGTATCATAGAACCGTCACAGGTCCGTGATTAAAGTTTCACCAAGAGTCACCAAGTTACAATAGTTTAGAGCCTCATTATTAATAATAATAAAACAGGATAATAATTTGAAGGCCAGAAATCATCATTTTGGGCTCAAGTCATAATAATTATAACTTTCCTTTAAATTCATAAATTGGGTTCAAATGAGTTGAAGTTATAATCCAGGATTAAAATCATAATTTTGGGTTCAAATCAGATCAATCAAGTCATAATTCTACATTAAAGCAGGTTCAAATTATCAGGTTCAATTCATAATTTTGTAGTAAAATTACAATTTTGGCATGAAATCCTAAATGATGTTGGATTTAATCATAATTTATTATTGTAATTTTAAATTGAAGTCAAAATGTATGGTTTAATCCTAAAATCACAGTAATAATGTTGGATAAAAGTCTCAATTTGGGCTTCGAATCATAAGATTGAAAATATGATGTTGGATTAAAATCATAAACCTGAGTTTCAGTTTCAGATTAAAGTCGTGATCTGGAGTCAGATCCTGTTTCTGGGATCAAAATAATCAAATTAAAGACGTAATATTGTAAAGAAATAGACTAAAGTTGTCCTGCACTTTTGAGATGATCTAATTGATGCGCCCAACTCAGACTCCGTCCTTGAACGCTCCAAAATGTCCGTTGCTTCCAGCGTCCGAGGTTAAAGACTTGAACTGGTTCACTGTGATTCCTTCTGTTGAATTTACCCTGAGAAGAAGGAAGCTGCCGCTCGCAGACGCTGACATTGCATTGACTTTGTGTAGGCTTTAAATGTAGGGAGGGTGTGTGGTGCTCTGTGTGTGTGTGTGTGTGTGTGTGTGTGTGTGTGTGTGTGTGTGTCTGTGTGGGGGGGGTCGTCCCCTCCTCTCCACGGTGAGATAAAGACCCTTCGTGCAGAGCGACTCGCCTCAGGCCCAACAAAAGCCTCTAATGCAGATTTAGATTTTCAATCCTGTGCCACAATTCTGTTGCTTTGACAGGTCAACAAGCATCCAACAATCTGTTCGCCCCGCCAAGATTTGTTTTTCCTCGACTTAAATCACTCATTACCTCGGAGGGAGGAGGAGAAGGACACGGAGGAGGCGGGAAAAGAGGAGAAAGGAGGAGAACGATGGAGAAGAGACGAGGTTGAATGAACGGATAAGAGGAGAAGAAAAATGAGGTTGAGGAGAATCAGGAGGAGAGCGGTGAAGGAGGGAGGAGGGACGACGGTTGAGGAGGAGATGAGTAAAATCCTAATTACAGGTTGGAAGCCTGGCAGCGGAGCAGAGAAGTGGCCGGCTTAGGGGCCTCTTGTTTGTTGTGGTAATTATTGCAGCCTGCAGACTGTAACTAATCCATAATGCTCCTAACACAGCACAAGCCGCTTTTTAGGAGATCTTTAACCAACGCACAGCCGCGCTTCTGTCCTGTGATCAGGAGGTTGTGGGTCTGATTCCCAGTGTCCACACACACACACACACACACACACACACACACACACAGCGAGCCCGACCTGGAACAGCCAACACTTCAGTCTCATATCGTTTCTGATCCTCCTCCTCAGTGAGGAGCTGGGTCTTGGCACTTTCTGACTGGATGGAGCGAAGACACGTCTGCTGTGGTCTGTGTCCACTGGTTGGTCCTCAGTAGCCTTTCCTCTCATTTATCATCTTTCTACAGAGTGGCCTCTGGGCTTAGCACTCTTTTCTGTTTTATGGGCTGAATGTCAGATCTCGGGCCTCGGGCTGTCAAAACCCACAATTCATCTCGTCTGTCAGGTGCTTCAAGTGCACTTCCTGTTTTATTTATACAGATGTTACAACAATAAATCTAACAAAAAGTAGGTATGACCGAAGTCTGTCCAGACGATGAACCGTTGGATTCAGTCTTTGTGTCTTTGACGTACGGCGCCTGGCGGTGACTCTTCTGAGTGTGGGACATAGTGTTCAGTGATATAAGAAAACATGGCGTAGCTAACAGGCAGCGTGGCGCCTCAACCTTCGGTACCCGGATCGTAGATGTAAACATCATGTGGTCACCTGCTGCTCAGGTGTCTCCAGGTGGGACGAGCAGCTGCATCCTGAGTCTGATGGAAACATGGCGGCTGACAGTTTCAGACCGACACACACCGTCTTACACTCGGACAAGAGGCTCTCTGTGGAGTGGAGTCTCTGCAGCCACCTGCTCTCACTTCCTGATGAAGGAATAACCGGAGACCTGCGTCAGAGCTGAACGGGCTGCCCCCCCCCCGCAGGTGATGAAGACGCTGGGTGTTTTTTAACGGACGATTGCTGATTCTCTTTCTTCCTGCCTAATCACAGGAATCCTCCCTGCGTCCTCTTCTTTTCTCTGTCCTGACCGGTGAGCCATCCCCTGTTGGCTTGTGTGCAATGCCTACAAATTTAGATAATCCCTTTTTTTCTGCTTGTGGAGTTGATTTCAAAGAAGAGGCGAACTCAGACTCTCTGACCTGTTCTGGCCTCTGCCCAACAGAGACGTTACGCAAGTCCAAGTCTGCGCTGCTCTGTTATTTTTCCTTTTCTCT